>NC_090935.1:648504703-648807733 GCF_040938575.1 Ambystoma mexicanum
CGACCTTTGTAGGCTTCCTGGGAAGAGGAGCGGGCCGCCTGGCGGTAAGTGGAGGAGCCACCGCTGGAACCTTTGGAGGCACCCTGTCTGCCTCCGGAGCTCCGAAAGGCCATCGCTGTTGAAGCACCCCTAAGGCCCGGGCCGTCTTCGAGTCGGTCTTGATGGCCTGTAGAGATTCGTCCACCGCCTTACCAAAGAGGTTGTTGCCGTTGAACGGCTTGTCCAACACTCTGGTCTGGACGTCCTGGCGAAAGTCTGTCGTCCGTTGCCACAGTTATGGCATGATCCGATGCCACCTCGCCTTCCTGCAGAATTTCTAGGGCCTCCGCCCTCTTGTCAGGTAGGAAGTCTAGCAGGGGAGCTATCTTGAACCAGAGCTCCCTGTCGTAGCGGGACACGATCGCTAAGGCATTGGCCGCCTTAATCGTCGTTGCCGCCGGCGAGATGACTCGTCCCATGGAGTCCAACTTCTTGCCCTCACTGTCCGGCGCGGAAGTGGAAGTTGAAGCCGCTGCACCCGCTGCTTTCTTCTTAGCCGCTGCCGAGACGTGTGGGCTGGGCCCTGAGGCACAAGGGGGGCGGCATCAGGGACTCGGTACTTCTTCTCGTACCTGTCCCTCTTGGCAGGAACCGTGGAAGGGTTCTTGAGGACAGCAAGCCCCTCGTTCCAGATGTCGTTGAGCAAAGGCACCGCGAGGGCCGTCTTCCTCTTGGCCTCTCGCCCTTCCTTTTTTTGTTCTTCAGGGCAGAGCTGGAAGAGCTTGGATGCCCTGGTTATCATGCCGTGGAAAGAGCCAATTTCGTCGGCTGGGGAAGCCCTGGGGAGGGTGCGGGGGGTTGTGGGAGTGGGGGCGTGATGACGGGATGTCCGCTGTGTCATCGCAGCCGTCTTTGTCCGTCCCCGTCGCTGTGTCTGTCGCCGTATCCTCTCTAGGGTCCGGCGAAGACGAGGGGTCCACAGGTCTCGCAGGCACAAAGGGCGGAGCGGGGTGGACTCTCCTCCGCTTGTTCGGAGGGCTTCCTGACAGGGCCGGTTCTGGATCCTCCGTCGGGGTCCGTGGTAATCTCGTCCTTATCTCGGTACATAAGGATTGGATTGCCAACAAAATGGCCGCCGAGCTATCCTGGGGCTCGGGTAATGGCTGCGACGGACGGGATGGCCGTTCCACTGGGCCCTCTACGTCGCCATCTTCGATCATGTCAGCGGAGACCGTCCCCTGGGATCTAACATTCTCGGACCTCTCGTTGAGGCCCATGGACCTCTCGTTGAGGCCCATGGACCTCTCGTTGAGGCCCTTCTCGGCTTCCACCAGCTCCTCCTCAGAGGCTGATTCCGAGTCTGTAATGGCCACCGCCCCCCCCCTCTTCTTCCACCGGTGGCTTCACGGGGGTCTTAACAAAGGGCTGGAAAGAGGATTCCCTCCGAGGTGGCAGGGATACTCTGGGCCCAGAGGCCGTTTCCACTGGCATAGTCTCAGCCGGCTTCGCCAGGTTCGCAGCAACCAATTCGACAGAGGTCTTTGTCGGATGGATCAAAGCCCTCACCACCTTAGGTGCATCCTGGGCCTTCGCCTTGGGGGGAGGGTCAGCGCCTCGCTCCCCCTTCGAGATCGACCGGGTCCGCTCCAGCGGCTTACCCGGGTTCTCGGACTTCCTCTTCCCCGAACCAGAGAGCTGGCTCGTGGTCGAACGTGCTGGGGAAGTAGCGCCCTGCCTGGCAGCTGAAGAGCCCGACCTTTCGGTGCTCCCGGTGCCCGCGGTGCTTGGCCTTAGGTTGGGCCCCCGTCGCTGGGGCGCCCTCACAGGACTTAGAAGCCCGCTCAGACTTTTTCTTCGCCTTCTCACCTGCTGTGCCCTTCATCAGCCAGGCGGCGAGGCGGGAACGACAATCTTGTTTGGTCCGTTCCGAAAGGTTCTTGCAGAACGCAGTCCTTCTCCATGTGCGTCTTGTCTTCATGAAAACAGTAGAGACAACACGAGTGCTCGTCCTCCTTGAAAACGTTCTGCAATCCGCATCCAGGGCAGCACCTGAACAGCTTGGATCCGGGCGTCGAGCTTCCCTTGTCCTGGGCCAGTCCGTTGAGGTAGGCCGCAGATCTTCCGGAATCCACCAAGAAGTGTAAACTCGATGAAAACTTCACCCTTGAGGGGAGTAGAGGAATTCCGAAACGGGTCCCCGTTATTGGAATTAGAAACAGTGGAGCTTGAGGCTCGATTAAACCGAAAAAATGAGAATCTCCTGAAAAAGTGCGAAAACGCAGCAAAAACTTGAGGTACAGCACGAGGACTCCCAACACTTGAGCGTGCAGTAAAAATCTGAGGATGGCTGCCAGAGGCGGGGCTTAGGGAGAGGGTAGTCACTGGCTGGAGGCAGTATGACCCAGAGATCAGTGATTGGTTACTACTAAGAAAGACAGATAAACGAAACTGATTCTAATTTTTTCTTTACCGAGGATTCCCAGCCTGACGATGGGGAATATTCATGAGCATGTGAATCCATGCCAGACCCCATGCTGGAGAATCACACACGCACGGCACAGTTTCCAAAGTTAAAAAAAAAAAGCAAAACACTTGTGACAGATATAGAATCAGTGGCCATCTGGCAGCCAGCCGAGTTCCCTCCAGCAGCTCGTGCGAGCTTACAGTGATAAAATGGCACAATATAATGAGCCCAGAGTGTCCCAAAGCACCTCCTCTGAATGGAGCTCTGAAGAGTGGGGAGAGCAGCCTGCAGCAGAGGAGGAGGATCTCTCTCAGCTTTAAGAGGGTCCTGGGGCACTTTATCTTAGGCAGTGGCAGAGGTGATGATGCCCCTACCACACAAACTGGACCACCTGGAAGCTATGCTAAATAAGCAGAAAGCGGATAATGAAAAGTCCAGGAAAAGGAGGGCGCTGAACCCAGGGGAGGGAACATCAGCAGGACACCGCGAAGCAGGGGTTGATCAGGGCTGTAAGAAGGCTCAGAAGAGGACTACCTCTTTGATGCCCACAAGCAACAGAGAAGGGGTGGATCCATCGCCCCAAGAGCCAGTCGACCCAGTAAGCAGGCTAAAGAAAGCCTTTTTGATGAGGGCAACAGTGCTGGGCTCTCGAACCCCTACCCCAGGGGTGGATAATGAAGGGGAGTAGGATGGCGGCTACTCGCCAGATGAAGGCGGAGAGGAGGTAGAAATGCCTTGGCCTAAGATTACAGTACAGCCTCGGGAAGAAGACGAAAGACTTCTAGACAGGTTTGATCCAGAGGCAATAAAGCATCAGAGATCCTCAGAATGGGTGCCATCGCCCAGGGTGGCCCAATGCATGGCGCAGCATATGCGCAGGCCACTGGACAGGGAAGTCCGAGCAAAGAGGAGGGCGGAATTCCCTAGGCCAGTACTACTGGGAAAAGTAACAGACACCCCGGAATTAGACCCAAAAATTGCGGCATTCGTCAAAGACATCAAAAGATATCAGTAAGGGCGTGGACAGAGCATGGCTATGGGTCCAGGACAAGGTCCTGGACCTTACGGGCCCCCTAGCAAAAATCATGGACCTGGCTGAAACGGCCGCAAGATGCAGGCACGCCAGTAGACGTAGTCACCCTGTGGAGCTGGGCCCAACTGGCTGTGTGCCTATTCGGGAATGCAAACTGCTCTTTCAGCAGAAAGGAGAAGAGGAGTTTTGTTAAAAATTGATAAATTGAGTGATCTAGCCTTACATGAGGTGGGCGGAAGTGCAAAGGGCCTATTGTTTTTTCCTGGATGTTTTTTTGCGGGGACCGGAAGGCAGAGAGGTCAGGCGTCCGGTCGTTTCAGACAGTATAGAAGACCTCAAGGGCCCAGAGCCCAATACTGGGAAAATCACCAGCAAGACAACTTCCCGACCAGAGCTCGCATCCCCAGGAATCGTAGAGGGAGAAGCGCCTACAAGCAGCAAACATCAGGCGGCGAGTACATTACAATCCGCTGCCCCGAAAGTGGAGGGGCAGGATGCACTGGTTTTTGCATGTGTGGCAAGAGTTGTCCAACGATGCATGGGTGTTGCAAGCAGTCTCAGGCATGCGGCTAGAATTTGTAGGCAATTCCTCTCAGGTGCGAGAGCTAACCGCGATATAAAGGCCCCTAGAAGAGCAGCAGCTGCTCGACAAACTTAAAGAGTTTTAACGAGTGGGTGATGTACAGTCATTTCAAGATGGAGAGGATACACCTTCTGCGAGACCTGCTCATGTCAGGAGACTGGCTTATTTGCTTAGATCTCAAGTACGCCCATCTCACTAGACCAATAGAGCACCGAAGACATCATCGGTTTCGATGGGGAACAGATCTGGGGGGTTCATGTGGCTCCCTTTTGGCCTGGCATCCATGCTGTGGGCTTTTACCAAGATGATGCGGCCAGTAACAGCCATTCGGGAAAGGGGGATCAGAATGATCCTATAACTAGACGATATCATCCTCCTCCTAGGTCAGAGCTCCAAAAGCCTACAGGAACAAGCCACATGGGTATGCGAGCTCATTTCTTTCCTTGGTTTCGTCGTAAACACAGAGGTCAGACTTGCACAGAGAATAGGGTTTTTGGTGTTCGTGGTAGATAACAAGGCGGCCTCGCTAGAGCTGCCAACGCAAAAAATAAAGGCCATAAAGAAAGAACTGAGGACAGCACTAGCAAAGAAAGTCATATCGCTTCGCAATCTAGCTCGGATAGTGGGGCTTCTAGCGGCCTCCATTCAAGCCTTAGTTCCTGAACCGCTACACTACAGAGCTCTTCAGAGGCTGAAGATCAGGCATCTCAGAGGGGGCCTAGGCTATCATCAGTCGGTCACCTTCGACCAGGAAGCCATTATGGAACTGAACTGGTGGCTGCAAAACATGGAAGCCTGGAACGGAAGAGCTATTTTCGGAGACACTCCGGACTCAGTAATAGAATCAGACGCGAGCAGAGCAGGCTGGGATGCACGCTGCAGCTCCTCAGAGACGGGAGGAAAGTGGTCCGAGGAGGAGCTGCAACTCAACATCAACTGGTTAGAGCTCTTAGCGGGTTCTTTCGCGGTAAGAGCTTTTGCCAAGGACAGAGCGCCAAGTGTTGCATCCTTCTCAAGATGGACAATATTTTGGCAGTCCTGTATATCAACAGGCTAGGAGGGACCTCCTCCAGAATGCTGGCCGAATTAGCGAAGGATTTCGGGCATCACTGCCTGCGACAACAAATCAGTATCGGCACAATACTTACCAGGGGGACAGAATATAATAGCGGAGTGGAATTCACTATATTTGGTAGAGTCCAGCAACTGGAGGATTCCCCTCTGATGTTTTCGGACAGTTGCAGGAGATCTGGGGACCCCTAGAGACTGACCTTTTCGCATCCAGGCTCAACACACAGCTCCCAAGTTTTTCAGCTGGAGGATAGACCCAGCAGCAGCAGGGACGGATGCGTTTCTAAAGCAGTGGACGGGAGCAGTCCACTACGTCTTCACACAGTTCATGTTGACGAGGGTGCTGGCGAAGGTCCGCAGGGACCAAGCAGAATTAGTGCTAGTGGTTCTGATATGGAAGTCCCAGACGTGGTTTCCCCATAGTGATGGAACTTTCCACAGTTTACCAAAAGTGATGCCTCACAGAGTCGACATTCGAGGCCCGAATGTTAGAGAGAATTCTCTGTAAAGGCTAATTTCCCAGACCTAGTGAGTCCCCCAGCAGCTTTGCTTGATTTATGGGGTTTAATTTTTTCTCCTGCCAAGAGTGACACTCTTTTTCTCCCACTCTTAGGCATGATTTGAGAATTTCCTTTGTCTTTGTAATGTGTTTTATGGGCTATGGGGTCTTTTACTCCATAGGGCTTCATGTGCTTTTGGTAAGTGTGTTACACAGCACCCTCAGTGCAGTAACACAGGGGTGTCATAGTGGCCCCCAACCATAGACTCCATACCCTGGGACTGACTACTGTCTCCCAGGGCATGTAAAGTCAAAATTGACTTTACTAGTCTTAAAATTGTAAACAGAACCAGTACAAACCATCATATTGTGGAAGTACTGGTAGGGGTAATTCGATTGCACCTGGGTCTGTTTTTTCAAGGGGGCACTGTCCAGTCCCCCCCTTGTCGAGTTTCTGGCTGGTGGCAGTGGTTACCACGCGAAATATTCCACTGGAATATGTCCTATGGGATTTTCCCATTCATTTTAAACGCACCACTTTTTGGTGCAATGTTAAAGATAACGCCGGGTTATTTATTTAATATTTATTCCCCGGTTGGGTCTTTTTGCTGGACACAAATGGCATTTGTGTTCGCCTCTGTAACTCCAACCCAAGCCCTTTGTTCCACTTTTGGCAGACTTGTGCACAGAAGCCTCCAAAAGTGGTGCCACTCTGTCTGGGTCTACAGGATGTGTGGGAGGGATGAATAGGCACCCTGGACTGAGTTGAAGTCGCACTCTTGTATGATTGGCCCAGTGGTGAGCCGCCCTGCTCACCACTTAGCATGTTTGATTGACAGCTAGGCTGGTGAATGGGATTTTGCTGCATAAACGCAGGGCTTTGGGGACTGGAACTTCAGAAGTCGCCACAGGACCTAAAGAATCCGACGAGGTGAGAAGCTGAGCCATCAACAACGACGACGACGACACCACCGGTGGAGCCCTGCTGTACCAAACACCACTTTCCCCGACGACAGAGAAGATCTTCTTCCAGGAGAGTCTTCTTCCCTTTGAGCTGGTGGGACCAACCAGTTCACCTTTTTCACTTTCCTGGATCGTCTTGTGGTCGAATCGCCCGTGCTAAGCACCCCGACGGCCAGATAGCCACGCTTCACCACTACCGCAAATAAAAGGCTAGTGCTTTTTAACCGGGAAACTCCGCGGCTGGTTTCTTCCCTGGCAGTGCAACGACCTCCAGCTTTCCTCCACGTCGAGAACTTCTCTTCCCCTGGACGAAGCACCTACTTGCACCCGCTGCCAGAACTGCCCCCGCTGGAGCTTGCTCACCATTTCAGGTACTGTGTCCCTCCTGGTCTCCCTTGCAACAGACCGTCCAAGGTGTCCCGTAAATCCTTGACTCTCTATCCTGGGGTGACCTCGGACCTGTTAACATTCCCTTTCCATCTTGATCCGACCTCTTTTTGACTTTCCTGCAAAGACTTTTAGTGCATTTCCACTGTGTGATCTTGGCCACATTCCGCCTTGCTTTCTCCAAGAGTGGGCCTGGCCTATGAACTTTTTGCTCTACAGTAGACCCTGCCTTTCTTGACTTGCTGTGGTTCTTTAAAAGTGTTGGTATTGTGTGTGTTTCCTATTTCTGCCTTTTCTCTCCCTTTTTAAATAATTGTTGGAGTGCCATCTATGGTTACGCGCTCACCTCTGTTTTGCTAAATAAGTGGTGTACTAACCTAGACTTGTCAAATAATTAATTAGGGAGGTGTATATATTTCTAGTGACTGTTTGAACTTGCTTGACATATTAGTGCAAGTGTGTTTTTAAATAAATAATAATATACTTTTATACCAAAGCTCTGGTCAGGGTTTGCTTGTGCTACTGTATTTTTAGCCCTATTGTGTATACTCTATGTACTGCCTAACTCTTGAGAGAAGTCTGACTGCTCAGCCACAGCTACCAGGTAAATCTGGGTGGTACAGACTGCTACCAACTGGGTTTACTGCTAACACCTGTAGTCTTAAACTTTTTGCAGTGGTCCGTAAGGGAACTGCACACGTTTCTGCCCAACACCGAATGGCCAGCTCCACCCTCTAGTGGTTGGGGGGGCACTCTACACCTGATGGCATGCAGGGTTTCAGGCAGAGAAAGCACCTGCCAGGACTTTCGCAGCTTGCTGCCGAATGTATTAGAGACTCCTGGGCGCCTTTGACCATCAGGAGTTATGGCGCCACGTGGAGACGCTGGGAGGCATATTGCACTTTCAGGGAAGCTAGCCATGCTTTTATGTCTCATAGCTTGCAGGCGAGTTTCCAACGTGAAAGCCGTAGAGATCGACAAAAAGATCTTCTGCCCAGAGGAAGTAGTCTTTACTGTAGCAAACAGGACTAAGTCAGATTCTACGATCATTTCTTACCCATACTTCCCGAACAGTAAAATGTGCGTAGCTCAGTGTATCAAGGACTACGAGGCGGCCACGGGAGAGGTTAGGCCTAGAGGGGTCATGCAGCTTTTAATTGCGCGCAGGAAGCCTTTTCATGCTGTAGTGACAGCCACATTTGCCAGATGGGTTAGGGAAGTAATGCACTGGGCAGGCGTAGATGTATCACAATTTGGGGCACATTCAGCGAGAGGCGCGATGGCAGGCGTCCCCTTACAAGACATAATGAAATCTGCTGATTGGTCGAAGGAGTCCACATTCAAAACCTTTTATTTTAAACCTATCTCCCAAATAGCAAGTAGAGTGATTGACAGCTTTGAACAAGCATAATGCTCGCCTCCTGTCTCGACATAAAATGATGATTGCTCATGCCGAGAGCGCAGGACTGTCTTGATTATATTAAAGACAAAAGGAGGCGAGCAGTATATTCCCGCCTAGGGTTATACAGAATGGTACCGCAAAACTGTTGTTGCACAATCTATAGATAAGAACCTGCCCTTATCATTCTGTCTCTGTTCGTTTCAGGAGAGGAACAGAAGCAACCGGAGCAAAGGAGGACATGAGGTCTTTTAAGAAGTTTGAAGCGAGACTGTCGGGTCGTTAAGACGCCAGGGCGAGGAGTTCCAGTTTGAGTTGGTTGAAAAGAAAATTGACTTGACTTTCAGTTGTAAGGACATTTGCTACCAAATAAAGAGGAGTTGCGCTTTCAAGGAGAGTTACATATAGGCATGGGTAGAGCCTGATTGCACAGAGAGAACAGGCCATGACTACAAGAAAGCAAAGAGTTATGGGGATTTGTAGTTCTTTGGAAACATTTTAAGTTAAGATGAAATTACACCCCCTTTTTTGTGTTAGACCTCTAGAGCGGCTCGAAAACAAACAAAACGTGTTGTCAAGTTTGTGAAAAGTTAAAAAGTTTGAATTTGAAATTGCTGTGAGAGCAGGAATAAAGAAAGAAAAGCATAATGCTCGCCTCCTGTGTCATTAATATAGTCAAGACTGTCCAGCGCTCTCAGCATGGGCAATCTTCATGGTCCTTTTTTCAGTTTTACGAGTATACTCTATTAATTTAAAACCAACAATAACACACTCAAATAAATATGAAGTGTCTTTGCCACAAAGGTTAGGATTGGGAACATATGCAGGAACATTAGAGTTGAAATTCAGAGACGCGTGTTACAAAAAGACAATGTGGGTCAGAAGTATCATCATGAAATGCTTTATTCGACATAAGTCTTTCAGCAAAAGGTTAAAACAATACCAAAATCAATTTTGTACCATTCAATTCCAAAGACAATTATAAAATGCGTAAAAAGAACAAGTTACTTTCTTACCTGGTAACGTTCTTTCGATGGGATGGTCCGACGACGTATTCCATATCTATGACAGGTAATGTCCACAGCTGTGCTGCTTCGGAAAATCGTCTGCGTCGATGACACGATGCGCCATCCCCGAGGACCTCCTCCGACGGCCAACGTCACCCGATATGATAAGTAGGACGCACGACACCCGTAGCCTCAGTTGTAGTTTTTTCCCCCAGAACGTGTGACACCAGTTCTCTGCCAGTCAGATACAGAAGGCCTTGCGGAACGCAAGCTGCAATCTCAAAGAAATTCTGCAGCGGGGAAGGTAGGGAGCGAGCGATATGGAATACGTCGTCGGACCATCCCATCGAAAGAACGTTACCAGGTAAGAAAGTAACTTGTTCTTCGAGTGGATTGGGTCCTCCGACGTATTCCATATCTATGACAGACTCCCAAAGCAGTACCAAGCAAGGAGGTGGGAAAAGAATTTAGAACACAAATTTAGCATGCCCAATCAAATTGCAAAATAAAGGATTGCCTTGCCAAAGGCCAGATCCTGCCCTCGGATGGAATAGAGGGAGTAGTGACGTACAAAAGTATGTACTGAAGCCCAGGTGGCTGCATCACTGCATCACAGATTTGACGAATAGGAACACCCCTCTGCAGGGCAGTAGACGCAGCCACTCCCCTGGTAGAATGGGCCCGCAAGCCAGCCGGAGGGTCCTTACCCGCCAAGCGGTAAAACTCGGAGATAGCTAAAATAATACAACGAGAAAGTCTGTTTCGTCACAGCTTGTCCCAAACGCTTTCCAGCGTAACCAATGAAAAGTTGATCGTCCACTCTGACCCGGGACACGCGCGAAATATAAAAGCTCAACGCTCTCCTAGGATCAAGCCTGTGGAGCCTCTCCTTTTCCTTAACAGGATGTGGAGGAGGATAGAACGCCGGAAGAACAACCTTCTGGCTCAAATAAAATTCCGAAACCACCTTCGGAAGAAAGGAAGGACGAACTCCAAGGACAACCCGGTCCTTATGAAACAGTGATGGGTGGCTTAACTGAAAGTGCCTGTAACTCACTCTGCGAGCGGAAGTAACCGCAACCAAAAACAGTTTTCAGAGTCAACAGCCTCAAAGGGCAAGAATGCAAAGGCTCAAACAGAGCACCGATAAGAAACTTAAGAACAAGGTTCAAATCCCAACTGGGCACCAGAAAAGGTGACGGAGGGAACACATTAGTGAGCCCTTTCAAAAACGGAGAAATTAAAGTAATCTTAAAATAGGAACATTCTTCAGACGAGCGCTTAAATATGGACAGCGCCGCCACGTAACCTTTAATGGTCCCCACTTGGAAGCCCCTGTGGGCCAAGGAAAGCAAAAAAGACAGAACCCTGGGAATGTCACATGAAAAAGGATCCACATTCTTAACTCTGCACCAGTCGCAGAACTTTCTCCAACGGCAACAGTACAGAGACTTTGTTGCCGGCCGCCTGGCTGAGAGCAACACCTCCATCACATCTTCAGGGAGGTCCCAATCTTTATACCTCAACCTTTCAGAAGCCAAGCGTTAAGGTTGAGGGATCCGACCTCTGGATGGAGAACCTGACCCCCATCCCGTGACAGCAGATCGTCTCTGTAGGGAAGACGACGTGGAGGGCAGATGGACAAGTCGAGAAGGTCCGGGTACCACGTCCTCCGAGCCCACGCCGGAGCAATGAGGATCATCCGGTAACCGACCCTCCGTAACCTCTGCAGTACTTGCGGGATGACGGGGACTGGAGGAAACGCGTACAGCAGTGGGAATGACCACTCCACCACAAACGCGTCTCCTATGGCTCCTTTTGGAGGAAATTCCCACAAGCAGAACCTTTCGCACTTCCGGTTGACACTGGAGGCGAAGAGATCCACTTGAGGGGTCCCCCAAAGGGCGAAGATCTCCAGGAGAATCTCCTGAGCCTGCTCCCACTAGTGAGAGATCGCGCTCTACCTGCTCAGAGCGTCCGCCGTCTCGTTGTCGTCTCCGGCCAGATGAACAGTCGAGATCGAAACTTCCTGCTGTATGGCCCAGAACTCGAGCTGCATCGCCTCCCTGCACAGATGAAGTGACCCTGCCCCCCCCCCTTTTTGTTGAGGTAGTGCATGGCCACCGTGTTGTCTGTTAGAATCAGGACACTCTTTCCTCGCACAGTCGGCAGAAAAGCCTTCAGGGCTAGCCTGATGGCCCTCAGCTCCAACAGATTGATATGGAGTCTGGACTCCGACGGAGACCAACGACCGCTAACTGTCAACTCGTTGACATGAGCTCCCCATCCCGTGAGGGATGTGTACGTCACGATCGTCACCTCCAACCAGGGCAGCCAAAATGGGGCCCCCTTCATCAGATTGCCTTTGACGGCCCACCACAGAAGGTCCTGGGCGGCACCTGAACAGGGTCGACAACCTGCCGGAGGACTGAGACCAAATGAGTTTGAGTGCCCATTGCAAAGATCTCATCCGCAACCTGGCCTTTGGCACCAGAAGAATGCAGGATGCCATGAGGCCGAGCAGTCTCAAGAACTCGGACGCTGGGAGAGTCTGGGCAAGCTGAAACTTGTGCACCATCTGCTGAATGTGAAGAGCCCTCACCTGGGGAGGAAAACACAGCCCCAGGGATGTGTCGAGCACTGCTCCATTGTACTGGAGCCGCTGTGTTGGCGTCAAACGGGACTTCTTTAAATTGAGGGAGAAGCCCAGCTTGTGAAGGGAGTGGCAGGTGACGGCCAGATGATCCAGGACTTGCTCGGGAGAGCTCCCCCTGATCAACCAATCGTCCAGGTAGGGGTAGACGTGAATCCCCCCCTTTCCTGAGATGCGCTACCACCACCATGAGCTTGGTGAAAACCCTCGGGGCGGAGGTCAATCCGAACTGCAGGACCCGAAACTGAAAGTGCGAGTCACCGACTGCGAACCTCAGGTACTACTTGTGCTTGGGATGGATCGGCACATGGAAGTAAGCGTCCTTGAGGTCGAGAGACACCAACCAATCCTGAAGTTGAAGGGCCTGGAGGACGAGAGAGTGTAACCATCTTGAACTTGTCCTTCCTGAGGAGTTTGCTCAAACCACGCAAGTCCAATCCCCAGTCTTTCTTCGAAATCAAAAAATAAGGGGAATACTGTCATGATGCCCGCTCCCAGGGAGCCGGTTCAAGCCCTGCGTCCCCGAAAGCGGACATCCAGTCCCCAAGGAAGGACCCAGCAACCCCATATAGGGGCCCTTTGGACAGTGTCCTGGCGCCTATGGTGCCAGGCTCATAAAAACATCAGTCCTGTGGGACTAATTTACCATCCGGGCGTGGTCAGGGAAGGATACATACCTGACTGGAGGAAGGATACATACCTGGAACTTCTTCCAAGGCTATTTAAACCCCACCCGAACAGCCACACGTGCTTCGCGTTGTTCTGCATCTAGCAGCTGGACGCTCACCGTGTCTGCTCCTGCATCCTGACTTCTGCCACGCCTGCCAGCATCCTGGATCACCTGCAAAGGAAGAGAAGAAGAGAACAGAAGAAGGAAAAGTCCTTACCTGCTAAATCTGCATCCCGGAGACATCTCGCCGACAATCCTGAAAAGGAAGACTTTAATTTAAAAGCTCATCGCGTCGATCGCTGCAGCGCCGCATTCCACTCACCTTTACAGGGCGCCTCCATGTTCAGCAGCGATCATCCGGATTCGCAGTCACGCCCCAGCGCCTAGGGAGAAAAAGACCAGAACAAAAGGTGAGAGAGAGAAGGGAATAAGGAAAGCTAAATCTCCATGTTAAGACTTACCTGTTGATTCATTCCCTCTTCATTTCGGGTCCGCGCCGCATCCTGGCATTTCCGGACCCCGGCCCCTAAGGGGAAAAAGAGACATCAGCGTTAATGAGCGAATGAAAAGACATTACCAAAAAACGCTAATTAAAGACTTACCTGATTTCTACAAGGATTTCACCTCTCATCTCGATGCCTGTTCCCCGGCATTCCGTACCCCAGCCCCTATGGGGAAAAAGACACTAGCATTAGTACATTAATGCATGGACACAAGGGGAACCTCTTATCAAAAAACTTACCTGGAAGCCAAGCAAGTTTGGTTCTCACCAATCCGAAAATCCAGTGAAGTAACTGGATACCAACGCGCCCCTGCATCAGAAGCAGGATGAAGAGCTCGTCCTTCCAGACCCTAAGGTGAGACGCTACGAGAAATCACAGAAGGGTTTCGAGGAGGGTGAGAGGGGAAAGTGGGAGGCTGATTGCATTACCCCGCAGACAGTTAATCCCCTATTTTCGCCTACAGAAGGATACTTCTGCGAGCCAGACAAGCCAGATTTGGGGGCCCGGTCCAGTCCGTCTTCCGAACCCTGCGCATCACCTTAGAATAGGTCACAGCAGCGCGAACCAGGCCAGCGCCTCCGTGGGAGTCAGGTGAGCGTAACAAATACCATCTGTTCCTCTCTGCTACAGGCACCAGTTCTATGGCGCCTTTCTCCAGCAGGGCTTGAATTTCCTGCGCAAGGAGCGGATCCAGACTCTTCAAAAAGAGGTTCTCAGGTGGATTGTCGTGAGGCCTCTGCCGAAAAGGAAGACGCTAGCCGTGGGTTATGATCTCCAGAACCCACACATCTGAAGTAATGGCACGCCACTCTACAAGATGCTGCGCCAGCCTTCCCCCAACCGGCGAACCATGGGACCTGGCCTCATGACTGAGTGGTAGCGGCGTTGCCTGAGGGCAAAGAGACAACTGCCCGAGCGGCCGTGGCACCTCGAGTACCTTGTTTTCCACCTCTGGCACTCTTACGGTGGCCTCTTTGACCGACAGCTCCTTTTGCTTTACTGAAGGACGAGTAATAGCGAAAGGAACCTCCCCTCCATTGTTGTCCCCTAGGACGAAAAGGCGGAGGTTGTCGAACTGCAGCGCCCAACGACTTCGCTGCAGCTTTGGAGGTCTGCAACCTCTCCAGGCTCTCATCAGCCTTGCTGCCAAAAAGATGTTCACCGTCAAAGGGCATGTTGAGGAGCCGGGACTGCACATCAGGAGTGAACCCAGACTTCCGCAACCACGCAAACCTGCGTATTACGGTGCTCGCCGCCATGGACCGGCTGACACAATCTGCCATGACCAAGCCCGACTGAACGGCCGCACACATGGCATCCTTTCCCATCCTGAACCATAGCAAGGAAACCATCCCGTTCGTCCCCTTCGGGAATATGTTCAGCCGCTAATGCAACACAGTTCCACTGAGTGTGTGTGAAACGAGACAAGGCACATATGGCGTTGGCCGCCTGAAGCGCCATACCCCCCCTGAAGAAAACACTTTCTTCGCCCAGCCGTCAAAACGTTTGTCGTCCCTATCCGGAGGGTTGGTAGGATACGGCGCCTGCTTTGCCAGGGCCGTAGCCGCCTGCACCACCAAACTCCCCGGAGTGGGGTGTCTGGACAAGTAGCAGGGGTCGCTACTGGCTGGACGGTATTTTCGCGACAAAGATTTGCCCACTGCCGGGAGACTCCCTGGAGCAGTCCAAGCCGCCACCCTTCTCTGCAGAGCCATATGAAACGGCAGTACCGGGTCAGTGGGGGGACCAAGATCAAGGATGTCCGTGAGATCATCCTGAACAAACTCCCCTGGGGGAGCCGACCATCCCAAGTATTCGGTGACCCAAGACATAAGGCGCCGGTATGAAGAATCGGCAAGAGTGCCAGGCTCCGGCCTACAAAACTCCACCTCTGGAGAGGTGTCCAGTCCACTGGCATCATGCAGTGACTGCCTCAGGTCATCAAACTGACTATGGCCCGAGAGAAGCTCATCTGGTACCGGTACCGGAACCAAGCCTTCATCAGAGCCTTCATCACCCTCTGAAATGTACTCCAGGCTGTGAGAGGAAGACATCTGGGGACCAAAGCTATGCCTGACCTTAGCCAGAGCCTTTCTAGGGGCTAACCCCGTGCCACGGGGCCCCTCCGACACCACCGCCTCGAAAGGCGTCGTGGGCACCAAACGAGTCGGCACCAGCATCGAGAGAATCGGCGTCAACGGCGAGCAAATCAGCGAAAACGTCAGCTGCAGCGCCGCCAGCATCGACGGCGTCGACACAGGCCTCTAAGCCAGAGCTCCGGGCGTGTCTCCCGACGACCTAGGCGCCGACAGCGTCGACGACCCCCTTGGAGGCAGAGCCTCGAGAGAAATCGTCGACGACCTCGGCGCCACAGGCGTCGACGTCTTCCTCGAAGACGGCAGAGGATCACGCGGTCTCTAACGCGTCAAGGCCCTGGACCTGGAAAGGGCATGGCGAGAACGGCTACCCTTGTCCGAGGTGGACCTTTCCCGCGAGCCGTGCCGACCACCCGAGCCCGAAGGCGTACGAGCGGTGTCTCTCGACCGGTGCCGACCGACCCCACTCTGAGGCGCGGACGGACCGGTGCCCTGTGATTCAAGAATCGCTAACATCTGCTTCCCGAAGGAAGCCCATTCCTCCGGTGTCGCTTGCATGGTGGGGATAAGCGACCCGCCGGCGGGCGGAGTCCTCAGAAGAGGACGGGGAAGGCGACCGATGCCGGCGCTTCCGGGAATGCCTCGAAGAGGCGGAGGAGTGGCGAGACCGACTCCTGGAAGGAGACCCACTGGACATCAGACGATGACGCGGAGTCGCCTCTCGAGTCATCCGTCGAAAGCCCCGTAGACCTCGACTTCCGGGGCTTAGACACCCGACCTACCGACAGCTTCTTCTTGTGCTCCCGCAAGGCCTTGGCCGTGAGCGACTGGCAGTCGACACAGTCGTCCGTATCGTGTGCCTCCCCGAGGCACCAGAGGCAGGCGTCGTGCGAGTCCGTGACCGACATCTTGGACCCACAGTCCCCGCATTTCTTGAAGCCCAGACGCGGGGTTGAAGACGAAAGACATCGTCACAAACCCGTTTTCACAAAAACCAAACAGGTTCAACGAACCGAGAAGAATACAGCAAACTCCAAAGAGTCGAGGCGTACCGAGATTCATGAAGCAAACACGTTTGCGGAAAAAAACAGAACTGAGGCTACGGGCGTCATGCGTCATACTTATCACATTGTTTGACGTCGGCTGTCGGAGGAGGTCCTCGGGGACGGCGCATCGATGTCATCGACGCAGGAAGCAGATGCCGAAGATTTTCCAAAGCAGCACAGCTGTGTACATTACCTGTCAGATATGGAATACGTCGGAGGACCCAATCCCCTCGAAATATACATGATACAGCAAAATAAAACCTAATCAGGGTTACGCAAGGTGCAAAAAGCATGAATTAAGAATGACCCTTAACAGAATAGATTCCTTTTTAAACAGACTGTACTGATTAAACTTGAAACTGTTAGAATCAGTGTGATTGACAGTACATTTACAAAAATGTATTGCACCTGCAATAGTTCTAATCACATGTTTAATTAGCAAGGGTTTCAAGTAGTGAAATATCAAGTCACTATACGCAGGCCAAAAAAGTATAGAGTGCTGCGGTATATCTTTAACCAGTATGCATGAAAAACATGAGTCCTATTCTGAAGCAACATTTCTTTTAAGGTCCAACAGTGGGCGGATGCCTACACTTAATACAAAGTGATCTGGACATTTTTGGCCGAATCAAGTCCTTGAATTCCTCATACCATAGAGCATTGTTGCACAACGAGTACTCGCAAAGCAACAATGATTTTTGACAGATCTCAATTCAATTGGTTAACTGAATACCATAGTAGCATACTCTTTACCCATGCCTTAGTACTAGGGTTTATACCGGTAGGGTTCACCCACAGTTTCATTAGGTCTTTTAGCAGGGACTTAACATGCTTGCACCAGGGTAGTTTCAAGCTCCCATCCTAGGCGAGGAGATCTAGCATCACAGTACCAAATTTAGATAACATGGCAGAATACCATAATCTGAGCCAGTATAGAACAGGTTTAAAGTTCAAATCATAGGTTATACTTTACAGATCAAGTTTGCTTGCAAGTGCAATATTTGAATTGGTTTTGGGGAAGGCCGAGTAGCCCATCTACGAGCAAAATTTACAATTATTCACAATTTAGTCATATTCGTATAGCCCCACAACTCAGCACCAAAAGTTGATGAAGGGCATGCCTGTGATTCAAATAAACTCATACATTGAACGGGTGGTGGAATGGATTTCTAAACTCTGGCCCGATGGACAGATCTTTAGGAGACCACCTTGTTAGTGAAACAAAGGACACTTCTGGGAAGACAGCCAGCTCAATTCACAGTAGCATGGAGAGCAGTCAAGACTAAAGCTCAGCAGAAGTGAGGGCCATTAGCGGTTTTCAATGAGCGCACACACAGCTAAACACCAAGAATTACCATTAGACAGAAGTATACTAAAACATACTATTAATTAGTGGCCCAAGAATCAACACAAATGAATAATGAAAAGCAATGTTAAGTACCACACAAGCAACACACCATGTTAAATATATACAATCACTGGAGTCAATACGATAAAGTTAGTAACTCCAGGAATACCTGCAGGGGAAAAGGTGAAAGACCTTTAGAGCATAGACAAACTTAAGAAGTGATAATCCTAACATTATAAGTGCAGCCCTACGATGGAGCCCTGTGCTCAAGGTTTAACACATGCGTAAAAGCGCTTAGTCTTGTGTAAAAGTCAAAGTACCTTTTTAGCAGGCTGGAAAAGTTAGGGACAAAATTCTGAAAAGTGAAAACAGGATCAGGAGGGGGATCTCCAGCGGCGAACAAAGCGATTCCCAAATGTTGGAGGGCTTTAGGAAGTGGAGATCACCCAAGCCAAAGAGAACCACAAAGGATACCCTATGTGTGAAGGGTGGGTGGAAGGGGAACAACCCGGAAGCGAAATGTTGTGTAAAGCGAACCAGACCTACTGAAATGCAATTGGGTTTTGTGGTCTCCTCTTGTACGAGGTATACAGGTTGGAGCTCTTGTTTATTAAATGCCAATAAAGTGGGTTAAAAAAAAAAATAAAAAAAAAAATACCCTATGTGTAAAAGCTTATCGATGAACAAGGGGCCACCGGGAAGTGCCTTCAGTACTCACTGCTCTTAGATCGGTTTTTGTCCAAACTTGGCTGGTCTGGGAGGGGTTGGCAGAGGTTTGATTTCCCACCCTCGGTTTGGCTTCAAAGTGCACTGGCGCTGCATATGCATGTCCAGTAGGAAACAGGAGCTGCAACTCTTGATTCGGGTGATGAAGAAAACACTGATGCAGCTGGTCTCTGGGCACAAGGAGGAACGTGAGAAAACGGCCCTCAGCGACCATCACTTTAACACAGTGATGCAGGGGCACCCAACTCTAGCGATCTGATGCAGTCTCTCTCGTGGCCCAAATTCGGTGGACGGGTGCTTTGCAGTGCAAGTTAGGATTCCCTAAAGTTGCAAGTCTAAACCCGACATGGTGACGCTCCTGCGCGGTGACGAAGGTTTGAGCTGACCAAGGTTTGAGCTGGACAGTCCACTGGATGGCACAAGGACACTTCCGAGCAAGCTCTTTTACAGGGCAACCAGGAGGTGTCGAGAGTTATTATTCCCACCACTCCAAAGGTTCAAAGCACCTTAGCAGCTTGCGTTTAATTACATGGAACGTAAGAGGACTTAACTATGTTAAAAGACTGAGCATACAAGCTTATCTGATTCGAAAGAGCATACAAGTGGCAATGCTACAGGAAAAACACCTCATGGCTGATAGACAAGCCACAATTGCCAGGAAATGGGGAGGCAAGTTGTACGGCTCGCCTTCCTCAGCGTACACCAGAGGAGTCCTTATTTGGGCACATCAACTGTCCCCTTTCAGCCATTAGAACACAAAAAGGGATGATGAAGGTAGAATGGTATTAGTACATAGGCTGTTGGAAAACAGAAGTCTGCCTCAAATAAATACGCCCCGAACCATGATGCCACTACGTTCTTTAGGTCGCTATATACTAGTGTGCCTGCGTACAGGGAATCCACATGGGTCTGGGGCAGAGATTTTAACTGCAGTCTTGACCCTAACCTGGACAGGTCAGACAGGAAACAAGAAACCAGCACTGCCAGCTAAAACCCTGGGTGCCCTCCTGCAGAACCTCAGACTGGCAGATATCTGGAGGGAGACGCATGGCAAAACACAGGGTTACTCACTTTTCGGCTCCCCACACCGTTCATACACAAATTGGTTACATTTTCACTGGTAAAGAAAACCTAGGAGAATTTGTACAAATATAATATATGACCACAGTCCTCTCCGACCACGCACCATTAACAATATGGCAGCGAATTACGCAAAGACCCAGAATACCAACCTGGCAGCTAAGAGCAGAAGCCTTGCTAGAAGACGCCTTTAGTGACTGCCTGGACAAACAGATATAGGAGTATTTCACCTCCAACACGGGCAGTGCGTTACGCTCACCTGGCTCCCACAGAGGCGTCGATCTGAACTGGACAGCTGCGGTCTCCACCAATGTGACGCGTAGGGCCGAGATGACGGACTGGACTGGCCCACCTAGCTTCGTTTGCTTGGCCCGTAGGAATATTCTTCTGCAAATGGAGAAAGGGAATTAACCACCCGTGAAGTTGAGCGTAACTCCCCCGACCCCCGCTGTTCTCCCCACAGATCTCCTTTGATGTCCCCTCCTATAGTCTCACCTGATGGTTTGAAAAGATGAGCACTCCATCCTACATGGAGCGCAGGTCCGCGGTGATAACCAGTTGCTTCACTGGCTCGAAGGAATTGGTGAGTTCCAGAACAATATTGACTCCGAAAAGTATGTAGTTCGTAAGAGTTCACATGTCTGACTTCCACTCTTGTCCGATTCCTTGCAGTTTGCAGCTTGACCCCAGTGAAGAGTTCCTCATGGTAGCTGACGAAGTTCAGGTAAGGATTTGGCTTATCCTACACAGTTCAATAAAATCAGGCCAGAATGTAACCTGTTGCTTGCTCCCTTACTCAGGTGTGGAGAGAAAATATGAAGTTCGGGGAATAATGCCTCCGGCGGTAAAATTAGGTAAGTATTGTGGTGAAAAAGTTCCCCTTGTTTGTCCGTTTGTCTCACCTTGTCCTTTTGTTCCCCTTAGGGGCTGGGGTACAGCGAGGATGCAATGGAGACTGCGCCGACCCGTGAAGAGGAATAGTACCCCGGCGGTAATCAGGTAAGTATATGGGGGTAGTTACTATTGCCTCTGTTTATTCCCTTGGCTCACCTTTGCTGTTCCCCTTAGGTGCCGGAGTGTGGCGGGAACGTGCAGAAGGATGCGGTGGATCGTGAGGATGCTGTGAAGGTCGGTGAGTTCAGCGCGGCGCTGCAGCAGGCGAGGCGGCGCGCGTTAAATACTTTTTTAGATCGAAGGCGCGGTGGATCCGAAATTCAGGTAAGGATCGAAGGTTTTGCTCTTATTCTAACCTTTTCTCCTTCTGTTCCTCCCTTTTTCGAGGAGCTGCAGACTCGAGGCGGGCGTGGCAGAAGACTGGATGCAGGCTTGCAGACACGGTGAGCGTTACGCTGCTGGATGCAGAATAACGCGAAGCGTGTGTTGCTCTTCGGGCGTGGTTTAAATAGTCTCCAAAGTAGTCCCAGGTAAGTATTCATCCCCAGCCCCACCCGAGTAAAAAATAGTCCCTAGGTAAAATAGTCCCTTCCAAGCCTCATTTGGCTTGGAGCTCTGCAGCATGGTCTGCATCAGGTAAGCTTGCAGCATGGTCTGCATCAGGTAAATTCCACTCTATGAGCCTGGACTGACTCTCCGTATGAGCCTGGCGCCATAGCCGCCAGGACCGCACCCAAACAGCCCCTAGCAGGGGTTTTTGGGCTTGCTTAAGATAACTTGATGCCTGCTTCCGGGGGTTGCTGGACCTGGTCTGGTTCCCCGGGGGTAGGCATCATGACACAGTGGCACAAGGTAGCACCCTATGGGATGCATTCAATGTAGTCATACGAGGGGCGGCGATAGGAACGACTTGACGGTACGCACCGTGGTGGTCTTCGACACCAGCCGCTGCACCTTCACTTGAATGGCCACTACCCCCTCTTCGAGGGCGACTCCAGGCAGGACACCGTATTGAGTTTGGCTCCTAGGAACAGCGTGTTCTGCGATGGTGTCAAGCAGGACTTTGGATAATCGGAGAAACCCAGATCCGTTAGCAGGCGGACAGTCGCCTGTGTGTATCCAACAGCCAAATCTCGCGAGTGGGCCTGGATGAGCCAGTTATCGAGGTACGGGTATACATGTATACCCCGTAGATGTGTCGCCACCGATGTCAGGCACCTCGTGAACACTGTGGGGGCAGACTTCAATCCGAAGGGTAGGGCCTTGAACTGTTAGTGCTGCCTGCACTATGAAGCATAGAAACCTTTGGCGTTTCCTGTTAGGCAGAATCCTGTGCAGTTCCCTTGGGGAACATTGCAAAAAGATTAAGACTATAGGACCAGCACTAAACCCAATTGGTAGCAGTCTGCACCACCCAGATTTACCTGGTAGCTGTGGCTGAGCAGTCGGAATTTTCTCAAGAAGAGTAGGGCAGTATGCAGAATATACACAGTATATAATTTATTTAAAACACACTTTAGGCAATACACCAGCACTCTCAACGAAAAGTAATCTAAAACACAGTCAGGTAAGTATACACACCTCCCTTGATAACTATCAGACAAGTCAGGGTTAAAGCACAACTATTTGTTAAGACAGAAGTGAGCGCTTAACCTAGATGGGACTCCAATAGTTTAGGTTAAAAAGGGAGAGAAAAGGCAGAGCATAAAATAAAACAGTTCAACACTTAAGAGTTCAGAGCAAGGGGAGAAAGGCAGGTTATACTGTAGAGCCAAAGTTCATAGGCCAGGCCCACTTTAAATGGAACCAAGCGAAATTTGCCCAGGATCACACGGTTTAAGGTGCACGTCTTTGCAGAGTGTTCAAAAGAGGTTGGGGTGAGTCAAAAGATATAGTTAGAAGGCCTGGAGCCAACCCAGTTTAGAAGCCAAGGATTCAAGGGTCACCTTTAGCAATCTGTAGAAAGGGAGGCCAGGCAGGACACAGTACCTTAAAGAGAAAGGAAGATCCAGCAGGGGCAGTTGTTCCTGGCAGTGGTTGAGGTTCGTGGTTCCGACCAGGGGAAGAGAAGATCTCGTCAAGGAGGAAACGTGGAATCGTTGCACTGCTCAGTGATGAAACCAGCCGTGAAGTTCCCGATTAAAAGGTGCAGTCCTTTTATTCGCGGTCAAAAGTGGTGAGCTTGGCTATCCGGCCGCCGGGGTGCTTGGCACGGGCGATTCGACCAAGTGGCGTCTTTGGAAGCGAAAAAGGGCGAACTGGTTGGTCCTACCAGCTCAAAGGAAGAAGACTCTCCAGCAGAAGATCTTCTCTTGTCGTTGGAAAAGTGGCGAGTTCGTTGCAACAGGGCTTCACCGGTGGTGTCGTCGGTTGCAGGTGGCTCAGCTTCTTCCCTCTTCGGATTCTTAGGTCCTGTGGCGACTTCTGAAGTTCCAGTCCCAGAGGCCCTGCTTTTATGCAGAAAACCCCCCATTCATCAGCCTAGCTGTCAATCACACATGCTAAGTGGTGAGCCGGGCGGCTCACCACTGGACCAGAGTAGAGTGTGACTTGGGTTGCTAAGGCAACGCAGTCCAGGGTGCCAATTCCCCCCTCCACCCTTCCTGTGGAACCCAGAGAGTGGCACCATTTGGAGGGCTTCTGTGGAGAAGCCTGCCAAAATAGTGGAACAAAGGGCTCGACCTTGGTCAGAGTTACAGAGGCGGACACAAATGCCATTTTAGAATAGAGTTCTGGCAAAAATACCCAACCGGTGATTTAATATTAAATAAATAAACCAGCAGTATCTTTAACATTGCACCAAAAAGTGGTGCGTTTAAAATCAATGGGAAAATCCCATAGAGAATATTCGAGGAATATTTCGTGTGGTAACCACTGCCACCAGCCAGAAACTCGACAAGGGGGGACGGGACAGTGCCCCTTCGAAAACAGAGCCAGGGGCAATCGAATTACCCCTTACGAGTACTTCCACAATATGATGGTTTGTACTGGTTCTGTTCACAATTTTGGATTAGTAAAGCCAATGGTGACTTTACATGCCCTGGGAGACAGTCATCAGTCCCAGGGTATGGAGTCTATGTTTGGGGGTCACTGTGACACCCCTGTGGTACTGCACTGAGGGTGCTGTGTACCACACATACAGAAAAATAGATGATACCCTATGGAGTAAAAAAGAAACCCCATAGCCCATAAGCACATAAGTCAAGGACATACCTCAAACCATGTCTAAGAGTGGGAGTAGAAGTCTCACTCTTAGCAGGAGAAAAAAACAAACCCCAAAAATCCAGCAAAGCTGCTGGGGGACTCACTAGGTTTGGGAAATTTGCCTTATCTGAGAATTCTGCCTAACACCTGTGAATGGGGACATGGAAGTAGGCAGCCTCCAGGTCCAGCGACGTAAAGAAGTGTCCTTTTTCCAGTTGGCCGAGCACATGCTGCAATGGCACCATCCTGAATTTTTGAGACTTGAGGTATTTGTTCAGATGTTGCAGAATAGGCCTCCAGCCTGAGGTCTTCTTTCTGACCAAAACGTTACTGGAATAAACTCTGGAGTCGCTGGAGAACTAGCTCTATCGCCCCTTTTCGCAGCATTGTCCCGTACCACCTCCAAGAGCCGAGGGATGTGTTGCTCCTGACGGGCCACCGGAGGGATCCAAAGACACCTGTGCTGAAACTCCAGGGTATGACCTTGGGGGAGAGTGGCCAGCACCCATCCGTCATTGGTGATCTTTTTCCATTTGCTGACAAACCTAGTCAGCTGGCCTCCCACCGGGCTGCCCCTCCCGACGTCCTGGCCAGTTCAGGCTCGTTTCGGTGGCGGTGTCCTGCCTGGCGGGCAACAGCAATGCTGTCCTTCACCGTAGGCCTGGGGACGGCCCCTATAGGCTTCCTGAGTCATGAAGACCGGCTCGACTTTCCTCTGGAGAATCAAAAAGAAGAGCGGTACTGCTAGAGGGTGCCCAGGGAACGGGCCGTCTCTAACCGCCTTGATGGCCTATAAGGACTTGTCGACGACCTTCCCGAAAAGGTTATCTACGACGAAAGTCATGTCTAGTACCTTTGCTTGGACCGCCTGGTGGAAATTCATGGCCTTTATCCAGCCTTCGCGACAAAGGCAGACACTGTTACCCTGTCTGTCGGTCCCCTGTGTCAGCAATGTCCAGCACCACTGTGATGGCGTGATCTTACACTACCTCCCCTTCCCGGAAGAGAGCGATTGACTCCATCTTCTCATCAGGGACAAACTCCAAAATCGGTCCCAACTTGTACCACAGCTCCCGGTCGTACCTGGCTAGGATCGCCAGAGTGTTGGCTGCCTTGATTGTGGGCGCTACAGTGTAAATCATCTTCCTTCATATGGAGTGCATCTTATTCTTCTCGCTGTCAGGAGGGACTGAAGAAGACTAGGACGGGTTAGCAGAATGTTTCCTCGCAGCCACTGAAACACCCGAATCCGGAGATGGTTGCAACCTCAGACACTTGGGTGCAGATTCCCCCACCCGGTACTACTTCTCCAGCCTACCGAGTTTTGCTGGAGCCTGGCAAGGGTTCTTCAAGAGGGCCAGGCCCTCCTCCCACACTTAGTCCAAAAGGGACACCGCCATGATTGTCTTCTCTTGGCCTCACGCCTCTGGTACAAGAAACCCTCCTTCCTAGTTTCTTCATGCACAAGCTGGAATAGCTCTGAGGCTCTGGTGATCATGGAATTTAACGACCCCACCTCATCTGGTAGGGGATGCCCTAGGCTGCGGAGACCCACTGCATCAATATAGTCTTCGTGGCCACATCCGTCCCGGTACCTGCTGGGGCAGAGGGTGGGCCCTGACACGGATGTGGAGGCGGAAATGGAGGCATCTGATGACTCTTCCGCTTAATCGCTGGCGGCTGATCAGGGGCCTGGGGGACCATTTGAGCAGGGCTCTGTGGCATCCTCTTCTGGATCTCCAACACCAAGGTGTGGAGGGTCAACAGGATGTCCATAGACCTCCTTCGGCTGAACTGGTGTGATCGTACCACTAGGCCGTGGCCATCTTAGTCGTCCTCTTCCACGTCCTCGTGGCCCATGTGCAAGGACTCCATGTCCTTGTCTGTGGACCAAACTTCCATGGTTTGGCCCACGGCCTGGGACTGATCCGGGTCCTCCTTGCGCCCCCCCCCCCCTGCCCCTTTTCTCCACCATGCGGTGCCGGAACTGGGTTCTGAGATGGTGTCCCCTTCTCCGGCCCCTCGACACACTGCTGGGGCTCCCAAGTAGGTAACTGCACGGTGGGCGGCACAGTGCGTAGTGTGCTCGCTGTCGTGTTCCTACTGGGATGCAATTGCACGCTGGTATCTGGAATTGGCGCCCGCAGGGGACAGGGAAGGAAAAGAAACGACAGGGAGAGCGAAGGTAGAAAATCACTTGTTGGTATATGATTTCTGTTTTCAACAAGAAAAACAGGAAGGGATCGCAAACCTACTGTGAGAAATGCGTGGTACCTGTACAGAGGAAACTGAGCAGGCACGCTTAGGTAGATAGTAGGTGCTGCTGGCGGAGATCGATTTCTCTGGAGAAATCGATCTCCGCCAGCAGCCACACTTGAAGTACTCATCCCAAGTGTTTTCACTTAGCTCTAGTGGTTTTCCACTACGAGGCAAGGATTGAATATTCTTGCCCTCTTTCCCACACCAACCTTAGTGTTATTTAATTTCTGTTTTCCTTGGTTTACATGATTGCCAATTCTTGTTTTTCTCAATTGTCTGGTTTTAAACCCACCCTAACCCCCCCTTCCTCTTTCCTTCTCTTTCTGTGTTTCCTTTTAGGCCAAAGTTCTATGTTGATTTTTTGGACAACACATTTAGGTTTTGAATTAGCTTATGATTTTTTTCATCAACTCACATTAGCTGTACGTTAAAAATATATCTCATCTATTACAAAAAAGCTTTTGAATGTTTGACGTTTTTGGTTTATTGCAATACACATGTCCATTTATTCTGTTTATTAGATTGAATACAGAACGATTTAGAATTCTCTTTCGTGTGTGTTGTTTCTTTCTCTTTGTCAATAGGTTTGAATGCGATTGGTTTCAATAAAATAGTAAATAATTTGATTCCAGAATACAAACTTATTTTCTGGATAGATAGAGGTTGACATTGAGCGGTTATCTTAATAATTTAACCTAGTCTAAATCCTCTGGCACAGCAACAACCTTTTCTTTGGTTCAAAGAAGACTTTTCCAAAGTCAATGCAGCGGTTTTGCCCCCGAGGGGCAGGGATACCTTTTGGGTTGCGGGGGCCGACTTCACTGGGTCAGCCCCCTCAGCCTTTGTGAGAACAGCCGCCACCAACTATCGAAGTCATATCCTGCGCCGATTGGGCTTTCTTGGACAGTTTGACGACCTCCTCCGTCTGCGGCTTCTCTAGCTTCTCCCGCTTTATCCGGTTTGGACGATTTCCTTTGAGGAGGAGCTCTATTGCCAGCTGGCAATGGAGGTGGAGGGTGATGTTCATCGCTCCCAGTCCACTGACACCCGCTACCACAGCAACCCCGGTGGACCCGGACTTGCGGTTCTTGACCTGTCTTGGGGCCCCAGACGGATAAGGAACCCTCAAAGGATTTAGATGACCACTCCTCGGAACGGTCGGTCCTGGGTGAGGCATGGGGCAGAGGCCTTGGCGTTCAGCCACACCACCAGTCTACTCTGCCTATTCTTCGTCGTCTTCTTGGAGAAAACAAAGGCATATCTCGAATTTTCCTTCCTTGTGGTCTGGGTGCAGGCAGTAGAGGCATTGCAGGTGCTTGTCTTCAACGAACACATTCCGTAGCACGTACCTGGTGCAGGACTTAGAGGGACGTTCCTTCCCCCATCTTTAACGTATTCCTCATCTTTGACATGCAGTATTCACAGTTCTGCTGCTTCTGCGGTTTTTCGGCAGAGGGCGCCCTGTGTCGAGGCAATGTCCCTCAAAGGTCTCCATCGAGGGGGACGTCATCGGATGTTATAAGTTGCACGGACGGCGCCTGAGTCTAAGTTCTTGTTCTTTCCCCCTCCTCGTGTAGCAGAAGTGGCCACAAATCGGGCATGACCGTACTCAGCCTTGTTGCAACGAAAGCTGTAATAGCATTGGAAATTCTACAGTGCGGTAGGTTGGGAGGATGAGGATTACAGTGGAGGAACATCCAGTCGAAAGAATGTTACCAGGGGTAAGTAACTTGTTCTTCAAATGGATTGTGTCCTCCAACGTATTCCTCATCTTTGACAGACTACCAGCAGTATCCATGATAGGAGGAGGGTGAAGAATTTATAAGATTTTAAATTAAAGTGCAGAATAAAGGACTGCCTAACCAAACGCCACATCTTAAGCATGTGAAGTATCCAGGGAATGCTTGGTAAACGTGTGTATTGTAGACCACGTTGCAGCATCACATGTTCTTTATAGGGACAGGGCTGTCGCGTAGCTTTGTCTCTGGTAGAATGAGCATGCAAGCCCTGAGGAGGGACCTTGCCCACCAAAGTATAGCATTCCCACCTAGACAAGGTCTGCTTGGACACAGCCTGGGCTAGTTTGTGCCCGGTACCACAAAGAGCTGGTCATCCACTCTCACCTTGGGCATTCTGGAAATATGAAAGCTCAAAGCTCTCCTAGGGTCCAACCTATGAAGCCTTTCCTCTTATTAGGATGCAGAGGAGGATAGAAGGCTTGGAGCACAATTTTTTGACTCCAGTGAAAGTCCGAAACTACCTTAGGTAGAAAAGGGGGGTCTGACTCAACACAACCCTGTCCTTCTGGAATACAGTAAACGGTGGCTTGGAAGAAAGTGCCTGCAACTCGCTCACTCTACGTGCAGATGTAAGAGCAATCAACATAGGAGTCTTAAAGGTTAACAAACTCATGAGGCTTGAGGGCAATGGTTCAAATGGAGCACCCATCAGGAACTTCAAGACCAAGTTGAGGTCCCAAACCAGAACTTGAAATGGTGAAGACGGGAACACATTTGTGAGCCCTTTTAAAAATTGAGTAACCAAAGGAATCTTAAAATAAGAGCACTCCTCGGATGAGCGCTTAAAAGATTGAGTGCGCTGCTAGGTAACCTTTAATGGTCCCCACCTGAAAACCCTTGTGGGCTAAAGAAAGCAAAAAGGATATAACATCCGGAATTGAACACTGAAAAGGATTAACATTCTTCTCTCTGCACCAGTCGCAGAACTTATTCGAGCAGCAGCAGTACAGAGACTTAGTTGCCGGACACCTGGCCAAAAGCAACACCTCCATTACGTCATCCGGGAGGTCCCAATCCTTGTAGCTCAAACTTTCAGAAACCATGCGTGAAGGTTGAGAGTCCTGACCTCTGGATGGAGAACATGATCTTCTCACAAGAGAAAATCCTCTATTTGGGGAAGACGCCTCACAGGACAGATGGACATTTCCAGAAGATCCGGCTACCACAACCTCCTGGCCCAAACCGGAGCAACTAGGATCATGGGAGACCCGAACAATCTTAACCTCTTGAGAACTTGAGGAATGACGGGGACTGGAAGAAATGCGTACAGTAGCAAGAATTTCCAATTCACCACAAACGCATCCCCTAAAGCTCCTCGGAGGAAATTCCCTTTAGCAGTACTGCTCACACTTCAGGTTGGCACCGGTCGCTAACAGATCCACTTGCGGGGTGCCCCAAAGGGCAAAGACCACTATGGACTTGCTAAGCTAGTTCCCACTCGTGGGCGACTGCGCTCTGCCTGCTCAGAGTGTCTGCCGCCGTGTTCTCCTCTTCAGCCAGATGAACGGCTGCTAGGGAGATTCCTCCTTGAATTGCCCAGAACCAGAGCTGCATCGCCTCTCTGCACAGTGGTAGTGACCCTACACCACCTCATGTTGAGATAATGCATGGCCACTGTGCTGTGTCATTATCGGGACATTCATTCCCCCGTACAGACGGCAGGAAAGCCTTCAGTGCTAGCACGATTGCTATCCGCTCCAAATGATTGATGTTAAGTTTGAACTCAGATGGAGACCAACGATGGTCATATTGTTGGCGTTAACTCCCCACCCTGTGAGAGAAGCGGCTATTACTACAGTTACCTCCGACCATGGTTGCCAAAAAGTTTATCCCTTCATGAGGTTTTCCTCACAGACCCACCACAGAAGATCCTGTGAGACACTGACCAGAACCTGAAGGCGATCCGGCATCTTGCCTTAGAATTGGGACCATTAAGCCCTGAGAGCCCATTGAAAGGACCTCGTTCTCAGACGGGCCTCTGGCACCAGAAAAATGCAGGTTGCCATGAGGCTGAGTAACCTTAAGAATTCAAATGCCGGAAGACTCTAGGCATTCTGAAATTTGGTTACCATCTGAGGAATGTTCTGAACCCTCACCTTGGGTGGCAAGCACTTCAAAGGACGTGTCTAAGACCACCTCGATGTACTGGAGCTGTTGGGAAGGTGTCATATGGGACTTCTTGAAGTTGAGGGAGAAGCCCAGTCTGTAAAGGGAGTGACAGGTAACGTTGAGATGATCCAAGGCTTGTTCGGGAGAATGCGCCCTGATCAGCCAATAGTCCAGGTAGGGGTAGACTTAAATCCCCCCCTCTCCTGAGATGTGCTGCCAGTACCACCACGGGGCGGAGAACAACCCAAATGGCAGGACTCGAAACAAAGTGTGAGCTGCCAACGGCAAACCTCAGGCATTTCATGTGCTTTAGATGGATCGGCACATGGAAAATAAGCATCCTGAAGGTCCAATGACACCAACCATTCCTGAAGTTGGAAGGCCTGAAGGATCTGAGAAAGTTACCATCTTGAATTTGTCCTTCCTGAGGAACTTGTCAGAATTTCTCAAGTCCAAGATGGGTCTCAGTCCCCCGTACTTTTTGGGAATCAAAAAATAAGGGGAGTACCAGCCCTTGTTCCTCTCTGCTAAAGGCACTGGTTCTATAGTGCCTCTCTTGCAGGGTCATTTCCTGCACAGGGAGCAGATCTGGAACCCTCAGTGTACTCCCGGTGGATTGTTGTGAGGCTTCCGTAGAAAAGTAAGCCAGTACCGATGAGCTATTGGTTCCAGAGCCCAAGCATCCGAAGTAATGGCTCGCCGTTCTTCCAGATGCTGAGACAGATTGCCCCCCCACCGGTGAGCTGCAACCGAAGGCCTCAGAGCTGTTTTGAAGCGGCAGTAGCAGAGCCTGATGGCAAAGAGGCTGCTGCTTGACCGGCTTTGGCACCTCTACCTAGTCCACCACGAGGAAACTTACATTGGCCTCTTTGACTGGCCATTCCTCTTGCCCTTCCAAATGAGGAATTGTAATGAACGGATCTACCCCTTCATTGCTGTGCGCTAGGACAAGGCTGAGGCTGCCTAAAAGCGGCACCCATAGACACTCTGGCTGCCTTCGAGATCTGCAGCTAATCAACGCTCTCGTCAGCCTTGCTGCCAAAAAGGTGAGACCCGTCAAATGGAATGTTTGGAAGTCTAGCTTGCACATCCTGTGCAAAATCAGACTTCTGCAACCACGCAAATCTGCGTATTACGGTGCTCATAGCCATGGACCTGCTGACACTGTCTGCAACATCCAACCTAGAATGAAGGGCTTCACGCCTGGCTTCCTTGCCATCAAGAACAAGAGCTAAGAAGCCCTCCCTTTCATCCCCTTCAGGAATATGATCAGCCTCCGTAGATATGCAATCCCACAGAGTACGAAAATCTAGCCAAGGCACAAGATGAGTTGGCCGCCTTCAAGGCCACACTCCCAGCTGAAAAAACCTAGCACGCCCATCCATCCACACACTTATTGTCCCTATCCGGAGGGATGGTAGGGTACGCAGCCTGTTTCAAGAAGAGTAAGGAACACGCAGCGCCTTCTCCTCGAGCGCTTCGACGAGGAGTGGGGGGGTATCCACTCCGGGAACTTGAACGCTTGGCCTTCTTCCTCTGAGGAGAGCCACCTCTCGACTCATCGGTCGAAGGCCCAGCAGGTCAGGACTTATGGGCTTGGACACCTTGCCTACCTTGAGGTCCGCCTTTCGTTCCCGCAAGGCCTTTCTAGTCATCGACTGACACTTGGAGCATGTATCTGTGTCATGAACCCCACTGAGGCACCACCGACAGACGCGATGCGGATCCGTGATGGACATCTTGTATCCGCAGTCCCGCCATTTCTTGAACACGGATCTCGGCGGAGTGGAAGACTAAGATACACCGAAGAAACTCTTCACAGCAAATACTAGAAAGTACAAGGCGTGCTGAGATTCACAAAGCAAATACGTTTGCAGAAAAAACGTAACTGAGAGTACGGGCACCGGAAGCCTTCGAGGGACATTGACCCAACGCCATCGGCGCAGGGCACCATCTGCCGAAAAATATCCGAAGCAGCCGAGCTGTGGACACTACATGTCAAAGAGGAGGAATACATTGGAGGACACAATCCATTCGAAATAGTTTGTAAGTGAAAGGGTGAGAGCGTAAGCATATTTCCATGACCAGTTCCATCCACAGGGCGTACCCCTTTGGACCCTGACTGGAGAAACCTGGACGCAAAGTCAGGCCATTGCACGTTTAGGCTTGTGGCAAACAAGTTTAATGGGGGTGACCCCATTGTGAGAATATTCCATCTAGGATATCTTTGTTGAGTTGCCACTCATGTTCTTCTGGTAGTGGGCATCTGCTTAGAGTGTCTGCCAGAGAATGGAGTTCCCCTTGAAGGTGTTGAGAGGTTAAGAACATGTTCCGCTTGAGTGCCCACTTGCATATTTTTTGGGATAGCTTGGACAGACTTGGAGAGTGTGTGCCTCACTGCTTGTTTATGTAAAACATGGAAGTGGTGCAGTCTGTAAAGGACTTGCACTGTTTGACCTGTGAAATGTTGCTGACAGGCTTGAAGAGCCTTGAGAACTGCCAAAGGTTCCAGGAAGTTGATGTGTCTTTGGGCTGTAGCGTGTGTCCACTGGCAGTAGGCTGTGTGGTGGAGGAAGTGAGCCCACCACCCAGCAAGTGAGGCGTCTGTAGTTAGGATCTCTTGTGCTGGTGGAAGGCTGAAGTGTTTTCTTTTTAGCAGGTGGTCCATGGAACCCCAGCGAAGAGCCTGTACCAGGTTTAGCGAAAACCACCACTAGATCGTCCCACTGACTGCTTGCCTGCGACCATTGTTTTGCTAACCATTCCTGCATTTGGCGCATTCGCAGGCACGCATATCTGGAACCAAGTGAATGCATGAAGCCATCCCGAGCAAGCGCATTGCTTTGCGTATGTTATCTGGCGACCAGACTTTTAGTGAGGTACTTGCCACAGCCTGTTTTGTACTCTCTCGTTTGATGAGAAGAACAAGTTACTTCTTACCTTGTAACGTTCTTTCGACGGGATGTTCCTCCGACGTATTCCTTATCTTTGATAATACGTTTCCAGCTTGCTGGCCTCGGAAATTTTTTCTGTATAGGGCGCTGCGCGTCGACGTCTGCCAAGTCCATGTCCCTCGACGGCCACCGTATCGGCGCCGACGTCATCATGCTCATAAATAGCCATGCGCTGCGTCCGTTGCTCAGTTCCGTTTTGTAGCACAAGAAAAGTCATGCCTGAATTGGTTATTGACCTTGAAGGAGCATAAACTGCAACCACAAGGGAAGTATCACTGCGGGGATGGCTGGGACGGGCGATAAGGAATACGTCGGAGGAACATCCCGTCGAAAGAACGTTACAAGGTAAGAAGTAACTTGTTCTTCGAAGGGATTGTGTCCTCCGACGTATTCATCATCTTTGATAGACTCCCATAGCAGTGGCATGTAATTGGAGGCGGGAGTGAGAATGTTATGTATCCCTTTAGGGATGGACCGAATGTAATACGGCCTTGCCAAATCTGGTCTCTTGAGTAGTGGAGGAGTCCAGATTGGAAAATTTTGTGAATGTATGTGCGGACGACCATGTGGCAGCCGCACATATGTCTCAGACCGGTACCCCTCTTTGGAGAGCCGAAGAGGCTGCGATACCCCTGGTTGAATGAGCCCTGAGATTTTGGGGTGGCTCTTTACGTGCCAGTTTGTAACATTCCAGAATGGCCAAAATAATACACCTGGAGATGGTTTGTTTTGTTATGGGTAGTCCCAACTTGTGACCTGAGTATCCTACAAACAGTTGTTCTGCTTGCCTGATCCTAGCCATTCTGCTGATGTAAAAGCTGAGAGCTTGCCTTGGGTCCAGCCTATGTAGCTTTCCTCCTCTTTTCCCAAATGGGGAGGAGGGTAGAACGAAGGTAAGGTAATTTTCTGAGTAATATGAAATTCAGAAACCACCTTTGGGAGGAAATTAGGCTTCACCTGTAGGACAACTGTGTCCTTGTGGAAGATTGTACGTGGGGGTTTACAGGAGAGAGCTTGTAGCTCTATCACCGTCCTAGCAGATGTTAGTGCTACCAATAGGACAGTTTTGAGCGTGAGAAATCTCAGCGCACAAGAGTGAAGTGGTTCGAATGGAGTGCCCATTAGGAAGTTTAAGACTAAATTTAAGTCCCATAAGGGAACCTGTAATGGTTTTGGAGGATAAACATTAGTTAATCCCTTGAGAAATTGTACCACTAGAGGAAGTTTGAAATACGATGGTTCCTCTGCAGTGCGCTTGAAGATAGAAAGCGCTGCGAGATAGCCTTTTACAGTGCCAACTTGAAGGCCTGAGTTTGAGTACAAACGATAACACCGTTGGTGTACCACATGAAAAAGGGTCGATATTCTCTTCCCTACACCAGCTGCAAAATTTGTTCCAGCGGCAGCGGTATAAAGACTTTGTTGCTGGCCTTCTGGCCGAAAGAACACCTCCATGACGTCATCAGGGAGATCCCAATCCTTGTACCTCACCCTTTCAGAAGCCAAGCGTGAAGGTTGAGGGTTCTGGTGTCTGGATGGAGAACCTGACCTCCCTTCTGCGAGAGAAGATTCTCTTTGAGTGGAAGACGGATTGGAGGGCAGATGGACATATCTAGAAGGTCCGGGTACCACGTTCTCCTGGCCCAATTAGGATCATGGTTTTCCGGAATCTTCTGAACCTCCTGATCATTTGAGGAATAACAGGGACTGGTGGGAACCCGTAAAGGAGTGGAAACTCCCAGTCCACTACGAACGCGTCAACTAGAGCTCCTCTCGGGGGAAATTCCCTTGAACAGATTGCACTTCCTGTTGGTGCTTGTGGCGAACAGATCCACCTGAGGGGTTCCCCAAAGTGCGATGATCTCTTGAAGGACTTCCTGAGCTAGCTCCCACTCGTGGGAGACTGTGCTCTGCCTGCTCAGAGCGTCCGCTGTTAAGTTCTTCTCTCCGGCTAGGTGGACTGCCGATAGAGATTCCTTCTTGGATTGCCCAAAACCAGAGCTGCATCGCCTCTCTGCACAGTGGCAGTGATCCTACGCCTCCTCTTTTGTTGAGGTAGTGCATGGCCACCGTGTTGTCCGTCATTATCAGGACATTTCTCCCCTGTACTGATGGCAGGAAAGCTTTCAGCGCTAGTCTGATCGCTCTCAGCTCCAATAGGTTGATGTGTAGTCTGGACTCCGATGGAGACCAACGACCGTTGATGGTCAAGTCGTTGGCATGGGCTCCCCACCCCGTGAGTGAGGCGTCTGTGACTACTGTTATCTCTGGCCATGGTTGCCAAAACAGTTCTCCTTTCAAGATGTTCTCTGGATAGGCCCACCATTGAAGGTCGCGGGCTACCTTGTCTGGAATCCGGAGCAGATCTGTCATTCTCCCTGAGAATTTGCGACCACTGAATTCTCAGTGCCCACTGAAGAGATCTCATTCTCAGGCGAGCCTCTGGCACAAGGAAGATGCAGGATGCCATGAGGCCTAGCAACCTCAAAAAGTCGAAGGCTGGGAGACGTTGGACATTTTGAAACTTGGTGACCATCTGTAGAATATCTTGAGCCCTCACCTCTGGTGGCGAGGCTTTTCCCAGGGAAGTGTCCAGGACCGCTCCAATGAACTGGAGTCTCTGTGATGGTATCATCTGTGACTTCTTTAAATTGAGGGAGAAGCCCAGTTTTTGAAGGAAGTGGCAGACATAATCTAGCTGGGCATGGGCCTGTTCCAAAGATACAGCCCTGATTAGCCAATCGTCCAGGTAGGGGTAGACGTGGATCCCTTCCCTCCTTAGACTCGCTGCTACTACCAACATCAGCTTGGTGAAGACCCTCGGGGCGGAGGTCAGCCCAAATGGCAGAACTCGAAATTGATAATGAGAGTTGCCAATTGCGAACCTCAGGTATTTCCTGTGTTTGAGATGGATTGGCACATGGAAATAAGCATCCTGAAGGTCCAGAGGTACCAGCCAGTCCTGGAGCTGGAGGGCCTGAAGGATCCGAGAGAGAGTTACCATCTTGAACTTGTCCTTCCTGAGGAACTTGTTCAATTCTCTTAAGTCCAGGATGGGTCTCAGTCCTCCGTCTTTCTTTGGTATGAGAAAGTAGGGGGCTGTACCAGCCCTTGTTCCAGTCCGCTACAGGTACCGGTTCTATGGCACCTTTCTCTAGCAGGTCTAGAATTTCCTGCAAGAGGAGCGGATCTGGAACTTTTAGAGAGCTGTTCCCCGGTGGATGGCTCTGAGGAATGTGTAGTAAGGGTAGGCAGTAACCATGGGCAACTGTCTCCAATGCCCAAGCATCTGACGTTATAGCCTGCCATTCTGTCAGATGGTGAGTTAACCTGCCCCCTACAGGTGTATTGTGTGGGAAGGCCTCAGAATGGTTTGGGGGCGGCTGATGCAGATGCCGAGGGTAAAGAGGCACCTGATGCTGCTGCAGCCTTAGTACTTTTGACCCATCCACCTCCCGAATGCGGAATAATAGCAAAAGGACTTTCCTCTCCCAGTGGTTCCTGAGGGTCGAAAAGGAGTTTGGCGGATAGCAGCTCCTAAAGATTTTGCTGCTGCTTTAGAAGTCTGCAACTTTTCCAGACTGTCATCAGCCTTTTTCCCGAATAGGGAAGAGCCGTCAAAGGGCATATTCAAAAGTCTGGCCTGTACATCTGGGGCAAAGCCAGACTTTCGCAACCACGCATGCCTGCGGATTGTTGTACTTGCCGCCATGGCCCTGCCGATACTGTCAGCGGAATCAATGCCAGTTTGAAGTGATTCGCACATGGCATCTTTGCCATCTTTAATAATGTTAAGGAAGGCTTCCTTTTCCTCTCCTTCGGGTATGCAGTCAGCCGCTGATGAAGCACACTCCCATAGTGTGTGACTGAACCTGGCGAGCGTACAGGTGGCGTTGATGGACTTCAACGCCATACTAGAAGCAGAGAAGACTTTCTTCGCCATAGAATCATGCCTCTTGTCATCTCTATCCTGTGGGACAGTAGGGTAATCAGTCCTACTGCTAGATGAAGTTGCCGCTTGAACCACCAGGCTCTCTGGAGTCGGGTGTTTTGATAAGTATTCAGGGTCAGCAGCCGCTACCCTATACTTGGCTGACAATATTTTATTGACCGTAGGGATAACTTCAGGAGTTTCCCCAATTAGATGTAATTTACCTTTGTAAGGCTGCATGGAAGGGACCCACAGGGTCCTCCTGTGGACCTTTGTCTAATATGTCTGTTGGGTCATCCTGTTGAAAAACAGGTGAGGGCGCAGACCAACCCATAAATTCAATAATTCTTGCCATAAGGGTTCTATAGGGTGTTTCGGCATATTCTCCTGGGTCTGGTTTAACAAATTCCACTTCTGGGGAAGTATCCAGCCCACTTGCCTCATGTAGTGACTCCTGTAGGTCCTTCAGCCTTTTTTCCTCAGAGGTGAAATCCTCTGAAATAGGCAGTGTGGTCCTCTGTAACCCAAATGTTTCCTGGTCAGAATCTTCCCCCTCTTCATAAATTGAAGATAGTCCAGGGTACTCTGACCTCTGAAATGGTGTAAAACCCATCTCTAAGGCAGAAGGAGCCAAACTCGTCATTATTGGGCGAGAAAACGTCGATGTCGTCGACGCCGATGTGACAGGCTTCGAAGGCGCCGAAAAAACTGGAAGGGGTCTCGAAGAACTCGAGAGGATCGCGATCCTACTCTAGGACATAGACGACGGTCTCAGCGTCGTGCCGGAGGCCCTTGGAATCACAGTTGGCTGTGGAGTGGCCTTGGTCTTCTCTTTCATCGGCGTCGATGTCGAGTCGATCGACCGATGCGTCGAGGAAACCTTCGACAACGGCGTCTATGGCGCCGATCCGTGCGTCGAAGGAATCTTAGACGACGGCGAAGATGGTACCTTCTTACCCGATGGCTCGTGGCGCTCTCGGGTGGAATGTTTCGCCGGGTGCTGCGACTCGCCGCGTTTTGATTTTTTGGGTTTTTCACCCGGGGTATCACCCTCAGCTGTCTTTGAGGGGGTCGAGGCCGCGTTCTCGAAGACGCTTAACATTTTCTTTCTGAATTCCTCCCACTCAGCTTGAGAGCTGTGTTTAGTGGGACAGGAGACCCTTTCTGGGGACACAGAAGACGACGAGGAAGGGGATCTTTGACGTCTCTTTTTTGAGTGTCTTGATCTCAACGAATGGTTGGAGCTACTTCGAGATCTAGAATGGGAATGTTTGACGGCGAGGAGACGAATGCCTCGACTCAGCCAAAGAAACCTTCGAGGAGGTTTTGACTGACTTACCTTTCTCGAGCTTCCCCTTGCGCTCCTTCAAGGCTTTCGCTGTCATGGACATGCAGTCCTCACACTCCGAACAATGGTACTCGGATCCCAAGCACCACAAGCAGATCCTGTGTGGATCCGTTAGACATTTTTTTACCACAGTCTTGACATTTCTTGAAGCCGGATCGTTGCGTCGTCGGTTCCGATGAAGAAGCCATCGAGAACGAGAAGGTATTATTCGAGTAGATATATAGTAGTTATCCTGACTGAACTGAGCAACGACGTTCCGAGGACCCACGAAGCGCGGAAAAACAGAACTGAGCGACGGACGCAGCACGTGGCTATTTATGGGCATGACGACGTCGGCGCCGATACGGTGGCCGTCGAGGGACATCGACTCAGCGGACATCAACGCGCAGCACCCTCTACAGAAAAAATCTCCAGGCCAGCAAGCTGGAAGCGTATTATCAAAGATAAGGAATACGTCGGAGGACACAATCCCTTCAAAGGCCAGCTCCTCTGGTCTTTAGAATTGCTCCCAGAAATGGTTTTAATTGGCTGGGGACTAGACTATTTTCATTGATGGACAAGCCCAAATTGAAAAGAAGGTTGTCTTTTGCGCATTTTGTTTGCAAATTTGAGGAGATTCCCCGGTGATTAGCAAAACATCCAGATAAGGCTAAAAGGGAATTGATTATCTGCGCAGGTGTGCTGCCACTACTGCGAGGACCTTTGTGAATACTGTTGCTGCTGAGGCGATGCCGAAGGGGAGTACCTTGAACTGGTAGTGAAATCCTGCTACCTTGAACTGCAGATCTTTCCTGTGCGCAGGGAGCACTGAAATATGAAAGTATGCATCTTTCATATCCAATGTTGCCATGTAGTCCCCCTTTTTAAAAGGGGGAGGGGGATTACCCCTTGAAGCATGGTCACGCAAAACTTTTGGGGCTTGACATTTGTTTGCAGGGCGCAGATCTAGTACTGGGCGCATGGAGAGGTCTTTGTTTGGCACAAGTACGTACATTGAATAATACCCTGGTTTTCTATTATGGCGTCCTTTTCCAGCAGTGCATTTACTTCTTCTAGCAGTATAACGCTGCTCTTCTGCGGTCATCTTTGTGTCTTGGCGGGTGGGTGGGTGGGTGGCTTTTGTAACAGTTCGATGTAATAGCTACCTGCCACAGTGGACAACGCCCACTTGTCTGGCGTTATCCCCCTCAAGTGTGAAATTCAACCTCCTTCCGAAGTGGCATGGGAGGAGACCTGCAACGGTGTTTCATTGTTTGGGAGGTTAAGAACATGTTCTGAGTGCTCACTTGCATATTTGCCTCTCCCAGGTGAGGTTCTGCCTCTTCCTCTAGATCTTTTGTTTCCTCTTTGAAAACTAGAAGAGGAAGATTGTTCTCGCGATGGGCCCCAAGTTGAAGACTGTCCCCCCTGAGTGTAACCGGAAACCGTTGAGAACTCAGATTCCAAAACTTTCTGGAGTTTAATGAGCCCAGTTGTACTTGGGGCTGGATTGTTAACTGGCAAGGGATTTAAGATTGTCCTACTCCTTTGTGCTCGAGGGCATTTCGATAGCCTTACCAAAAAGTACATTAGGCTCAACTGGCATGTTAAGGAGGGTCGCCTGAATCTCTAGCTTAAAACCAGACGGAGCCAGGCATGGCACTTGATGAGTGCCTTCCATGATGATGCGGCCTGCTGCATTGAGATTTTTGGAGAATGCAGTTTGATACCTGCTTGCCCTCTGCGATAGTGCTTAACAATTGCAATTTTAGGAGTTCTGGAACCGCTTCAACGTGGTGTTTCAAGTCATCCCACTTGTGGGAGCCATAACTAGACAGGAGTTCGGGGGCGTGGCTAGGCAGCCATGGACTAGGCTGCTCTCCATCTGAGCTCCTGAATCCGACAATCAATCCGAACAAGCGCATGCCTACTAGGGTTGTAACGGTAAATCGGTATACCGGTATAAACACTGTTGTCAATTTCATTTTGCTTCAATAACCATTACTGTGTTTGTAACGGTAAACCGAGTGAATACACTTCAATTAATGCATTGCAAATAGGGCTGGGCTGGCTGTGTGTTGTTCACTGACCCTGGGGGACTGGAGGTGGTGGAGTTTGCCCGGGCCCAGGCTGGGCTGGGCTGGCTTCAGCAAGCCCGTTTTTGTTTTCCACGTGTACTGCAGTGCACTTCAATTAATGCATTGCAAATGGGACTGGGCTGGCTGTGTTCACTGAACCTGGGGGACTGGAGGTGGTGGAGTTTGCCTGGGCCCAGGCTGGCTTCAGCAAGCCTGTTTTTGTTTTCCACGTGTACTGCAGTGCACTTCAATTAATGCATTGCAAATAGGGCTGGGCTGGCTGTGTTGTTCACTGAACCTGGGGGACTGGAGGAGGTGGAGTTTGCCCAGGCCCAAGCTGGGCTGGGCTGGCTTCAGCAAGCATGGGAGTGGGAGGAGGTGGAGTTTGGCCAGGCCCAGGCTGGGCTGGCCTTAGCAGCCTGGGAGTGAAGGAGGTGAAGTTTGCCCAGGCTCAGGCTGGGCTGGGCTGGCCTTAGCAGCCTGGGAGTGAAGGAGGTGGAGTTTGCCCGGGCCCAGGCCCAGGCTGGAACATTCCTGAATCGTGCACGTGTCACTGTTTGGGCTGCATACCCTGCTGTCACACTTCCAAACTCTACGTGTTGTGCCACGGATTTCCAAGGTTCCAGGAAGGTAAGCAGCCCCCAAACCAGGACCGCTATCCTTTTTCTTCCCTCCCTTCTCATGGCCTTCTTTCCCTCTGTCCTGCTTCTCCCCTTTTGTTCAAATCTAGTGCTGTATGATTAATGCCCCCTTAATACGTGTGATTGCTACTTAAATGTGTTATTATCTATCTACTATTATTTGAAATTCTATATTTTTAAACAATTGAACCGATTTGGGTGCATCACCCAAGGAAATTTGGCTGTCACACTAAGTTGTCAGCACAAGCTCGTAACAAACTGTCCCCTGAGCTGCACGCTCCATAGACTGATAATGGACAGATTTAATGAGCAGGTCGTAAATAGAGGAGGGTTCTACTAGTGCTGTGGGAGAAAAAAGAATGGCATTGCAGTTGGAAGCACGAGAAGGGGTGTGTGTGATAGTGTCCCAAACTGAGCTAAAGGAGATGTGCCTATTGAGTTGCAATTAAGTGGTACGAGGGTGGACTTCCTACTTTAGGGTTCATACATTCACCAATGTTCCCAATAGTTGGGGTGACTGGCAGTCTGTCAGGTTCTGAGACCTGTTGTCTGTACCACATGCAGTCGTCGAAGTGTGCAGGAGCAGTGCTCCCATGCTTTTCTTTTTTGCATTTCACTGTTCCTATACTTTTACTTTATAAAGAAACCGCTCCGGAATGGTTTCTTTTTTAAATAAAAGTATAGGAACTATTAGAAAGTCTGCATCTGCTGTCTGACCCGGGTCGTGATGTCTCAGCTGTGCCTGTGCTTGTGCTTTTCTACATTAAATGCATGCGACCACTAAGTGCGCAGGTCGTGTTGGAATAAAGCACTCACTTTATGAGCCTGAGCTTCAGTGAAGTCTGCAGAGTGACACAGAACCTCTTAAGATTCTGCTGCTAGTGTGCGATTTCAGAACACCCCAGGGCACCTCACACTTAAAGGTAAGCCTGCCTTATAATTAACCAGTCGTTTCATCCCTGGGCCTGGCCAAGTTCTATGGCAATCTGTCAGCAAACACACAAATGTTAATTTTTATTTTTGTATTTCATTACCGTTGGGTCCCACATGGCATATGAACAGAGATCTTTGCGTTGCCAATGCTAATACTACGGTCATGAAATACAAAAGTTAAAAGCTCAGTTCATATGTGTTTTTTTTTCCATTCCTTGAAAACCCGTGTTTCAATTCAGTTGTGTTGCTGTGGTGGGCGGGAGCGGTGCTCCTATACTTTATTTGAAACGTTTTACTTTTACCATGCTTTTATTTTAAAAAGAAACCAATCCAGAATGGTTTCATCTTAAAATAAATGTGTAGGTAGAAGTTGAAATTTGCACCTCAATGCATGAATGCACTGCACTCAACATTCCCTTAAACAGCAGGTGTCTTGTTTGGGGTTTTGAATTGCGTGTGGGAGGGAGTGGGACGATGGGGTTTGGGGGAGCGTGGTTCAAGTCAGCAGGAAGCATAGCTCCACTACTTCTTTTCGCACACTTCGACCACTGATCCATCCTCCCTTACTTGTCTCTTGGGAATGGTTTTCGTTTAGAGACCTGTATTTATATAAGTGATTTGTTTTTGAATGAGCATCATGGTCACTTTTGGTGGTTAAGTGATTGCCGTGTGTGGCCTTGCAAGGTAGTAACAAGCCTGTGCAATAAATAGTACATTCTAATTTCAATTATGTGGTATGACAAAAAGTGTTGTCGTCCAGTGTGTGGCCAGGCACTGCTCCTCGGTCTCTAATGGCAGAATGCAGTTGCTGGTGCTTGGCAGTACTTTGCACCCACGGGTACTAGTGCCATGTAGGATTCCCTGTTGTGTTTGCTGGTGCCTGGGACTTAGTCCCTGGTGCCTTTCCCCTGATGACAGGGAAAACCCGAAAACGTGATTCTCTTACCAGGTAAAGCTCCCTCTCTTTGCCCATACTATGTAATTTGTTAGTCCCTTTTGCAGCTTGTGGGGGGCTGTACCACTATACTCGGGCAGACACAATATTGCTCTGGTCTTTACACGGTAGGATTCTTTGCTAATTATTCTTCTGTTTGATTACCAAATTCCTTGCAGAACTGTTGGTGTCCATCATGCTTATAAACACACGTGCGCACTATACTGCAATAACCGCGGTATACCGTCATTTCAAATGAAGGTTATCATACCGTCAAAAAATCAATATCGTGACATCCCTAATGCCTACTAACTTCAAAAACCAACGCGAAAAGAAGATGACTGCAATATGAAACATAGCGAACTTTAATGAACGTTGCCGTGGGCTGATCCTGCAAGCACATCAAAAGTTATGGAGCGTTGAAGTTCAGGACAAAGCCTGCCAGCCCATAATCAAAATGGCGACCGGCCCCAAACAAAGAAGCCTCTGAGCATAAGGATAGTGCCAGGCAAAAGGAGTTAGGCACCTAGAGAAACCGGCGTCCTCACGAAGAGTGCCAATTATAGCAGTAAACAAGAAACATGCGCAGCGGGTACGCTGGAAACCCGACAAAGGCGAGTGGTATGCTCCCGGGCACCAGCGAAATAGATACAGCAGTTGTTTCCCTGGAAGAATTGCAGTGCGCAAAGTGCCCCTCCAATAAGGCACAAGAACGAACGGGCGCGTTGCCCAGAGTCCCCCAGGGCAAGGATAGGACAAGCCACGTACCCGGGCTAACCCAGGAGCTGCGGAGGAATGCGTAATAAATAAGAACGGTCAGCACAAAGCAGATCAGTGCGGTTAAATCAAGCTCGAGACCACAGCACTCCAAAGACGTGCCGTAGTGAAAGAGATACGGCGGCCCCGGCGGACTGCATGGAACGGGAAACAAAACGAAAGTGATACGGCGGCCCCGGCGGACTGCATGGAACGGGAAACAAAACGAAAGTGAGCCCAGTCGGCGGAAAAGGACTGATACATGTTGCAAGGCGTAGCCTGTAACACTGCCATAAGACAAAAAAACGGAAACATTGATGCATACCCCTGTAAACAACGCGCTCTCTTGAATGGAACAGTGCACTTGGACCTTGAAAATAATGTTCTAGTAAAACGCGGGAGGCACGGAGGAGATATCTCATGGGGTGGGGGCCACTAAGAACGGTGGATGCTCGGCCCCAGGGTGCCAAGAGACTGCGGGCACCGAGTCAGGCACCGGAGCGAAGCCACAAACAAAAGACAAAGGAGCCCTGGAGAAATGGGACAAGTGGATAAAACGAAGGTGATGCAACACAGGAGAGGCAGCAATTAAGTCCCTATAATAAATGCACGGGAAGTAGCTATGCCGCAGGAGGAAAGAGTAAACGGAGGCACACCCCCTATAAATAAGAACAGTGATAGACCATCAGAGCGATGAAACTGAGGAGCACACCCCTGGTAAAGAAAGCAAGGACTGCTACACTACCGGAATAGCCGCTGCACTACAATAAGACCACCAGCCACACATCATGCTATCTTACCAGTAGCATCAGCAACAGACTCATCTCACCCTGCTGAATGGCACCCAAGTCCCGGGAGGAGGTATAAACACATCCCAATAGCTGGAAAAGGCCATTGCCTAACGAGAAGATGCGCACGTGGGACATATAGGAAAGGGGCCTGCAGAGAATACGCCAAGGCCCCTAGACAGAACTGAGTAGTGCCTGGACCCCCCGATAAACAGTTGAGAACTGGCGGGTCCGAGAAGCCGAGGAGTTAGAACAGTGGCCACGAATTGTCATGATCTCTGCTTCCAAAAGGTCAGGGTTTTCCCAACTCCCTTGGAAGCAGATCCATAACCCAGGTTCCGAGTGCCAACCAGTCCCAATTGGGACCTTTTGGACCCAGTCCTGGCGCCAGTGGCACCAGGCTCATAAATATGCCCAGTCCCAGCGCTGGAAGCGCCGGGCTCATAATGCTTGGGTGGACTTACCTGCAGCAGACCATGCTGCTTACTTGCCTGCCAGTTGAGCCTCTGATCCTCTTCTGTTTGGAACTACTTTTCCTGTTGGGTGGGGCAGGAGCCACTCCCTAGATTCAGAACACTGGAACTCTTCTGGAAAGCAGGAACTCTTTTCTTACCTAGGCGTGGCTGTGGAAGGAGACACCTAAGCACTACAGGAGGCTATTTAAACCACACCCGATGGATGAATCTTGCTTTGCGTTATTCTGCATCCTCTGCAGCAGAACGCTCATCGTGTCTTCTGCATCTGATCCTGGGCCTAAGGAAAAAGGCTTACCATCCAGAATCCAGTCTTCAGCAACACCTATAAAGACAAGAAAGAACAGGTTAGCATTACGGTCTTCAGTGACAGCTCTTCACTTACCTGGTCCATCGGCTGTCACCAACGCCTCGCGCTGCATTCCGGCATCTGAAAGACAAAGGCTTACCTACTCTTCGTGCGCTCCGGAGGTCTTCACACTGCATTCCGGCATCTGAAAGACAAAAGCTTACCAACTCTTCGCACGCTCCGGAGGCCTTCGGCGCTGCATCCCGCATCTGAAAGACAAAACAAGGTGCGTTTAAAGACATTGGGGAACTTTAATACTCAAGTGCCATTACTCCTTTCCACATCTAACCCAGTGGGTATTCCGGCACCCTGCAGCCGCTCCGAACTTGTACCTGCAAAATAAAAAGACAGTTAGAGCGCATCGTGAAGCAGGCAACAAGCGCTTACTTACGTGCTTCCAGGCGCTTCTATTCATCACACGGGCTCCATCTTCAACTCACTTCAGCCCGTCATCCGCCATCGCCGGAACCCTGCAAAACAAGAGACATCATTACTAAAGACTTTAAAGACATTAGAATTACTCGAAACCTACCGTTCGTGCAGTAAACGACGGACAGCATTCCTCTGAAATCAAGAGGCCTGCCCCCCTTATCCAGTGAAGAAACTGGTTACAGCACCCTGCCCCGAGGCAGATGGAGAGCACAGCGTTCACTTACCTAAGACAACTTACCCTTCGAGTCAGACATACAGTGCACAGAGGTCCAGCCCAAAGAGCCAGCCGTGTGTTACACATCACCTTTGAAGATACGGTATACGCCCAGTCAAGACCTGCGCCTCTACGGGAATCAGGTGAGCGTTACACGAATGGGGCTCCCTATACACTAAGGAACAAACGTGCACAGCCAGCAGCACCACTAAAAGCCCAGACAACTGCAGGCCAAACCTGAATCAAAATACGGCCAACAGCACGCAACCTTAAGCGGAGGACGGGCTGAGCCGTGGACGTATGGGGTAATGGCTCTCAAGAGAGGCAAAGGAAAAGGCAAGCAACCAACAATGGATATCTTCACCAAACCACATCAGACCCAAAATACGCCCACACAAGCAACGACCACCACCAGAAGGCGTGATTTCACCGATAACCGAACACCAGACTTTGGTAGCAATAACCGAACTGAAATCATCATGGGGGGCTGCGATGGCAGACCTGAAAGCGGCCCTGGAAACGAAGATTGATGCAGTAGGGATAGAGGTCAGCTTACTTAGCCAAGATGTAAGAGTGCTGGCAGAAAGAACGAGCGGTTTGGAGAGCGCGGTAAAAGTTCAGAGGCCAGTACTACCAACGCTAAGAAGGTTCACATACTGAAACCGCAAGTGTCCAACCTGGAAAACCGTGCTGAGGAGGCCGAAGGGAGAGCGCGACGCAACAATATATGCTTGGTAGGCCTGCCGGAAGGAGAAGGCTCGGACCCTACAAACTATGTGGAAAATATGCTTATCCAGGAAATTGGGGCCAGCAAGCTCTCACAAGGATTCGCAATAGAACGAGCGCACAGGGCTCGGATGAGGAGGACTCAACCCAAAGCCCCACCACGGGCAATCGTAGCAAAGATACTGAATTACAGAGACAGGGAAAAGATCCTGGAATTTTTCCAGAAAGGGGGAATAACACATGCATCGGCGACGGTCACTGCATACCCGGATTACACTGTGCTGGTACAGAGACAGCAGTACAGCTACGTGGCGGTGAAAAGAAGATTGCGTTCAACTGGCCTCAAATACATGCTTTTGTATCCTGCGAAACATCAGGTCTTACACAAAGGCAAAGCACACTTCTTTGACACTCCGGAGGAGGTGACGGATTGGCTGGACGCTCAGGGCCTCCCGGAGTCTGGAGATGGGCAAGGAGGAGAAGGACAGGATAAGTGACACGGCGCTATACCTGAAATTGTGGGAGGAGCTCCAATGGAGAGGTCAAAAATGAGGATGAGGAGGGCGTTGGTAAAGTATAGATTTAAATATCCGACATGCCTAATAGATTAACTTGTTGGACTGGAATATAGAACTGTATAATGAAGCTATGAGCAATAAATGCGCAACATGTGGTACCAACATAGGAGACACAGGATGTAGAGGACCAAACCCCAGTAGGCAGAGTAGTTAAGGCGCCAGTAGGGCGACACTTCCCTGCTGTGCCCCGAGTACATGCGAAAGCCACGAAAAGGGCTAGATGTAGGGGTGCCTGAGATCCAGGGATGGAGTTGGGCATCAGTTTGGGGGGAGGGGGTGGCGACATTGGGAAAGTTGGGGTGTTTATAGTTAAGGGAAGTTTAAGTTGGGGAACGAGCTTACACGCGATTGCAAAAGTCTGGACGGGGCTGGGAAGATACTGGAGGGGAGCGGAGAGTGGCTGAAACATAGGGGATCTTAAGGTAATCTCCTGGAATGTCAGTGGGCTCAACAGCTACCTAAAAAGGAATAAGGTCATGATGTACTTAAGAAGGCAGAAAATAGACATGGCTCTCCTACAGGAGACGCATCTTACGAAAGAGAAGTTGGAGATGCTCCGAAAGAAATGGAAGGGAACTGTCATCGGGGCAACATATTTGGCTTATGCCAGGGGGGTTATCACATGGGTAGCACTGCAAGTCCCATTTCAATTACTACAGTCCACAGTTGAGGCGGACGGGAGGATGGTGGCGATACAGGGATTGGTTGAAAACAAAAATGTGTATAATAAACACATGCCCCGAATCAGGACACAGTGACATACTTCAGAAACCTATATAATAAATTGAGCTGGTATATGGGAGGTGCAGCGATCTGGGGAGGTGACTAATTGCACACTGAACCCAAAGGTAGACCGTTCAGACCATAAACAAGACAGGCCCTCCCCGGCAGCTAAGGCACTACAGGCTCTGTTGACAGTTCTGCCTAGAAGACACATGGAGGGTCCATCACCCACAGTACAGACATTCCTCGCATTACTTTGCCCCACAAAACTTGTTTACAAGATTAGACTACATGTTCGTCACACAGGAAATAATAGCAGAAGCAGTACAGACAGAATATAAGGCAAGGGTCCTATCAGACCACTCGCCATTGGTCCTAATATGGCAATATAGACCCCCAAGAGCCAAGATACCAACCTGGCGACTAAGAGCTGAAGCACTGAATGACATGATATTTAGAAAGGACCTGAGAGAAGAGCTTATAAGATATTTTGAGACCAATACCGGGAGTGTGGAGTCAGCCGGCACGTTGTGGGAAGTCTTCAAGGTGGTGGTGAGGGGGATAGCGATCGCTAAATACAAGGGGTTGCATGGGGGCATACTAAGAGACCTGCAGCAGGCAGAGGACGAACTTGAGATAACCTTGAAGGTGGGGACACGAAAGAAGATGCGGAAATCATAAATCAATTGCAACAGAAATGTGTAGAGCACTGGGAAAGACTATGCAATTTGAATTATAAAAAGTATGTGGAAAGGCAACACGCGGGAGGTGACAAACCGGGAAGGATGTTGGCATGGCTGTACAAAAGGGAGACCCCCAGGCCTGTGATCAGAGCAATGATAGGACAAAATGGGCAGGTAGCCGACACTCGGGAGGGTATTAACCGGGAGTTCTTCGAATATTATCGGAAATTATATAAAGACAATGAATGGTGCGATAGCTGGGAAATAACAGACACACTGGAGGATATAGGCCTACCACGAATAAGCGCCGAGGAGGGAGCACACCTAGATGCCCCGATCACACTAGAAGAGCTAGAAGAGGTGGTTGTGCAGCTGCCCACTAGTAAGACCCCAGGGGCCGATGGGCTTCCCAGTGAATTTTATAAAATGTACAAAAGTGAGGTGCTCCCCCCGCTGCTAACAATGCTAAATGAGGCACACGAAACAGGGAGGCTACCAGAGTCCCTAAGAGAACCAATTATTATCCCATTCCCATCCCAACAAACCAGGTAAAGATTGCGGATACTTCAGACCGCTATCGATGTTGAATCAAGACAGCAAAATACTTACAGCGGTATTGGCAAATAGAATGAAAAAGATTATTAACAAACAGACACCCAGGCCAGACAGGATATGGCCCGCGCAGGAACATATCCGACAACCTTAGAAGACTCCACCGGGTCATAGAATATACAAAAGGAGACACGGATAAAATGGCCATTGTATCACTAGACTCAGTTAAAGCCTTTGACTCAGTCAAATGGCCATGGCCTATTGCAGCTTTGACGCACTATGGGATAGGACCAGTGTATCTTAAGTGGGTCAAACTACTATATAATGCACCGATAGCTCGAGTAAAAACGGGAGCTACCATCTCCACAAAATGGCAGCTGGGCAGGGGCATCAGACAGGGATGCCAGTGGTCTCCGATGCTTTACATCCTAGCACTAGAAACTCTGGCAATATGCCTATGACAGCAGTACGAGGAGATAGGAATCAGAATAAAAGGGGAGCCGCACTTACTATCACTATATGCAGACTACATGCTACTGTATTTGAGATACCCTGAGGAAAACCTCCACTTTATCTTAGAGGTAATGGAGCGATTTGGGCTGGTGTCCGGTATAGCAGTGAACCCCAAAAAAATCACGCATATTTCCAATGGGTAGATATGTAGGGACCCCACATAGCAAATTACCGGTTTTACAAATACCATGGGAGCCAAATGCGTTTAGGTATCCGGGAATAGATGAACAAGTTACTTCTTAAATTGTAACGTTCTTTCGATGGGATGTTCCTCCGACGTATTCCTGATATTTGTATCTCCAGCTTGCTGGCCTCAGAAAAAATATTTCCCAGTAGAGGGCGCTGTGCGTCGACGTCCGTCGAGTAGGTGCTCCTCAACGGCCACCGTATCGACGCCGACGTCATCATGCCTATAAATGGCCACGCGCAGCGTCCGTTGCTCAGTTCCGTTTTGTAGAGTAAAGTAGTTTTTGTATGAATGGTTACTACCCTTGAAGGAGCGTAAGCTGCAACCACAAGGGAAATGTTACTGCGGGGATGGATGGGAGGGGCGATAAGTAATACGTCGGAGGAACATCCCATCTAAAGAACGTTACAAGGTAAGAAGTAACTTGTTCTTCGAAGGGATTGTGTCCTCCGACGTATTCCTTATCTATGATAGACTCCCATAGTAGTGGTATGTGATTGGAGGCGGGAGTAAGAGATGTCATATTACCCTTTAAGAATGAACAGAGTGTAACACAGCTTTGCCAAATCTAGTCTCTTGACTAGAGGAGGAATCCAGGCTATAAAATTTGGTAAAGGTATGTGCGGACGACTAAGTGGCAGCCGCACATATGTCTCTAATTGGTACCCCTCTCTGAAGAGCTGAGGATGCTGCAATACCCCTGGTCGAATGAGCCCTTAGATTTTGAGGGGGCTCTTTCCCTGCCATTTTGTAGCATTCCAGAATGGCTAAAATAATCCATCTGGAGATGGTTTGTTTGGTTATTGGTAATCCTAACTTATGTCCTGCGTAACCTACAAAGAGTTGGTCTGCTTGTCTAATTTTAGCAAGTCTACTGATATAAAAACTCAAGGCTCGCTTAGGGTCCAGCCTGTGTAGTCTCTCTTCCTCTTTCCCCGGATGGGGAGGAGGATAGAATGAAGGTAAAGTAATCTTCTGAGTAATGTGAAATTCCGAAACTACCTTTGGGAGGAAGTTAGGCTTCACCTGTAGAACTACTTTGTCCTTGTGAAAAGTTGTATGAGGAGGTTTACAAGCCTATCTCGCTAACCCTTCTAGCAGATGTTAATGCTACCAATAAAACAGTTTTGAGGGTGAGACACTTCAATGAACAAGAGTGGAGTGGTTCAAAGGGAGCACCCTTTAGGAAGTTTAAAACTAGATTTAAGTCCCATAAGGGAACTTGGAATGGTCTTGGAGGGTAAACATTAGTTAGACCTTTCAGGTATTGTATTACCAATGGAAATTTGAAATACGATGGCTCCTCCGCAGTGCGCTTAAAGATAGATAGCGCTGCGAGATAGCCCTTAATAGTGCCAACTTGAAGGCCTGAATTTGCCAAATAAAGTAAGAAGGATAACACCGCAGGTGTACCACATGGAAAGGGTTCGATATTCTTTTCTCTGCACCAGCTGCACAATTTATTCCAACGGCAGCGGTATAGAGTCTTAGTTGCTGGTCTTCTGGCCGAAAGCAACACCTCCATGACGTCATCTGGAAGGTCCCAATCCTTGTACCTCAACCTTTCAGATACCAAGCGTGAAGGTTGAGGGTCTTGATGGCTGGATGGAGAACCTGACCTCCCTTCTGCGAGAGAAGATCCTCTCTGTACGGTAGACAAATTGGAGGACAGATGGACATGTCCAGAAGGTCCGGGTACCACGTTTTCCAGCCCAATCCGGGGCAATTAGGATCATGGTCTTCCGAAACCTTCTCAACCTCCTGATCATTTGAGGAATGACAGGGACCGGAGAAAACGCGTACAGAAGTGGGAACTCCCAGTCCACTACGAACGCGTCTCCTAGAGCACCTCTCGGGGGAAATTCCCTTGAGCAAAATCTGTCGCACTTCCTGTTGATACTGGTGGCGAACAGATCCACTTGAGGGGTTCCCCAAAGGGCGAAGATCTCTTGAAGGACTTCCTGAGCTATCTCCCATTCGTGGGAGACTGTGTTCTGCCTGCTCAGAGCGTCCGCTGTCAAGTTCTTCTCTCCGGCTAGGTGAATTGCCGATAGAGATTCCTTCCTGAATTGCCCAAAACCAGAGCTGCATCACCTCTCTGCACAGTGGTAGTGACCCTGCACCTCTTGAGGTAGTGCATGGCCACTGTATTGTCCGTCATTATCAGGACGTTTCTCCCCCGTACAGACGGCAGAAAAGCCTTCAGTGCCAGTCTGATGGCTCTCAGCTCCAACAGGTTGATGTGTAGTCTGGACTCCGATGGAGACCAACGACCGCTGATGGTCAAGTCGTTGGCATGGGCTCCCCACCCCGTGAGTGAGGCGTCTGTGACTACTGTTATCTCCGGCCATGGTTGCCAAAACAGTTCTCCTTTCAAGATGTTCTCTGGAGAGGCCCACCATTGAAGGTCGTGGGCTACCTTGTCCGGAATCCGGAGGAGATCTGTCATCCTCCCTGAGAATTGTGACCACTGAGTCCTCCGTGCCCACTGAAGGGATCTCATTCTCAGGCGAGCCTCTGGCACAAGGGATATGCAGGATGCCATGAGGCCTAGCAACCTCAAAAAGTCGTAGGCTGGGAGACGTTGGGCATTTTGAAACCTGGTGACCATCTGCAGAATATCTTGAGCCCTCACCTATGGTGGCGAGGCTTTTCCCAGGGACGTGTCCAGGACTGCTCCAATGAATTGGAGTCTCTGTAATGGTATCATCTGTGACTTCTTTAAATTGAGGGAGAAGCCCAGCCTGTGAAGGGAGTGGCAGACAATCTAGTTGGATCCGAGCTTGTTCCGAAGAAACTGCTCTGATCAACCAATCGCCCAGGTAGGGGTAGACATGAATCCCTTCCCTCCTTAGACTTGCAGCCACAACCGACATTAGCTTGGTGAAGACCCTCGGGGCGGAGGTCAGCCCAAATGGCAGAACTCGAAATTGATGAGAGTTGCCAATTGCGAACCTCAGGTACTTCCTGTGCTTGGGATGGATTGGCACATGGAAATAAGCATCCTGAAGGTCCAGAGATACCAACCAGTCCTGAAGCTGTAGGGCCTGAAGGATCTGAGAGAGAGTTACCATCTTGAACTTGACCTTCCTGAGGAACTTGTTCAATTCTCGTAAATCCAGGATGGGTCTCAGTCCTCCGTCTTTCTTTGGTATGAGAAAGTAGGGGGGAGTACCAGCCCTTGTTCCTGTCCGCTACAGGTACCGGTTCTATGGCACCTTTCTCTAGCAGGTCTACAACTTCCTGCAAGAGGAGCGGATCCGGCACTTTCAGAGAGCTGTTCCCCGGTGGATGGCTCTGAGGGATGCGTAGAAAAGGAAGGCAGTAACCTTGGGCAACTGTCTCCAATGCCCAAGCATCTGACGTAATAGCCTGCCATTCCGTCAGATGGTGAGTTAACCTGCCCCCTACAGGTGTCTTGTGATGGGAGACCTCAGAGTGGTTTGGGAGCGGCTGATGCAGTTGCCGAAGGTAAAGCGGCTCCTGCGGCTTTCTTTCCTTTACCCCGTCCACCATGGGTACATTTTCCTTGGCCTCTTTGATCCGGCCGTCCTCTGCCTCTTCCATATGAGGAATAATAGCGAAAGGACCTTCCTCTCCAAGAGGATCCTGAGGGACGAAAATTAGTTTGTCGGATTGCAGCTCCTAGTGACTTGGCTGCTGCTTTAGACGTTTGTAGTTTTTACAAACTGTCATCCGCCTTTTTACCAAATAGGGAAGAGCCGTCAAAGGGCATATTTAAAAGTCTGGCCTGTACGTCAGAAGCAAAGCCGGACTTTCTCACTGCGGATTGTGGTACTTGCCGCCATGGCCCTGCTGATACTGTCAGCAGAATCAATGCCAGTTTGAAGGGACTCACACATTGCATCTTTACCATCTCTGATATTTAAAAATGCGTCCCTTTCTTCTCCTTCCGGTATGCAGTCAGCCGCCGATGAAGCACACTCCCAAAGAGTGTGGCTGAACCTAGCGAGCGTACAAGTTGCATTAATAGATTTTAAAGCCATGCTACAGGCCGAGAAGACTTTCTTAGCCATGGCATCATATTTTTTATCATAGCTATTCTGAGGAGCAGTGGGGTATGCAGAAGTACTGCCTGATGAAGTTGCAGCCTGGACCACAAGACTCTCTGGAGTAGGGTGCTTAGATAGGTATTCAGGGTCAGCAGCAGATACCCTATATTTCGCTGACAACTTCTTGTTAACCGCAGGGACAACTTCAGGAGTTTCCCAGTTAGTTAAAATCTTTCTTTGTAAAGCAGAATGAAAGGGAACCACAGGATCCTCCTGTGGACCTTTATCCAGAATATCTGTGAGGTCATCCTGTTGAAAACAGGTGAAGGCGCAGACCAACCCATGAACTCCATAATTCTTGACATTAGGGTTCTATAAGGGGTATCAGCATGTTCCCCTGGGTCTGGTTTGACAAATTCCACTTCTGGGGAAGTGTCTAGGCCACTTGCTCCCTGTAATGCATCCTGAACGTCTTTCAACCTTCTTTCCTCAGAGGCAAAAGTCTCTGGTTCAGGTAATGTGGTCCTCTGCAGCCCAAAAGGCCTTTATTGATCAGAATCTTCCCTTTCTTCAAAAATTGAAGTTAAGGGGGGATGCTCTGGTCTATGAAATGGTATAAAACCCATCTCTAAGGCAGAGGGAGCCATCATCAGTGGCCTTGAAAAGGTCGATGTCGTCGACGCCGACGTAAAAATCCTCGAAGGCGCCGACAAAGGCGTCGAGAAAACTGGAAGAGGCCTCGAAGAACTCGAGAGGATCGGAATCCTGCTCAAGGATGTCGACGACATTCGATGTCGTGTTGGAAGCTCTCGGTGTAACCGTTGGCTGTGGAGTAGCCGTGGGTTTTTCTTTTATCAGCGTCGATGTCGGCGTCGACTCGATCGACGGATGCGTCGAAGAACCCTTCGATAACGGCGTTGATGGCGCCGATCTATGCTTCGAAGGGGCTTTTGACGATGGCGTCGAAGATGCTTTACTTCCCGATGGCTCATGGCGCTTTCGGGTCGACTCTTTCGCCGGGTGCTTCGACTCGCGGCGTTTAGATTTTTTGGGCTTTTCACCCGGGGTATCACCCTCAGCTGACTTCGAGGGGGTCGAGGCCGCTTTCTCGAAGACGCTTAGCATCTTTTTTCTGAATTCCTTCCACTCAGCTTGAGAGCTGTTTTGTGGGGCAATTTCCTCTTTCAGGGGAACTAGAAGACGACGATAAAGGGGAACTTCGTCTTTTTTTCGAGTGTCTAGACCGACGAGTGGTGGGAGCCACTTCGAGACCTAGACCGAGAATGCTTTCGACGGTGAGGAGACAAATGTCTCGACTCTACCACAGAAGCTTTCGAGGAAGTTAAAACTGACTTACCTCTCTCGAGCTTCCCCTTACACTCCTTCAAGGCTTTCGCCGTCATGGATAGGCATTCCTCACACTCCGAACACTGGTGTTCGATTCCCAGACACCACAAACAGATCCTGTGAGGATCCGTCAACGACATTTTCTTCCCACAGTCTCGGCATTTTTTGAAACCGGACCGAGGAGTCGTCGGGTCGGAGGAGGAAGCCATCGAGTACGAGTCGGTTTTCTCGAGGAAATATGAATATATATCCACTGACGAACTGAGCAACGGTATTCCGAGGCACACGAAGCACGGAAAAACGGAACTGAGCAACGGACGCTGCGCGTGCCCATTTATAGGCATGATGACGTCTGCGTCGATACGGTGGCCGTCGAGGAGCACCTGCTCGACGGACGTCGACGCACAGCGCCCTCTACTGGGAAAAAAATTCCGAGGCCAGCAAGGTGGAGATACAAATATCATAGATAAGGAATACGTCGGAGGACACAATCCCTTCGAAATTTATCACACGGTAGATGCGGAACATCAGCACAACACTGATAAAACAGTACAGAAAATTGAGAATGGTATGCAGTTTCGGTCCAAGCTCCCCTTGGCAATGATGGGTAGAGGGGTTCTGCTGAAAATGGTGGTATTGCTGAGACTACTGCATGATTTTGGGAATATACCATACTTGATACTGGGGCGATTCTTCATGAAACTACAGAGCATTTGCAGGGGATTCTTGTGGCATGTGACGAGGAATAGAATCGCCCTTTGGAAGTTGCAGAATACACATGATAAAGGGGTGATAGAACTGCCAAACTACGAGATCAATTATTTAGCTAGCCAACTGCAATACATGGCCAAATGGTTATCAGAAGACCACACCTCAGAATCGAGATTGCTAAGATTAGAATGTGCCCCGTTCGCCTAGGAAAGTTTGCGCAGGCGAACATCCTCTTGATGGGGGGACTTCAACATTGCCTGGAACCCTTCCATCGACAGGTGCTCTTCCACTTGGGAGACTCAGGGGGGACCGTCGGGAGATCTGGTGAAGAAAATGCGAGACTTAGCCTTGGTAGATACATGGCGGGAGTTATATGGACAGGCGGTTGGCTACACCTTTTATTCCCATGCCCACAGGTCTCACTCAAGAATTGATTATATTTGGATCTCAAACCCATTATTGGGAAGGGCAATGTCATTGGAGGTGGGCGCGATCGCCCTCGGCGATCATGCGCCGCTTACTCTGCTCCTCGCTAAGCCCAGGGGACCGCTAGGTATTTGGAAATGGAGATACCCGGTCTCATTGTTTAGGGACCCCGCTCTTGGTTAGGGAAATGGAGCAGGAAATACTGCAGTATGTGGACCATAACACCTGGGAGGATACGACCCCCCCAGGTTGGGTGGGATGCCCTTAAGGCCACAGTGCGGGGCAGGATCATTGCAGTCAAGGCTAGAAGGGAACGGGAACTAAGGTTGGAGGAGCAACAGTTAGAAGCCAGACTTAAGGAGGTCATGGGCCGGATGGGCCCTAAGATGTCAGCAGCGGTCAAAAAGGAATATAGGGCAGTGAGAGGCCAATTGAAACTCATACAAACAAGGGCAGCTGAGCGTGTTCTCCTTCGGTTACGTCAACGGTTCTACATCAAGGGCAATAAAGCTGACCGATTGCTGGCCAGGAAATTGCACAAGGAGGCAGGTGACAAAACTATATTAAAAGTAAAGGGGGCGGGAGGTGTCATGCTCACATCGAGCACAGGTATTGAGGGGGAATTCATGAAATTTTACGCGGCCCTGTATAGTTCCAGTTACCCAGATGAACAAGTTACTTCTTACCTTGTAACGTTCTTTCGACGGGATGTTCCTCCGACGTATTCCTCATCTTAGATATCTCCTTCCAGCTCTGCTGGCCTCGGAAAATTTCTTCTCTAGAGGGCGCTGCGCGTCGACGTCCTTCGAGTCGATGTCCCTCGACAGCCGCCGTATCGACGCTCGGCGTCATCCTGCCTATAAAGGCCGCGCGCAGCGTCCGTTGCTCAGTTCCGTTTTGTAGCCCACAGTATTACTGTCTGGACTAGACTAATCACCCTGAAGGAGCGTAAGCTGCAACAACAAGGGAAGTAGAACTGCGGGGATGGATGGGAGGGTCGATGAGGAATACGTCGGAGGAACATCCCGTCGAAAGAACGTTACAAGGTAAGAAGTAACTTGTTCTTCGAAGGGATTGTGTCCTCAGACGTATTCCTCATCTTAGATAGGCTCCCATAGCAGTATTCTATATTCGGAGGAGGGAGTACTGACTTCACGCTGTCTTCTATTGATGAATAGAATGCAGTACAGCCCTTCCAAACCTAGTCTCTTGACTGGAGGAGGAATCCAGATTGTAAAAACGTGTAAAGGTATGGACAGACGACCATGTAGCGGCCGCACATATGTCTTTAACCGGCACGCCTCTTTTGAGGGCCGATGAAGCTGCAATACCTCTGGTCGAATGAGCCCTAAGGTTTTGAGGGGGCTCTTTCCCTGCCAGTTTATAACATTCCAGAATGGCTAGAATGATCCTTCTGGAAATGGTCTGCTTAGTTATTGGTTACCCCAGCTTGTGACCTGTGTAACCTACAAACAGCTGGTCTGCCTGTCTTATCCTGGCTAGTCTACTAATGTAAAAACTTAAAGCCCTCCTAGGGTCTAGTCTGTGTAACCTCTCTTCCTCTTTCCCCGGGTGAGGAGGAGGATAAAAAGATGGTAGGGTAATCTTCTGAGTGATATGGAATTCAGAAACCACCTTTGGGAGGAAATTAGGCTTCACTTGCAGGACAACTTTGTCTTTGTGAAAGATTGTATGAGGGGGTTTACAAGAAAGCTTGTAATTCGCTCACCCTTCTAGCAGATGTAAGTGCGATTAATAAAACAGTTTTAAGGGTAAGGAATCTTAACGAACAAGAATGGAGAGGTTCGAAAGGTGTACCCATCAGGAAAGTTAGTACTAAGTTTAAATCCCATAGGGGAACTTGGAATGGTTTTGGGGGATAAACATTGGTTAACCCCTTTAGAAACTGTATTACCAAGGGTAATTTGAAATAGGATGGTTCTTCCACAGTACGCGTAAAGATGGATAGCGCTGCGAGATAGCCCTTAATGGTGCCAACTTGAAGGCCTGAATTTGCCAAATATAGTAGGAAGGACAAAACCATTGGTGTACCACATGAAAATGGGTCGATATTCCGTTCTCTACACCAGCTGCAAAATCTGTTCCAACGGCAGCGGTATAAAGACTTTGTTGCTGGCCTCCTTGCCGAAAGCAACACCTCCATAACATCATCAGGGAGGTCCCAATCCTTGTACCTCAGCCGTTCAGAAGCCAAGCGTGAAGGTTGAGGGTTTTGATGTCTGGATGGAGAACCTGACCTCCCTTCTGTGAGAGTAGGTTCTCTCTGAGTGGAAGTCGAATTGGAGGGCAGATGGACAAGTCTAGAAGGTCCGGGTACCACGTTCTCCTGGCCCAATCCGGGGCAATTAGGATCATGGTTCGCCGGAATCTTCTCAACCTCCTGATCATTTGAGGAATGACAGGGACCGGTGGGAACGCGTACAGAAGCGGAAACTCCCAGTCCACTATGAACGCGTCTCCCAGAGCTCCTCTCGGAGGAAATTCCCTTGAGCAGAACAGGTCGCATTTCCTGTTTAGGCTGGTGGCGAACAGATCTACCTGAGGGGTTCCCCAAAGGGCGAAGATCTCTTGAAGGACTTCCTGAGCTAGCTCCCACTCGTGGGAGACTGTGTTCTGCCTGCTCAGAGCGTCCGCTGTCAAATTCTTCTCTCCGGCTAGGTGAACTGCCGATAGAGAGATTCCTTCTTGGATTGCCCAAAACCAGAGCTGCATCGCCTCTCTGCACAGGGGTAGTGATCCTACGCCTCCTCTTTTGTTGAGGTAATGCATGGCCACCGTGTTGTCCGTCATTATCAGGACGTTCTTCCCTTGTACAGCTGGCAGGAAAGCCTTCAACGCAAGTCTGATGGCTCTCAGCTCTAACAGGTTGATGTGTAGTCTGGACTCCGATGGAGACCAACGACCGCTGATGGTCAAGTCGTTGGCGTGGGCTCCCCACCCCGTGAGTGAGGCATCCGTGACTACTGTTATCTCCGGCCAGGGTTGCCAAAACTGTTCTCCTTTCAGAATGTTCTCCTGACAGGCCCACCACTGAAGGTCTCGAGCCACCCTGCCGGGAACCTGAAGATGATCTGTCATTCTCCCTGAGAATTGTGACCACTGAGTCCTCAGTGCCCACTGGAGGGATCTCATTCTCAGGCGAGCCTCTGGCACAAGGAAAATGCAGGATGCCATGAGGCCTAGCAACCTCAAAAAGTCGTAGGCTGGGAGACGTTGGGCATGCTGGAACTTGGTAACCATCTGTAGAATATCTTGAGCCCTCACCTCTGGTGGCGAGGCTTTTCCCAGGGAAGTATCCAGGATCGCTCCTATGAACTGGAGTCTCTGCGATGGTATCATTTGTGACTTCTTTAAATTGAGGGAGAAGCCCAGTCTGTGAAGGAAGTGGCACACGTGATTTAGCTGGATCTGAGCTTGCTCCGGAGAAACAGCCCTGATCAGCCAATCGTCCAGGTAGGGGTAGACGTGAATCCCTTCCCTCCTTAGACTTGCAGCACTACCGACATTAACTTGGTGAAGACCCTCGGGGCGGAGGTCAGCCCAAATGGCAGCACTCGAAATTGATAGTGAGAGTTGCCAATTGCGAACCTCAGGTATTTCCTGTGTTTGAGATGGATAGGCACATGGAAATAAGCGTCCTGAAGGTCCAGAGATACCAACCAGTCCTGAAACTGAAGGGCCTGGAGGATCTGAGAAAGAGTGACCATCTTGAATTTGTCTTTTCTGAGGAATTTGTTCAATTCTCGCAAGTCCAAGATGGGTCTCAGTCCTCCGTCTTTCTTCGGAATTAAAGTAAGGGGAGTACCAGCCCTTGTTCCTCTCCGCTACAGGTACCGGTTCTATGGCACCTTTCTCTAGCAGGTCCAAAATTTCCTGCAAGAGGAGCGGATCTGGAGCTTTCTGAGAGCTGATCCCCGGTGGATGACTGAGGTATACGTAGGAAAGGCAGGCAGTAACCTTGGGCGACTGTTTCCAATGCCCAAGCATCTGACGTGATAGCCTGCCATACCGTCAGATGTTGAGTCAACCTGCCTCCTACAGGTGTCCTGTGAGGGGAGTCCTCAGAGTGGTTTTGGGGCGGCTGATGCAGATGCCGATGGTAAAGAGGCACCTGCTGTTGCTGCGGCTTTAGAATATCTACCCCGTCCACCTCGGGTAGTTCTTCTTTGACCCCTTTGAGCCGGTCGTCCTCTACCTCTTCCGAATGCGGAGTAGAAGCGAAAGGACTTGCCCCTCGCAGAGGTTCCTGTGGGACAAAAAGGAGTCTGACGGATTGCAGCTCCTAGGGATTTTGCTGCAGCTTTTGAAGTTTGTAGTTTATCTAAACTGTCATCCGCCTTTTTCCCGAACAAAGAAGAGCCATCGAATGGCATGTTCAAGAGCCTGGCTTGCACATCTGGGGCAAAACCCGACTTTCTCAACCAAGCAAATCTCCTGGTTGATGTACTTGCCGCCATTGCTCTGCTGATACTGTCAGCCGAATCAATGCCCGTCTGGAGGGATTCGCACATAACGTCTTTACCGTCCTGTATAATATTCAGGAACGCATCCCTTTCTTCTCCCTCCGGGATGCAGTCAGCCGCTGTAGAAGCACACTCCCCAAGTGTATGGCTGAACCTAGCAAGGGTGCAAGTAGCATTAACAGACTTTAACGCCATGCTACATGCTGAAAAGACTTTCTTTGCCATAGCATCATATTTTTTATCGTCCCTGTCCTGTGGGACTGTAGGATAAGCCGTCTTGACATCGGTAGAGGATGCTGCTTGTACCACCAGACTTTCTGGGGATGGGTGTTTAGACAAAAACTCTGGGTCTGTGGAAGATACTTTGTAGACAGTTTTTTTATTTACTGCAGGTATTACATCTGGGGTTTCCCAGTTTGTCATGATCTTTCTCTGAAGAGCTTTATGAAAGGGCACCACAGGATCCTCTTGTGGGCCTTTGTCAAGAATATCCGTGAGGTCATCTTGTTGGAAAGATTGTGAAGGTGCAGACCACCCCATGAACTCTGTAATTCTGGCCATTAAGGCTCTGTAGGGGGTTTCAGCATGCTCCCCCGGGTCTGGCTTAGCAAACTCCACCTCAGGGGAAGTGTCTAACCCACTTGCCTCATGTAAAGAATCATGAAGATCCTTTAATCTGCGCTCTTCAGAGGAAAATTCCTCTCTAACTGGGGTTACAGGTCCCTGTAACTCAAATGTGTCTTGTTCAGACAAATCACCCTCTTCTAAAATTGAGGATATAGTTCTCAATTGTTCTGAACTCATAAATGGAGTAAATCCCATTTCCAAGGCAGAGGGTGCCAAACTTGTCATTATTGGCCTCGAAAGCGTCGATGTCGTTGACGCCGAAGGCTTCGAGCGTGGCGTCGAAAAAAGAGGTGGAGGTGTCGAGGACCTCGACAGAATTGGAATTCTACTCGACAATATCGACGTCGAGGGCCTGGGGATAGTCACTGGATGTGTGGTAACCGTGACTTTTCTTGGCGTCGACGCTGGTGTCGAGGCCGGCGTCGAGTCGACAGACCCGTGTGTCGAAGGTCCCCTCGACAACGGCGTCGAAGACATTGACGTCGACGGGACCCTCGTCGACGGTGTCGACGGAACCTTCGAGGAAGGTTTGGAGGTCATAGTCCTGCTCGAGGTTTCGAAACGCGCTCGAGAGGTTTCTTTCGCCGGGTACTGCGACTCGCGGCGTTTTTGACCTTCGGGTCTTTCGACCAGAGCATCGCTCTCGGCAGTCTTCGAGGGGGTCGAGGCCGCTTTCTCGAAGACGCTCATCATATTCTTTCGGAATTCCTCCCATTCAGCCCGGGAACTATGTTTCGTGGGGCAAGGGATTCTTTTTGGCGAAACAGAGGAAGAGGAAGACGGAGAAGGGGATCTTCGACATCTCCTCTTCGAGTGCTTCGATCTCGAGGAGTGATGAGACCCACTCCGAGACCTGGAGCGCGAATGGTGACGAGGAGACGAATGTCTCGACTTCGTCGACGAAGAAGAAGCTTTAAAAGTCTTACCTTTCTCCAGCTTCCCCCTACGCTCCTTCAGGGCCTTAGCTGTCATGGACATACAGTCCTCGCATTCCGAACAATGGTGTTCAGCTCCCAAGCACCACAGACAAATTCTGTGAGGATCGGTCAACGGCATCTTTTTCCCACAATCTCGACATTTTTTGAAGCCGGATCGAGGAGTTGTCGGTTCCGACGAGGAAGCCATCGAGTACGGATCGAATAACTCGAGGTAAATAGGATTATCTGACTAAGAACTGAGCAACGGTATTCCGAGGCACCGAGTAAGCGCGGAAAAACGGAACTGAGCAACGGACGCTGCGCGCGGCCTTTATAGGCAGGATGACGTCGAGCGTCGATACGGCGGCTGTCGAGGGACATCGACTCGAAGGACGTCGACGCGCAGCGCCCTCTAGAGAAAAATTTTTCCGAGGCCAGCAGAGCTGGAAGGAGATATCTAAGATGAGGAATACGTCGGAGGACACAATCCCTTCGAAAGAGCTGACCAGGAAGCACATTTACAGGGGGTTAGCGTCCGGTGCGTTTCGCAGGACGATAGAGATGCGCTGGACGTCGAGATCTCTGTTGACGAAGTGCGGAGGGTTATTAACAACCTTCCGACTAGTAAAGCCTCGAGCCCTGATGGGTTCGTCGCTGAATTCTATAAAACCCACAAAGTGTCGATTCCCATCCTCACCAAATTATTCAATTTCATAGGGTCCTCGGGGCTCCTTCCCGATTCCATGAACGAAGCTAAAGTTATTTTGCTATATAAACAGGGTAAGGATCCGCCGGACTGAGCATCCTACCCTCCAATTGAGTTAATGAACGTAGACGCTAAGATATATGCTAAAGTTTTGGCGAATCGCCTCAAGAGCGTCTTACCCAAACTCATCCATAGAGACCAATCAGGATTTATAAAAGGCCTACAAACTTCTGATAATGTCAGGAAACTGGCCCACCTGATTGAAAAGGTCTGGAAAAAGGATATACCGGCCCTTCTTCTGGCAATTGATGCTGAGAAGGCTTTCGATCGGGTTGAGTGGGGGTTCCTATTTGCGGTCCTAGGTAAAATGGGGTTTGGCCCGGGATTTATTTCATGGGTACGGGCATGCTATCAGAATCCAGTTATACGGTTAGCCATAAATGGCCAGGTATCCACCCCAATTCGGGTGGGAAGGGTCACTAAGCAGGGTTGCCCGATGTCACCGCTTCTTTATGCTCTCCACTTGGAGCCATTCCTGGAGGTGGTGCGAGCAACTGAGGATATCAGGGGAATCCCGTTTGGGGGCGAGATCCACAAGATCGCAGCTTTCGCAGACGATATGATCCTGGTTTTGGCCCATCCGATCACCTCTCTACGAGCAGTGGCGAGAGAATTGACTAGATTTGGTCAAGTTGTTGGCCTGAAAATTAATCCTCACAAATCGGAGGCCCTTCCCCTGACGATGTCACCCGCCGACGTCCGAGATCTAAGGAAGACCTACGAATACAGATGGTCGATACATCCTTGAGCTACCTGGGGATTAATCTGACCAAGTTGGTGGAGCAATTGTATGTGGCGAACTACCCTCCGCTCCTTCAGAAAGTTAAGTCGAAGTTGGTGTATTGGGGACCCCTCGAGATCTCGTGGTTGGGTAGGATTAACACGCTGAAGATGGCAATCCTGCCGCTGCTCCTCTACCACTTTTCAGTACTGCCGGTCGGTGTCCCACCGTCCTTTTTCAGGGCGTTGCAAAGAATAGTCGCCAGGTTCATATGGAATCGAAAACGCCTGAGTGTGGCGACATCCATCATGAAAGCCTTGCCGGAGCGAGGGGGAGTGGGGCAACCAGACTTCCGGGTGTATTATTTAGCGGCGCAGATTAGAGTGATTAGAGACTGGCAGAGGAATGACAGGGAGAAGGTGTGGAGGCAGATGGACAGAGCGGTGATAGGAAAGAACCTGGAAGGGGTTTTGTGGATACCGAAGGGTGATAGGCCGGTTAGAATGTATTGTAGTATAATGGTGGCTACAGGGGATGCCTGGGACCAAGCAATTGAGAGGGCACAGATCACCTCTTTCCCCTCACCGTTCTCGCCCCTACACGGTAACCCACAATTTACGAAGAAGGACTTTGGGGTGGGGGAGAAACAGAGGTTTTCATATCTTCAAATTAGACATTGGATCTCCCATCCTACAGTAAGACAAGCGGGGACACAATCTCTTACCCAGTTCGAGAAGTATCTAGATACGGACACAGGTGATAGAGGGGTGGTCTCGTCCATTTATAAACTTAAACGGGAGGAATTTATACATTCTGGAACATATAAGAGCAAATGGGAGCAGGATCTAAACGAGGGCATAGAAGAACAGCAATGGATTAAACTGTGGTCCCAAATCCCGAAACTAGCAAGATCTCTCCAAATTCGTGAGATTTGGCTGAAGCTGGTAATGAGATGGCATTTAACCCCTCAGGTTAAATAAAATTTACCCCAAGATTTCTGTTTATTGTTGGAGGGAATGTGGCTCAGTGGGCTCTTGGGCTCACATTTGGTGGGAATGCCCAAAAATTGGTCCCTTCTGGTCTTTAGTGCAGCGAGCAATCGCCCAGGTGGTGGAGATTCCACAGGGAGGCAACAGGGCGCGGGACTTACTGGGTCTTAATATTGTGCTCACAACGATGGCATCCAGAGCTGATCGCAAATTGTACATGATTATGATGTCAGCAGCATGGGTCCTGGCCAGGAAGTGGAAGTCAAAGGACCCTCCACAGGAGCACAAGTGGGTGGGCTCTGGTGGCATTGGAATGGCTTACCTACTCGATCCAGGGGTCTCACTGGAGATTTTATTCAGACTGGGCCAACTTGTTGACATTTTTAAATGCCGGAGCCCGCCGTGCATGGTACCCCAAGGCCATGGAACTATTGGGCATTGTACAACCTCAAGACAAACTGGACTTGTGAAGGCTTACATTCTGTTCTCCGAGATCACTTCGCCGGGGATGCGGGGCTACTGGGCTGTACTCATGAGAACAATGTCCCCGATTTACTTCTTTAACCTGCTCTGATGTCCAACCTGTACGTTTTTGGGGGGGTTGGAGGGGGACGCGAAGGTAGGGGGAGGGAGCTATAGAGAGTAAAGAGTGATCTCTGTTCTTGGTTCTTTTATATGCAAATAAAAATGTATTGAACCAAAAAAAAAAAAAAAAAAAAAGAATGTGCCCCGTTCTTCCTGAAAGATGATATGGCTGCCCAAATCAGAGTTGAAAGGGCGCTCGGGATGCTGGGGCTAGGATGGGAAGTATGGTGCAAAGCGTGTCAGGTAATGGAGAACCCAACCCTGTGCACGCAACAGATACCGCTGGTAGCACTGGCAAGAGGAGATGAGCAGCTCATAAGGATAATAAGGAGTCACTGCGAACCGGAAAGTATTGTAACAATAGGAGACATATGGCAAGAAGGGGAGATAAAGGCATTCGGGGCGTTGACGGAGGAAACCGGGCTGCATGAAGGATAAAATATCACATAAAATACGATTGATACGGCGGATTAAAGATACATGGTCGGAAGTAACGCTAGACGAGCAGCCCGACCCTACCATAGAAACGATATACGATATAGCAGATGGGGGGCATGAGATATCCAGATTATATGAACTATTGATGTCTAGAGTGGGAAAAGAGGTAGCATAATTAAGACGTACTTGGGAAGATGAAGTTGGCGAGCCCATGAGTGATGGGATGTGGGAGCGGGTCCAAAGATACCATAAAAAAGTGTCAAGAAATGCAAGGGTACAACAGATAGTTATATATAACTCACAGGGCATATCTGACTCCCCAAAAAGTTGCCAGATTTAAGAACGTAAACAGGCAGACATGTCCCAAATGCGGGGAAGAGAATGTGGGGAATGACGTTTTGGGCATGCCCAGAAATTGGGATCTTCTGGGAAGAGAGGTAGCCCACCGGTTACATGAAAAGGGGATCAAAATAAACATCGGATCAGCGTGGGCATGTTTATTTGGAGGATTTCCTAGGCCAAGGCAACTAAAGCATGTAAGCAAATTAAAAGATCTGGCGTATATACTTGCCAAGCGTAGAATTGCCATGTGATGGAAGGCATTTAATAGACCTCAGATAGAAGTCTGGTGGAAAGACCTCCAAATATGGGCTGAAGCCGAAACAGCATATGGCAAGAAGTGGGAAGCAGGGGAGGGGAGGAGGAAGCGGATTCCCTGATGGCCTGGAAGCACTTATTAGCCACATTATACGGGCCCACCCAGGACTGGTCGAGTGACCAGGACTCGGAAGAGGATATTGGAAAAAGAACCCCTGAAGTAAGAACAGAGGCAAATCGAGAAGCGGAGTAGGCTCGGATTGGAGGGAGCGTGAGGGGTAGACAACAGACATGGAAACATAAATGCAATCTTTTGTAACACAACGTTAAGCATTGTCAGTCTGTTGTATGTTTTGGTTGTAAAATTAATAAAAATTGTTTTAAAAAAAGAACAGGACAGGAGTTTAATGTTTGCGATTCTAGCTTGATATGCCACTGTGGAGGAAACCTTCCTTCCGAAAGTATAGATTTTTTGTGTGTCTGGCAGAGCTTCATCCGATGCCAGAGGAGTGCCCGCCCCCTCTTTCTGGTAGTGGTGTTGACTAGTGAATCAGGTTTTAGCTGACCCCTAATGCATAGAGGGTATGTGGGCGCTGGCCTGAATAATTTCTCGATTCTAGAGTTAACCGACCTTGTGAGTTTAGGCGCAAGTAGGGAGGACGGTATATGTCTTTGTACAGACTAACAGTGGGATAAACCGATTAGCATACTTCCTGTCTCCCAGAATGTCCTCGTCTACTTGTGCCTCTTGGGTGTCAATAAGTGTTGGGCAGCCTTCAGCAGCAGTTCATTGTATTGTAGTTGGTCGTCTATGGGAGAATCTGCTACCGGATGGTCTTGGTGGTCAGGCGACTGGATGACAGATATTGTCGTAGTATTGGTCCCGACTGTACAGGTCCCCTTGAGAGGCAGGGTCCTGAGAGGTCCACTCCATAGATATCCTGAGAGGTCCACTCCATAGATATCCTGAGAGGTGTCCTGGTAAGTGGAGGCCCCTAGGGCGAAAGTGCTTGGCTATGGATCAAGACGAGGTGTATTGATTGGCAGGGGGTTGATATTTTGAAGCACCTGGCTGAAAGGTGTTCTTAAGGGTCGTTCAGGATGCTTGTCTATGAAGTCAACAAAGCATGACATCCTCTTTATAATTCTGTTACATTTTTCAGGAGTATAGTCACAGGAAGGTGGGAAGCCTGAAAGGGTAGAGGTGGCCTGGAAGGGTGCCTGGTCCTTATGATGCATAGCCCCTGAGAGTTTGTCAACAGGGGAGGAAGAATCTGTAGCCAGAGTGCTTTTGGAGCACAAAGGCGTAGAGGATTTTGATTTTTTTCTGTGACTTGTATTTAACAGGGTAGCAGAGACACGTTAATCAGTTCTTGCATTTTCGGCGTTTGTTTAAAGGACATCGATGCACCTTTCACGCCTGTTTTTTGGTACACGAAAGGAGGGCCTTTTTGTTCACGTGTCCGAACAGACATTGAGGTCTGGTTTCAGAGGTCTGTCATGAGGCGTGAGCGATGGCCCAGAGGACAGGGAAGATCGAGACTTTTTCCACCGACACAGCGTGGGCCTCGACGCTAGACTATTTAATCGAATGACAGCCATGGGGTATGTGCCTTGGCGGTGTGTGCTATGGCCGCCGCGTGTCGTCTCCGCCACAGAGCCGCCGGCCTGCTTATTGGAGTCGGGGACCCGAACATGAGGTTCCGAAGAACCCTGCTCGCCTTCAGCATCACTGAGGACACCGATACTGCCCTCGCTGGAATACTCCATCAGGTCGATGGAGGCTTCGGCCCGCATTGCATGGACGGCCCACCGCTTAGTGCAATCTGAAAGTTTTGGGGCGAAAATGTTTGCAGGACTTGCAAAGCTTTTTGGGGTGATCCCTAGGGAGACAGTAATTGCATGCTCAGTGCGTGTCTTTCCACAGGAATTTGATGGCAGGTAGGGCAAAATTTCAAAGGTATTTTGTCCATTATCAATGAACAGGGCAGTTAGGAATGGAAAAGGCAAAGAGGATGGCAGAATATGCATTCTCTAAAAGAAGTTGGTATGAAAGACCTCCCCCCTCTCCCTACTGTATGGGCCAAGGCCCAAAGAGGCCTGTGAAGACAGCGTCTGGTCATCTATTCAATCAAGTAATTGACAGAGTTGTCTGCCGAAGGCAGTCGAATCATACTGCAGCAAAAGCGGACAAGAAAGAAAGAAGTCTACTAATAAACTTTCAACTAGTCAAAGGCATCAGCCTGGAAATGAACTCTGCAACTTGCAACCGACCACGATGGCGGAAAGAAACAATCTGAGGGACCTCAACAAGTGAAGGACCGTGGGTATAAAACATGTCGCACTAGGGATAGTATTACTAACAGGCCCTGTCGACATCAATTTGAGTTTCTAAAACAAATCTTGTAATACTCCACAACTACGCTTAGGTATGTTTCCGTACTCAGCTGGTGCAATTTATCAGTGTTCGTCAAGTTACCCTTTGCTGTCCAGATGGCAAAGTGCACCCCTGTGTGCCCAAGAAAAGATGTTTCATACCATCTTTACAACCCAGTTAAAACAAAAAAATAACCTTGAAGATATGCTAGAACGGCGTATGGTACGACAGTAAAAGCTAGTAGATGTATGAAGTGTGCAACGCTCATACACAAGAGTTAGGACTGATCAATCCAGATGCTTAAAAGTTGAAAACCCAACTCGTATAGAACAAATGCTCAAGCAAAAACAAAAAAAGGGAGCAGTAGGGTATCGCAAGAAAAAACAAGAGAAGTGAATTCTTAGAACTGGAGCAACTGGTCAGAAATTATAAAGAGTCGTTGAGTGTTTAGGTCTGGGCATTTGCTTAATCTGGGCTGGTGAACCCTCAAGCTTTCAACTCCTCAAAGCACTAAAGCAGGGACTTATCTGGAAAGACTAGATGAAAAGCCCCTGAGGTGGATGGACTGATGGCAACAAAAAACATTGAAGGGGGCTCAATTGAAGTGTGCTCTCCACTCCATTAGTGCTAAGGAGGAGGGGTGCGCTACCCTTCCCTCTAAGGGTAGAGGAGAAAGGAGTGGTAGCATCAAGTGGTGTAGTGAAGAAGTGAATCCCTCATCTCCATCCTATGTTCCCCTCCAGCCCACAGGAGTGCCTAAGATGGCAGAGCTGCCAAATTGGCGGGGGAAGGAGTGGTCCTAGAAAGAAGGCACAGGAGAAGATGCAGAGGCCTCATGAAAAGAATGGCGAGTGCTGCATGTCAACTTCATACCCTGAGAAGGTAAAGGCATAGGGGTGGAAGGTGACAGCATCAGGGGTGGGAGGGGTGTGTGGAGGCTGGCTCGACATTGTTCAGCCAAACCTCTGCAGCAGAGATGGGGCTGTGTTAGATTTGCCAGTGGGACTCAGCCATATCTCATCAATGAATGCAGCACAATGTTGATGGGGAAAGGTGGTCTCTTTGAGAAGAGTCCACAATACAGTATATGCTTAAGGGCATACAGCTGGACATGTGTATGGCAAGGCATAAATTATTTTTCAAAAAGTGATTGGCAGAGTTTTCTAATTAAATTTCTTGATTAGCAAACAAATCCATTTGATTAGCAATCTTGTACTAATGTTTTTACTGCGACCAGAAGATACTTGTACCCAAGATATAAAATGGGCAACAAAGCGCAGTTTTGTATACCGTTGAAGACAATAGTGAGATAAGTCTGGCCTTGCAAATGCTTTCTGAAAAATGGTGCATGTCAACACAGACCCACTTTAGTTTGGCACATTGCTGCCACCCAGAGGCCAGCCATGCACAGTGAAACTTTTATCTGACATTTACTGCAAACAAAGTAAAGTTTAAATAAAAGTTTCCAACATCCCCTGCAAATGGTACTGGCCCTTCTTAAAATCTACTCTACTATGCGAGTGGACGAAAATACTTTAAGCCCTGGATGAGTGTCTGTAAAAAGATTAGCTGCATGAATGGACACAAATAGATATTATAAAAAGGCTCCTAAAAAGGTTTAGCCAGCTCTCTCTACTGCAGGTGCAAATATATAATGCAATCATAATCCTAGAGCAAAGTGAGCTCTGGAGGCCAACTACAGTGAACAGTTTTGCAGTAGGTCTGTAGATGTACAGACTGGATAAAACTATTGATCGCTACTTTAAGTAAATATCAAGTCAGCTTTGTGTATTAATTATGTAAAAGACTAAGCAGAGTGGATGGTATAGCAGGCAGAGTTCTGGGCAAACTAGGCAGAATAGTGTAGTTTGCAGCCATCTCACTTTCAGGGTAGCAGGTATAAACCAACATGGCAAGATAGAATGTCAAGGAGTATAACATCTCATGGGTTGAGCACCAGTTGCAAGCTGTATGTAACCAGCAGGCGACAGGACTAGGTTTGCCATGAAAGCATTTGGCTGTGTGGTTGTGTATATTTTCTGAAGGATCCACTCGTCACTATGATACATCTTCCCCAACAAAATGAAATCTAGTTGGCACTGAGATTTAGATGCACTTCACTGTAAAGCATGGAGACAATGCAGTGTTTTACAGTCGCAATACTGTAATTATGTAACCTATTACATTTATAGAAAAAAGGAATTGAAAGCCTTTTAAAAAAAAATAACTAACACAGAATGGTCTTTGGCAGACAGGATAGTTAGCTTAATAGTATTATCCCAATTATTTCTTGTTTGCAATGATTTGAAAAATGAAATATGCGTAGCACTCCCACACATGCCTTTTTGGCACATAAGTGAAGGGGGTGATTACTGCTGCACTTTCTCCATTAGCCCCTTTGAACTTCCAGTGAACAGAGAAAAGAGGGTGGAGAGAGCTCTGAAGGCAAGAGAGGAATGCAGGGTGAGCTGTGATTTCATTGAACAGGGTAACTTAAATAGCTAACTTTGCTACACAAGTGCCAATTTAATTAGCAAACCTACAGAATTGCATAGCAAGATGCTCCGCAACACTGCTTATTTTATGCCTTATATGGATTCTCTCGTTAACTTGGTCTCGGGGGTCCAAGCCAGTCCATGCCAAAGTGGAACAAAACAAAATTAAAACGGTAATTAAATTGACTGCAGGAGGGCAAAAGAAAAACCTACCTCTTAAAATTGGTCCTCTATGCCACTGAAATTAAACAGTTCTATTAACACTAATGAAGGTTTGGTTGCAAGATATGCCAACAGTTTGGGAGTAGTGTTGGATCCACGCATCCAAAGAAAGCAGCAACCTGAAATCCATTTGTAAGCCACTAAAATCAATTTAACAAGAGCGAAGGGTGCTGGAGGACAAGCACGTCTGTGGGCATACTAATGGCCTGGCCCTTAACAATTTGTTGCTGGGTTTGCTTTTGTGAAGAATTGGCAGACAGGGAGGTAAAATACACCTCTTTACAAGCAACAGCCTGACAATATATTGAGAGGGATCACCCTGGTAACAAGCTGCCCTGGACACCAAAGTTGGAACACTGCACCGACGTAGACAGAATACTATCAAGGAGGGTCGACTGGTCTACAACCCCCAAGAAATTAACAGCATTTGTTAATTATTGTAAGGTTATTCTCCAAGTTAGTCTTTACCTTCAAATAAATGCTTCTCTCGAATGGATCAAACTTTTATAGCAAGAAGACGACCATAGGGATCACCAAAATGATCCAATCACTGTCTGAAATACAAGTGGCAATCACTGAAGACAACACAGGTAAGGCAGCTGGACGGGCTCCTGGCAGAATTCTTTGAAGATTTTTCAGACATCCTTGCACCTAGATTACTATGGTTAGACCAAGAAGTTCTCAAGCATTCCACAATCCTGCAAACCTTACTACAAAAGGCGCTGGTTGTAGTATTGCCCAAACAAGGACAAAACACTAAATCCTACAGGCCCCACCCACCCGCCTCTGTGCTTAATGCAGTTAATAACATACTGGCCAAAATGTTGACTAAATGTTGGATACCCCCATTGCCATCCATGACCCTGCAAGAGCAAACAGGATTAGTCCCCGGCTACCCTACCTCAAATATGTTTTAAGGTCCTGAAGTAATCAACCCTAAGGTTTGTGCAGTGGTGCAGAAAAAGCATGCGCCTCCTTTGAGTGGGACTTTTGTTCGCAGTACTCACCAGGAATTGGTTCCTACTTCTTAGCTATTATCTGCTTACTATATGGAAATCTGACCACTAGAGTACACATACTGGGTATTTTGACCCCCTTCTACCTTTCTGGGAACTAGACAGGGGTGTCCCGTGTCGCCCATCTTATTTACCATAGCAATAGTGCACTTAACAGCAATCGTTCGAGAAAGCCACAGGTGGCTGCAATTTTATAACCAGACCTCGCTGCTGTCTCTATATACAGACCATCTCCTACTATGTGTCAAAAAACCCTAAGACAAGATCCCTCCCCTAATTCAAGAGCTGGGGGAATCCGGGCAGCAGCCTGGATTAGGTATTAACTGGGACAAAACAGAAATCTTTCCTACCGACAGCACCCGATATACCCTACCCTGTCCTTCCGAACCTCCCTGGCAACTCGAAAAAGTGTCAGATACTTTGGTGCCGTCGCCAGACCCCCCCCCCCCCCGGCAAGAGAATGTTTGACCTTAACTAGAAGCACTTGTCTGAAAAAGTCCCCATACTTTGCAGACATTGTATTAGACCAAATTCATGAGCATCCATAAGGGAATCGTTTGCATGCTGTGCACACTGGGCCTTGTTACCTTAGATGGTCAGAATGCCGAATACCATTTTCTCCTGCTGCTGAAATTACACGAGCTGGAGCTCATGGAGAGAAGCTACAAAGGGTCCAGTCACTCATCCCAGCGCCAAAGACCAGCTCCCTCCTGACATACATTACCAAACCTGGCTCTCACCCACATGCGATTTCTGTATGTAAAAGATAGTCACCCAATGGAGGGAGGGGTTGGATGCGACATCTGATGCCAGAAGATGTTGGGAGACTTGCATTGGAGGACACTAGATGGAAAGGAGTGGAAAAGCCTGCATCCAAACGAGTCTTAAACCTATGAACACCAAGTACCAACTGATCCATTTTAAATACTTACACTAATTATACCATACACCTGTCAAGATTAGAAAATTCAATCCCTTGGCAATCAGGGCCTGCACAAGATGTAAAATGGATGTGGCACATTTTTGGAACCTGGCTTGAACCTGCCCATTGTGAGCAAATTCTGGTGGGAGATAACATCCAAGCTTTCCGACATAGTGGATACTTAGGGTTCAAAATTAAGATTCAATGAGCAGAAGCTAAAACCAGCTCCTGGGTACCAGGCATCACCCAGTAGGCAGGAGGTACCACTGGGGAAACAGTAGCAAGTAACCAATGCACCGCAAATCTAACTTCCACATGAGATTCACACTAAACTTTTACCCATTTTGGATAATTCACTGTAGTTAAATGTGTACTAGATGTGCACCAATTCTTTTTTATAAGTATTCTGAAATACTCAGTTAATGTTGCATATGCATGTTTGAAAGCCACCAGATGGTCTGGGGAGCTAAATGTAGCTCCTGGTAGCTGTTAGTATTAAGCTAACCAGGCTCTCTTACGCTAAAAGCAGGAGCTAAATAGCTCCCAGCTCCTCTCAATTGTGCACCCTGGGAACTACTATCCCACCGGATCCGATTATCTGTTTACTTGGTATAACCTTAAAGATTGGAATTAAATCAAGCAGATTGGTAAACCTAACAATGCTACTTGCCCTCAAGCACATTGGGTTAGTTTGGATTCGGCCTTCCCCACTACTAGTGGAAAGCTGGTTTAAGGAAATGTTATGGGCTACTAATTGTGAAGAGCCATTAACCATGGCAGCTCACCCCCGTTCTCGCTCCAACATCTGGTCATTTTAACGGTCATATTTCTCCATCATGAACGACGATTGCTGGACACGGGTCTGATGGGCATCCAGACAGTGAATAGGAGTACTCTAGCAAAACATATTAAAATCGGCGAGCTGCCTATTAACGATTATGTGACACTGAAAAGATGTCTTTGTATACATGTTACAACTGAAGATGCTTCTGTTGATATTAGGATATATGAAAGTGAAGGACAAGAGCTAGGCCACAATATAAATACATTCATGGTCTGTATGTGGCCTTTCCAAAGGAAAGGCCATGACACCCCATACCACACCTTAATATAAAAAAAGGAAAATGTATAGTTGCAACCACAAAAGCTGGTGTATCTTTTGTGAATATGCATACAAATTGACTAAGAAAATTGAACATTTGAATTAAAAGGACTGAATACATTAGGTAAAACAAATGGGCAGCAACTTGCTAGGTTGACAGAGTGCAATGAGAAATATCAATAAATACATGAGGCCTGGCACCACCGGTTTAAAAACTCTTGTGGAAATTAGCATGGATGACACCGATAGAAGTACAAAGCATAGCTGGGCTGGGGCAGCAATGGATATAGAGTTGCCAAGTTGGATGTCAGGATTTGCTTGTTGGAAGCGTGTTTGTTAGAGATGGACAAAGGCAAAAGGGTGGAGCAAGACATTGATGCCTGGGGCAGGCCCCGTAAGGGGAGTCTGCAAGGGCCAAGGTGTCGAACAGTATTGTGGTTAAGGATGTGCAAAGCCAGAATAAAAAAAAAAAATGCCAAGCTAAATGTTCCAATTTCATTCACCTTATAAGAGGGGGTCCCTCCCCTCCTTGGCAATTCTTAATACAACTACTTCCTTTCAACACCAGTATGCAAAGGAGTGCCATGCCAATGTGCCCAATTAGAGTGTAAACAATAAAAACATTGTTATATTGTCTACAATACATGGCAGCCTGCAATACAGATAAAAGCATGGAAATAAGTGTTTTAGGCTAGTTGTGACATCACAAATGACAGTAATAACAAAATGACTAATAAGAAAATGACATCACAACTGCTCTGTAATAAACAGGTTACTCACCATAGTGACCACCTTCCTCCTAGTTCATAGTCCCCTTCCCTCCATACTTATGGGGACATTCCTCCGTCCTGTGTAACGGGACCGGAGAACTTTGTAAAAAGCATCACATTTTTCAAAAATGTGTCCTTCCTCTCTTTAAGCAGGGTACTGCACGCAGCCATAATCCCGCCCTCCTTAGCTCCGCCCAGCACATCGCCCATCAGTCCTTTTCTATCGCCAGGTCAGAGGCCTTTAAGCAATAGAGGAACCTTATTAGAGGGAACGGCGGGTGGGCGTATGGAGGAAAGGGGACTAGGAGTAAGATGGTGAGTAAAATGGTGAGTAACGTGGTTATACTCCTACGTCCCGTCCCCTTTCCTCCATACTTAGGGGAGATTCCCAAGCACTCCTCACAGGAACTACGGGGGGATGGAAACCCCCTTATGAAGCATTCAGATCTGGAGCTCAAGTCAAGTCTAAGCAGTAATGTTTACAAAAAGCTGATGGGGAAGCCCAACTAGCCGCTTTCGCAATGGTCTCCCAGTGGACATACTTTTGAAAGGCAACAGCAGCTGCCTTGCCCCGTACCAGATGTGCATGGATCCCTTTAGGAGACTGTAGACCCTGAATAGTGTAAGCCTCCATAATACAGGCAGCAATCCATCTGGAGATAGTCGCTTTGGAGGCCTGCTTGAAATGCGGGTTACCAAAGGTCACCAAAAGCTGAGAAGAACTCCTAAGTTCCAAAGTTCTATCCAGATAGAACTTAAGAGCTCTTCTGACATCCAGGCAATGCAAAATCCGCTGAGCTTCCGAAGCCGGGTTTGGAAAGAAGACAGGCCGTGAGATTGACTGATTAACAAGAAAATCGGAAACCACCTTTGGTAAGAAAGAAGGAATTGTCCTAAGGATGCTCCACCGACAAAGCTTGAAGCTCACTCACATGCCTTGCCGAGGTAACTGCAACCAAGAAAGCCACCTTCCACGAAAGGTGCTTAAGATCTACTGTAGCCATTAGTTCAAAAGGCTTATGGCACAAGGCCGTAAGAATCACGTTCAGATCCCACGTCGGATGCGGTTTGCGAACAGGAGGGTAAAGACGCATTAGACCCGCAAAGTGCTGTTGAATCACTGGATTAGACAGTGAGAAAGAGCACTGGGTAGGCGGCCACAGCCGAAAGATAGGTCCTGCATGACAAGACATGAATGCCCGATTCTGCTAGATGAGAGACGAAGGACAACACAGTGTCAATCATAGCCACCCTGGGGTCCAACTGTTTGGCTAAGCACCAGTGACAGAACCAAAGCCACTTACTCTTATACTGATCGTCGAGGGCTTCCTGGCTGCCTGAATAATGTGCACTTCAGCGGACAGGTTTAGATGTCCTAAAGATCTGAACTCAGGCACCATGCCGCCAAGTTGAACCACTGTGGGGAGGGGTGCCACAGTTGCCGATCTCTCTGGTGAAGCATATCGGAAACTAGCGGAAGCCTGATCTGTGCACACACCGACAGATGTTGAAGCTCTGAAAACCAGAACCTGGATGGCAACCACGGAGCTATGAGCAGAAGAGAACAATTCACTGTTCAGCTTGCAAATCGTCCAATGAATCAGAGGCAGAAGCGGGAAAGCATAGGCCCTCATGTTGTGCCATGGAAACTCGAGAGCATCTCCCAGAGAGGAAGCTCCCAGCCCGTTCCTGGAGACATACAGAGGAATTTTCTGGTTTTCCGATGCCGCAAAGAGGTCAACTTCCGGAGTGCCCCAATACAGGAATATCTTCAAGAGGACCTTCGCTTTCAATTCCCACTCGTAGCTGACCATTGTTTTTTCGGCTGAGGTCATCCACCATGATGTTCAGCTGTCCCAGGATGTGTACTGCCACCAGCCAGACACCATGCTCAACCGCCCACTCCCAAATCTGAATGGCCAGATCCACAAGAGGCAGGGACTTGGTGCACCCCTACTTGATGATTTAAAACATGGACACCACATTGTCCGTGTGGACACAGACTACTTTGTTGGCAATGACCGGCCTGAATGCCTTGAGCGCCAGGAAGTTCGCCAGAAGCTCCAGATGATTTATATGAAGGGACTTGTCTTGTGTCAACCAGAGGTCAGAGACCTGAAGAGTCAACGTTGCACCCCATCCCAGAAGGGAGGAGTCTGCTGTGATAGTCACCATCGGAGCGGGGTCTTGGAAGCCCACACCCACCAACAGGTTGCTGAGAGATGACCACCATGCCAGGTCCACTCTAATGAAAGCCGGAATCGATATCATCTTGAGTCCGTATCCGCAGCCTGACGCAAAGAACTTCGAAGAGCCATTTGCGTCCGCCTCATCTTGAGCCGAGCAAGGGGAATAGCAAAAACGCACGAGGCCATGAGGCCCAGAAGCCTATGGAAACCACCAGGCCGACATGCTCTCTCCGACTGCGCAAACATCTGACACGTGGCCAACAGATCCGCCATTCTGTCCCCGGTCAGGTAAACACTGCAGTCGATCATGTTCCAACGAAAACCCAGAAAAGTCAGGTCCTGAGAGACCATCATGGAAGATTTCCACCAGTTCACCGACAGCCCATGGTGAAACAGGAGCTGGAGGAGAGACTGAAGATTGCTCTAGGCTTTCAGCGGACAAGGGCTGTGCAGCAGCCAATTGTCCAAATACGGATACACATGGATACCCTGTAGCCGAAGGTAAGCTGCGATAACAGACATCTTCGTAAAGACACGCAGTGCCGAGTTGAGGCCAAAAGGGAGCACTCAGAACTGGAAGTGCTCCTCCCCTACAGAAAACCGTAGGCATCTCCGATGCTGACTCCAGATCAGGATATCCATATACGCATCCTGGAGGTCCACCACGCTGAGCCAATCGCCCTTCTGTAAAGAGGACTTTATCTGACTGGGCGTGATCATCTTGAATTTCTCTTGGGGTACAGAGAGATTGAACTGGGAAAGGTCTAGGATGGTGCGCAGGCTAGCCTGGTTGGGTTTGGGCACTCTAAACAGCCAGGAATAGGAGCCTTCCCCTCGCTCCCCTAGAGGAACGGGTTCCACCACCATGAGATCCAGCAACTTCTGAATCTCGGCTCTGAGGGAGGGCGACCCCAACTGCTGGAAGGGAGGATTGATGAGTGGGGTAGGAGGAAGGGGCAAGCGGAAGCCCACCCAAGCGACTGACAAGACCCACCGTTCCTCAGTGATGGTCTGCCACGCCTGCCAATGAGACGATGTGTCCTCCTACCGGGGTCTCGTGCAAGCGCAGAAAACCCTAATTTTGCTGGTTTGTCAGTGGCAGCACCATTGCTGCCTTCGGTGGGAATTTCCCAAAGGAGTGTCAACCCTGCGGGATTTCCGATCTAAAAAACCCTGAAACCAGAGGAAGGCCGGGGGTTTGACAACAATCTGTGCCCTGAAAAGAGGTTTAACCAGGACAGACAAGGACTTGGCGATCTGAGTGCTGTCCTTAGTTTTGGTCAGCTCCACGTCTGTTGTAGAGTGAAAGCTCCTCGCCATCGAAAGGCAGATCCAAAACCTTATCCTGCACCTCCTTGGAGAACTTGGTGGCGTGCAGCCAAGCTTGATGAGAGGTATCCACATCAAGCATAAGGCCTTGGGCCGAGGTGTCGACGTGGTGCGCCGCAGCCTCCAGGAGATCCTGTGCCAAGACTCTGGCATCCGACAAACCCGCTTTGAAATCTTCTAATTTTTCAGCGGGAATAAACTCCTCAAACTCCGACAGACCTTTCCACATTTTCATATTCACCCCCGCTAACACCAGTTCTGCATTGGCTTGACGCAGCTGCAGAGCTGAGTTAGCGAAAATCTTCCTCCCAAGGGATTCAAGAATCTTATCTTCCTTGGCCAGAACCGTGTAGCCATCGAAGAGGAGGATGACGCAGGTCTGGATTGAAAAGTGGCTGCAGCCACTACCGTGGAGGAGGGGGGGGCGGACACGACACTAAGGTCACTTCTTCCAAAGAATGGAGCCTGTAACGCGCATCAATCTTATTGACAAACAGTCCAGAGTGTGGCTTCTCCCAAACTTTACGGACCTCGGCCAAAACATCCTTCTTTAAGAACAAGCCAGTACGCTCCGAAGGAGATATGGTGAACGCCCTCGAAAGCACGCCCTCCTGGGGAGCTGGTGCCTCAGGCACTGGAACATCTAACAGAGCTTTTCATGACCGGGTGCTGGACATGATGTGTCTAACAGAGCAGGTCTGGTCTTCGTTGCCCTGATCCCCCTGTAGATCATCCGACAGGTCCGGATCAGGTTGAGTCACATCAGGCACCACAACAGCCTTGTTCACTGGGGACAACGGAGATGGGGGTGGAAGAGTAGGGGGAGGCCCAGCTGGTAAAGACGGTGCCGGTGGAGGCACAGGAATCGCAGCCGTCGGCGCAGGCGGGCATATCTCCCTGAACTAGCCTCGAAAGTACGCCTTCATGGGGACGGAATGCATCAGTTTTTGAAACTTGCCAAAAAAGGCATCCTCCGCCGATGACTTAGGCATGACAGGAGGAGGTCTCATGAGGGGAGTAATCCAGGGAGAGGGTTGCCAAGAGGGACCTTCCCCACTGTTGTCTACATAAATCAAGGGCGCCGATGCCGTCGGCAGCGAGACATTGTGCGGTAGTGGCATCCGAGTGTTTCAGTCATAAACTGGATGAAACGGATGTGCACAAGGAAACCGATGTTCACCTGAAATAACACCCCCTACACCTAGGGCCGATTGCATAGTAATAAGGGTTGTATCCAAAATGGCCACCGTGGTCTTGGTGGGGACGGCCGCCATTTTGTCAGCACCTGAGGAGAACTGGGACACGAGTGGAAGTGAAGCAGGGATCCCCACAAGTCGGTCAGGGGTTTTCATTTTAGCCTTAACACGAGCAACCTCAGCCGAGCCGGTACTGTGTGGCCTAGAATGTTTCTGTGACATCGTAACAGCCAAACTAGCCTTCAGAGGAAGAATCTCGGCACTACCGTTAACGGAGGGATTACGGTCCAAAACCTCACTCCGTGCCCACTCAACAGAACTGGGATCACCGCAAGAGCAGGAACTATGAGGAACACCTCACCAACAAGACCTTAACAGGCCTCTCAGAACTGTTGGTCACTTTAGCCTCTAAATGTTGGGCCTCGGACCAGAGTCCGGTAAAAGCCTCCTCACGAGGGGCCTCGAACTTTTGTTCGGTGTCAACAACCTCAACCGAGGTCTCAGGGCGCACCCCAGTGATTTTACAGGAAGCTCCAGTCAAGGAGACCTCGGAGCAAGCTCCGGTACCCGATGCCTCAGTACAACTGGGCCGACAAACGGCCCCCACAGGAGGGGCCTCGGAATGCAATTCGGTGACAATAGGCCCCTTACGGAAGCCCTCGGAGAAAACTCGGTAGAATTTTTAGGCCTCGAAGGCACCTCAGGGCTAGCCCGGTAATAGAGCTATTGACGCTCCTCCCGGACCGGGAAGACCCTAAGCCAGAGCAAGAGAGGAGGAACTGGAAAGAAAAAAAAAATCTTCCTAAGATGCAAGTGTCCAGTCCCGAGCGAGCGGAGAAAAGGACTGATGGGCGATGCGCTGGTCGGAGCTAAGAAGGGCGGGGTTAAAGCTGCGTGCGGTACCCTGTGTAAAAAGAGGAAGGACACATTTTTGAAAAATGTGGTGCTTTTTACAAAGTGCTCTGGTCCCGTCCCACAGGACGGAGGACTGTCCCCATAAGTACGGAGGAAAGGGGACTGGACGTAGGAGTATCAGCTATTACTCTACAGTCGTGACATCACAATGCCTGCTGCTTGTGCCAGCAAAGGTCAGAATTCCAGCTGTCACTGCAGCAGTTAATTAAAACCGTTAAATGCTTTTCAAATAGTTTTCTGTGTCACTTTACAGTGATTAATTGCCAAGGAACTATTATGGTACAATGTTTAATTTGTGCACTACTGAAGATTCACATATTAGCAGGAAGCTGCATGTTATTTACTAATCTTAAAGTACAAAATAAAATGTTTTCAGTGCATTTTATTAAAGTGTTTAAACCATTTTTCTGCAACACATTCAAAGAGCAATATTAGCTTTTTTTTAATCCCAACACATTCGACATTGATTACATGGATGGGCAAATTAAGATCTCACATTCGATTAAACAAGAGCCTAGGTATTAAAGGGGATGTCAGTGTGCGGCCATGTATAAGTAAAAAAATACCCCTCCTATACGGATGTTTATTAAAAGGTGTAATGTGTGGTATAAAACAGATCACCCAATAAGAAAAAAAAATTATGTAGAAAGGATATTGCAATTCACCTCCGAGTTCAGTGACCTTATAAAGGAATTCAGCCTTGTTCCTCCATTTGGTCACAGAATAGGTTACTTTATCATATATGTATATATAAAATCTGGGTATTCAATATGGAAATTGAACCAAAGTTTTTGTTCCTTTCGTATATTGTGTGCGAGTCAGATATATTAGTCACAATGTCCTTTAATGGGCGAGGCATCATTGTTTTTGCTAATCTGTTCTTGTTTTGAAGTCACTGGTCAATTTAGTACAATAACTTAAGATATGGTAACAGGTTTGGTTTAACTCCTTTTTGTCTTAAAAACTGCAGTAACAGTACTCGGCGGCATTACTTAAAAAAAAAAAAAAAAACACATCTAAAACCAGAAACTGAAAAACAGGAGTTACAAAGAAAAACACTTACCAACAGTGGCTCTAATCAATGGAGAAGCATCACCGATATTATTCAGGCATTCGCTTTTAATGAAGTCTGTTACACCATTTGGAAAGTTTTGAAAATGCGCCTTCACGTTATTTTTCAGTATCAGACCACTCAATGAGCGTGTAGGTTCATCTGCAAAAAATAGATTTGTGATGAACATGGACTTGCAGTGGCATACATTTATATCAAACTGCTAGTTTTTTTGATAGTCTTGCATAGCACAACTTCTGCCATTTGTGAGGCCTTGTCGCTAGTTCCAGTAAGAGGGAGCAGAGAAGTTGAACTTCGTGGGATGGGAGAGGGAGGAAAGAAGCAAAAACTTGAAATCTATATTTTCAGTGTGCAGATAAGATTCTAAGCGAGTTGTGCAGGGGCACAAAGGGTGTTTGGTACCAGACAGGAGCCTGAAGTGGGAGAATGGAAGAACAGGCTCCCGTCCTTCACCTCTCGCGCTTGGCCTAGAGGGTCACGGCCCAGACACCCGCCGCGAGAAGAGTTTGTCCATTTACCAGACGACCAGGTACCCTGGTACAGGAACATACGGATGTGTCCACCTGCCTGCCCAACAGCCCGCACTGGCCATGCCGACACCTGCGGCTCGGATCAGCTAGACTAAAAACCACACGTCGTTAGAGATGCCATGACTACCTAGACAACGGGAAGCACATCTGTACAAGTATACACACTTAACATTTCCACACCAATCTACACGAAGAACATACTCAGTGCTCTGACGTAGGCGACAGGCATATTCACGGACGTGCATCTTTATTATTTTTACATAGGCTTTCAGAATGCAGAAACGCAAGATGCATCATGAACTCATCTATAACGCTTGCTCACGCTTCCCTTGAAACCCGTTACCACCATGAGAGGTATAATGGAAACACGATACTGGTCATGGAAATGTATGCTACTATAATCTAAAGCACCTATGCACCAAACAGACTACTTAAGCACCAGGCCCGAGTAGGCCTCAAACAAGAGCTCCCGTGGACATTAACAAAGCAAGAGTCAGGTTGCTGATCCTGCAGAAAGAACCCGATGGAGCAACCAGCCAAGGTCGCAATGTTGCAAGCCCACATCCAAGAACAAATCATCAAAGGCACGATGTTGCAACCTCGCACTCCGCGTACCAACGTTAAAGTCATATCTACAAATTAAACCAGACACACAGTGGAAAAGCAATATTAATTGTGCAGAATTCTGCCTCAAACACGGTCCCGCCTCACGTGACCAAGCCGAATCTGACGAGATGCCAAAACCCAGGAGAGAAAAGGCGTCTGGGTCCCTCACTACGAGACACAGGCCGAGACACTTGAAAGGCTCAATGGACACCTGCTACAGTGGGAGCGGTCAGCCTTCCACCTATGAATAAATCCTCACATTGTCTGCACGTACCCATATTGAAACATTGTTGCAAACACAGGTACACCGAGAGCTGGGAACAACGGTGGTCCCAGGCTGGGGAGCTCACGGATGCACCAATCAGAACATGGGGCTCTTATCTCAGACGTCAGTAACATTAGCCAATCCTCAGGAGCCTTCATGTAACAATTCTTATGTATCCAATTATAGGGACAACCCAGATATACCACCTGACTACACCTTGTCCACTAATATCATTCTCTATATGTGTACTATACTAACCCTACCACTCGAGTAACCAATTAAGAGTGGCGATAGGTTTTTTGTTAACTTTCTGAAGTGACGCAAGTAGCGCGTCATAATGCAGTAAAAAGGGACTGCGAGCCCCACGATTATGTGTGTGTCAGGACGGACGCGTACGCTCCTTGACCCATCCCTGCCGTTTTGTATAAATAAACAGCAGAGTCGCCTTGCTCCTTGTGTGTGTCTCATACTCTATCTCATCAGGGATAAACGGGAGGAGTTGGGGCCTCCCTGCCTGGAGGTCTGCGGACGGCCCGGCCGACCCCGGCAGAATTTCCCCCCGACAAGTTGGAGGCACTGCTGAGATCTGTTTAAGATCAACTTTTATTTTTAGTTTTTCCAGGCACTCCCGTTGCGAGGAGGCCCGGCGGCGCGGCCCCCTCTGCCGTTGCCCCCTTCTGAGGACTACAGGACCATCGCGGAGCCGCGAGAAGACCGGACAGCGCAATCCGGATATTGGCCCTCGGGAGCCGGTTGAGAAGTATCCCGCCCGCGGTCGGCGAGTGTCCAGACGTGGTCCAGACGAGGGGAGGTGGCGAGCCGCTTGGAGGGTGCACGCAGTCGAGCGGCCCTGCATCGAGAGAACTTGGTGAGCATGACACGCACAACAAGCAATGCGAAATTGTGAGGGAGGGGGAGGAAGTAAATAAGGGAGGGGGGAGGTATTGTAGAGATGTGCGGCGAAGGTTTAACTGAGTGTTGCTAATGGAATGAATGGTAGCAAAACGAGTGCGAGAACAGTCGGCTAACGTTACGCGAAAGAGGGGGGCGGGGCACGAAAACATCACGTGCAGCCGCTCGTAAGACACTGATGGTCTAAATTGCGACTAAGTGTGAGGGTGGGTGTGTGTGGTTTCCTACGACTTGACAGTTATTGATCAATGAGTAGATGAGGTTCCCTATTGTTCGAGCAAGAAACTCGATAGGTAGATGACGTTTCCCTGTGGGCGGTAGCTAGTTACATAGTTGCCCAAAACGGAAGATAATTGGCTGGTTAAGCCCTCCTGTTAAGGGGCGTATCACACGCGAGGCGACGCAGCGTGCGCAGTCCGGTTATATTATTGATGAGATTACCTTGTTCCAGGAGAGACAGGAAGACAGCTGTAGGGTTAGCGGGGTAGATTGCAAGTGTATTTTGAACTTAAAAAACATAACAAGAATATACCAGTAGCTCGAAGAAATCGGTGACGTCACCAGTAGGGATTTAATAGGATATCGCAAGCACAAGGAATTTTGGGTTTGAGAGTGGTGGGAAAGAGAAGCATGATAAAGGAGCTGGTACGGAGATAAACTATAAACCAGTGGATCGAAAAAAGGGGAAAGGGGCGTGGCTGCGCACGGAGAACGCCGGCCACGGCAAGTGTAAACGGGGGAGGAGAACGGAGAAACAGGACGACTGTATAAGATCATCGTAAGGGGTACGCAGCCGCAGGGGGCTGCGTGCGCTTCGGCCGCAGGGGGCCGTAGGGGAAGGAATATAATATAACATTATATTTATTATTATTGCATAATTTGTCAAAAGGATTGTCGAAAGTCCCCACACTTGCGGGGCGAGGTAAGCAATACAAGGTTGTATATCGTAAACTGCTAGTAAGGGGAAGGGTAACAAGGGGAGTGAATTTATGTCATACGGGAGAGGGTCGGGAGGGTGGGGGAACACCCTCACTACCCCACTACAGCACATATGCACCACACTGCCACCACATAGGGAGAAGTTAATTAAGTACAGCATAGAGTGGACCCAGGGGACAGATAACAAAATGTTAACACCATGGCCGCCTAATGGTAGTTTCGATCCATATGCCCAACATTCACTACTGAACCATCTGCACAATACATACAAGGGGAAGAAGTTGGCAAACCATGTGGAGGTGTTTAACTTATGGAGGATGTTCCAGGGGTCTCGACCAGGACCAAATGGAATGTTCACTATGGGGGAAACACCGGAAGAAAAGGAGATTAAGAAAGAAGGAACGGGTGGGGAAAAGGAGTGCGAAAGCACAAAGAATACGGGGAACGAAAGACAGGGAGGAGAAAAGATTGATAAATCAGACGACATAAAAAAGGAACCGAGCAATGGGACACCCATAACACCGGGAGTGAAAACAGAGGGAGGAGGGTTGTACCCTTTAAGAGAATTAGGAGAAATAGCAGGACAGTTAAGGGCGGCTGAAGGATACTCAAACCCGGCATACAGCCCTCCACCATATGTGGCTCATGGGAAGATTAGAGAAGAGCAGACTGTAGAGATAGGAAACGATGAGTGGATAGCTGCACAGATATTGTTGAAATTACGAGGCTCACTAACTGGAGAAGAAAGGGAGGCGGTAAGGAGAACAAACGAGGATAGTGCCAGAGAGAGTGAAATGAGGGGAGAGGAGCTACTACGGCAGAACGAAGAGATTTTGGAGGAAAGATTAGCAGAACTAAGGGATGAGCAGAATGAACTGATCAAACAACTTGAGCGGGAGGAAAGAGAGAGAGTGAGGAAAAGGAAAGAAGGTAAGGACGAATTGGAAAAATTAAGGGAACGAAGTGAGGAACAAAAGAGAGAAGCTGAAAGGGTAAAAGGAGCAGCAGATAGGGTATCAAGAGTAGTGCTGAGAGAGAAGAAGAAGGAAGAAGAAGAAAAGGAAAAAGAAATGGAAATATGGAGGAGGAGGATAATATCAGAGGCAACTAAGAAATATGAAGAGGGGAAGGTAATAGAGAGTATAGTAGAAAGAGAAAGGGTGAAATGGGAAAGGAAGAAAGAGGATGAAAGGATATTGGAACAGATGAGCAACGAAGTAATGGAGGAGTTGAAAAGGAAAAGGGAGGAAAATAGTAGGGAAATGGAGGAGAGGAGTGAAGGAGGAAGAGAAGAGAGGGGTTGGGAGAGTGAAAGATGGGGAGATGTATATAAAAGTAGAGAGGTAGCAACAACATCAGCACAAAGGGGAACAGTTGGTAACAACGGAAAGGGAGAAAGAGACCTAATAGACTTAAAAACAGTAACAATAAAAGGAAAAAAGGCAGAGTGGGGGGTGCCATTTATGAATGAATTTTGCAGTGAGGAGGAAGGAAGAGTGGAGAAGGATGGAAGGAAGAGTGAAAGGGAAAGCTTAGATAAACTATACCTTACTAGAACAAACAGATTCGCCCTGGATGAGTAGAAGATGGGAGGAGCTGGAGAGAAGTAAGGAGGAAGTGAAAAGAATAGGGGAAACACAAACCAATGAAACCACGCCACCCACATCACCATCGCACCCTCCCACGTCACGCCCTACATGTTCAACTACCGCGCGCTCTCTGCACAGAATAAAGCTCGCGCCCTTCATGAATGAACTTACACCTTATGCATGTCGGCTTAGGGACCTCCCTAGTCGCAGGCAAGACAGACAAATAAACATACCCATATTGAACACAGGAAATGATGAAAAAAGGGGAAAGGAAGAAGAGGGAGGTAGGAGCAGAGGTAGTAAGGAAGAATTTGAAGTAGTAAAAGAAATGGGGGAAGAGGAGGGGTGTGAAGACTCAACATTATGGAGCGTAAAGGGTGACACAAGACAGAATTTAATGCCACTGCTGGAGAGAGGAGGGGTTAGACCACAGTATGTACCTTGGAAACATACGGATAAGGAAAATATAAAATGTAGGCTCCCATCACTAAGTGGAGGTGCGGGTAAGTGGATATATGAAATGGAAAAACACACCGCAGGACAGAAACTAGCAGTAGGAGATGTGAAGGGCCTGTTAATATCAATATTAGGGGATAGAGCGGATGACATTTGGAAAAGAGCGGGATTCCATGGGGTAACAATAACGAACACATCGCATGATGGGGCACCATTTGCAAACTGCAGACATGCGCTATGGCAGGCACTGAGAGTGCAGTACCCAGACACATCAGACATAGGAGCCATTACTTCCCGTAAGATGGGTGAAAATGAGGATCCTGTTGATTATATCCAGGATGTTCAAGAGAAGTGGCGCATGGAAACTAGAGAACAATGGGACAAAACACCAGCCATATTTTATCATATACTAGTACAAGGGCTCCCAGAAGGAGTTCAAAAACAACTAAAGAAAGTAGTGGGGATGGAAGCAAAACCATGGCCAGAAATACAACTGACTATAGTACATCACTGCAGAACATGGCAAGGAAAAATGAAACAAAAGGAAGAGGATAGGAAAACAGAAGAGGCCAAATTAGTACAGAAAAAACTTACTAAATACACAATGGAAGGGGCACTAATAACTACGCCCACACCAATGGCCCAAAGCCCAACGCAAGTAGTGGCTGCACAAGATCCCGCACAAATAACGCCTCCACAAGGTGTAATACAGCAAGTGCCGCCTCTGCAATTACACGCACCAAACATGGGAGGAGGGTACCCAATGCAAGGAACTGGGTATTATAGTTATAACAGAGGGAGAGGAGGGTTTATGAGGGGGAGAGGATATGGATATAATACCCAACAACAGGCTGGGGGACTAAGAAATAACTACCCCACAGGGCAACCCGTATACCAGGACAACACAGGGAGCTTCCCATGGCAAAACAGGGAACCACCCGTGTGTTGGAGCTGCGGACTATTAGGACACATGTCACGTACATGTAGGGTCAGGCCAGGAACACCAGCATGGAATGAACAAGCACAACCTAGGACATTACAAGAACAGCAGGGCATACAACAACAGCAGACGTCACAAAAAGGGAGTGACCCACAACAACAAACAACACAACAGCCACAAACCTATTCACTGCCACAACAACAAATAAAACAGTACCTGCCACCGCCACAACAACAAGTAGCGTTAATACAACCACCACCCCAAAATGAACGAACACAATTGGGTGGGGTGACGGTGTTGGGACACAACCCTTACACAGGGAATGGCCAATCATTGTACCCCCAATAGGCCAGCCCACAGACGGCCTTGGTGTGTCCCATCCTGTCAGTAACACCTAATAGTGCGGAGGAACCACGCATAGAGGTAACGATAGGTGACAAAAAATTATAATTTCTTGTTGACACCGGAGCAACCCGGTCTTGCATAAGGGAAGGTAAATTTAAGATGTCAGGCGAAGCCATGAACACCCAAGGATTTTCTGGGGCTAAAGGGTTGGTTCCATTTACTGATAATGTTCCCTTATCTATTGGAGATTATGATCTGTCAGTTCCACTCTTGTATTATAGTGCCTCACCAGTAAATATACTGGGGAGGGACATAATGAACAGGTTGAACATGACGATCTCCTTTACAGAGGATGGCATAATTTGCTCTACTCCAGGGATTAACATGCTCGCAGCACGACAGATTTTGCAAGCATACTGTGGACAGACAGCGATTAGGGCGGAGCCAGTAGATGGCGAGATATTCCAATATGGCACTGACATGGCATTTGCATGGATGCCAGGGATAGAAGGGAAAATATGGAGGAGACCAGCAGCCTATCTATTCCGACCAGAAACACCAGGTAATGAACTAGAAGGGAAGGTGTTTGTAGTGGACATTGAGAGCATTATTGCAACAGCTGATTATGTTGCTGTGCACGCCCAAGATAAAGAAGGGAGAGCATGGAGGGCGGTGATAGCACTAGCAGAAGGATGTAGGCTGACCCAGGTGTCAGATGAAGAGCTGTTCTCAGAAGAAAAGGAAGAAAATGAAATGGTGTTCATGATGAGTGTAGAAATATGGCTAAGAGTGGCTCACAAACAAGTAGCACAGAAAATTGCAATGGCACTTGAGGCACCCGCAGGCACCCCAGTCCCATTTTTTAAGGAGGATATGTCAAAGGTGCCCAAATCATTATGGACTATTAGCCCTTATGACGTGGGATGCATAAAAAGCATAGGGGGTGTAAGGATAAATTGAAAAAAGGTGCGATACTACCAAGAGTTAAACAGTACCCATTGTCAAAAGAGGCAGATGAGGGCATATTTGAAACCATAACGGCCCTTATAAACAATGGCATATTGGTCCCCTCAGAATCACCATGTAACACAGCTGTGTACCCGGTGCGCAAGGCTAAAGGGGGGTCTTGGCGCTTCATACAGGACCTCAGACCCTTGAACAACATAGTAGAAGCAGAGTATCCAGTAACAGCAAACCCGGCCACAATATTGTGTGGCATTCCAGCAGAAGCATCACGATTTACAGTGATTGACCTTAAAAATGCTTTCTTCTCAATACCATTACACCCAGACTCACAAGATTTGACAAGCTTCACTTACCGAAATACAAAGTGGAAACATACCAGATTACCACAGGGGTATTGTGAATCACCCTCAATTTTCAATAGAGTAATACAGATGGATTTGGGTAACGTTGAGGTGGAAAGCACAGTGTTACAGTATGTGGATGACATAATAATTTGCAGTACAAACGAAATTAAATGTAGAGAGGACTCCTTAAAAATGTTGACGATACTGGCTGAAAAGGGGTACAAGGTAGACATGGAAAAGATACAATACTGTCAGGAACAGGTACTTTACATTGGTCAACTGATATCCCAACATGGAAGAAGGATTGCACCACAAAGAGCACAGGCCATCTCAAGCACTCCCGTGCCACAGACTGAGAGAACTGCAGCAATTTCTGGGGCTGTGCAACTACTGTAGAGCATGGGTATTTGATTACAGCTCATACATAGGACCCCTGCTTGAGGGTTTGAAGGAAGCAAATAAAGGGGAGAAAAAGTTGGGATGGACTATGGAAATGAGGGAGGCATTTGACGAATTAAAAGACGCGATATCAACTGCTCCAGTACTTGCATCCCCAGACTATGAGCGGCGCTTCTTTATATTTTCACATTGCGACTCAGCAGTGATGAAAGCAGTATTGGCCCAAAAAACTAGCATGGGCTATAAACCAGTAGCATTTTACAGCGGTCACTTAGACCCTATAATGTTAGGCCACTTCTCTTGTGAACAAGGTCTTGCTGCAGCTGCTTTTGCAGTAGAAAAAGCATCAGCAATAACTATGGGGTGTCCAACTACACTATTTGTGGAACATGCACTATTTGCGATATTGAATAAACCTAAGTCCACGTTAACGACACAGAGGGCATCAGGTTATGAGATTATTTTGTCTAAAGCTGAACTGGCAATTGTTAGATGTAGCACGGTTAACCCTGCAAGGTTCCTAGCAGAAGTAATTGAAGAGGGAGATTACGCCCACGACTGCACCCAAGTAACTGAAATATACTCATGTACTAGGAAAGTTGAAGAAAACGCACTAGAGGGAGGTGAGCTTTTGTTTATTGATGGGTCATCAACTATTGATCAAGGAGATGGGATACGAAGGACTGGGGCAGCAGTAGTAAAAATGGAGGCGCCGGTGTGTGTGGCTATGAAGTGTGTACAATTACCACAGCATTACTCTGCTCAAGCGGCGGAACTCGTTGCACTAATATTGGCATTAAAGGAAAGTTTTAATAAAAGAGTAACTATATATTCCGACAGTGCATATGTTACATCCACTGTCCACTCAGGGCTATCAAAATGGAGAAGGAGAGGGTTTAGGAGAGCTGATGGCACTCCAGTACAACATGCCCTCTTGTTGGCTGAACTAATTGAAGTAATAAACGACCCCCAAGAACTAGCCCTAGTAAAATGCACCGCACACACCAATGGAGAAGACTACGTTTCAAAAGGAAATGCAGCAGCAGACGCACATGCGAAATATGCTGCATATTTTGGTGAGATATGGAACCCCACAGACTCACAGAGAGGGAGAGGGAGGGGAATAGCGAGGGAGATGTTAATAAGAGAAGGGTACACCCATCTCCCAGCCACACAGATTATGGAGCTACAAGCGGCTGCACCAATGGCCGAAAAAGAAGTATGGGTGAAAAGAGGATGCACAATGTCACCAACCGACGCACTATGGCGCCAGGGTGGCACTGGGAAAGTTGTAATACCGTTGGCACTGTTAAATACCGCCTTGAGCCAATTACATCACCCTGCCCATACAGGCAAGGAAATAATTGCAGCACGAATTAGAGAAGATTGGTTTTGTCCCGAGTTAACCTCCCATGTGTCAAATTTTATCAGCAATTGCCTCACATGTCAACAGTTTACGGCCGGTCATACTCTAAAAGTGATAAGAGGTACAATACCCCGGCCAGAAGGACCTTTTCGGCACCTTCACATTGACTATGTTGATATGATCAACATCTGTCAAGGCAATAGGTATATGATTGTAGTAGTATGTCCATTTTCTAGGTGGATTGAAGCAGGGCCCTGTTCACACCCTGATGCGTTTAGAGCAGCCAAATTCATAGTAAGGGAGGTCTTCCCCAGGTGGGGAGTGTGCGAGGTGTTAAGATCAGACAACGGCCCCCATTTCGCAAATGAAATGTTCCAGCATATCACATCCCTGCTGAACATTAAACACAAATTTGCATGTGCATACCACCCACAGGCTAATGGTGTATGTGAACGCCTGAATGGCCTATTGAAGGAGGCAATTGCTAAAATACAACAAACAACAAAGAAAAGTTGGTTGTATTGCCTTCCGTTAGCATTGTTTGAACTTAGAAACAGGCCAGGGTCCGACCACCACCTCACCCCTCACGAAGTGGTTACTGGACGTCAAATGCGCCTTCCCCCAACACCAACGTCAAGGGCATTCACCGATAACGAAAGCTCAGCGAATGTGTTAGGAGATGAAATGTATCAATATGTGTCTTCTTTGATTACTAGTGTCGTGTTTGTGTCTCAACAGCTCGAGCGCACACGGGGCGGGTCTACCAGCAATCAAGAAAAAGACGAAAGTACGGAATTGGGAAAGGAGAACTCGTGCAAACTTGCCAAAGGTGACCACGTACTACTTCGCAATTTCAATAGAAGGTGGCACGAGAAGAGGTTCACTGGCCCCCATCTGGTAGAGGACGTATCAACAAGAGCAGTAAAACTAAAGGATAAGCGTGCCTGGAACCACCTACATGACGTAAAGATCTACAAACTGCAGACCCGCCCCAGCGCCAACGACAGGTCCGTTGGAAGAACAGCAACAATATCGCCGACAGCGGAAGAAAGTTCCACCACAGACAACGACCCAATTGTTCCCTCGGAGACAATAACTGACGAAGAAGGGGGTGACCCCCATACTGCCCACCCCATGATCACTCGCTCAAAGAGTAAAAATACTTCCGCCATCTGAGCGCAAACCCCCCCCATTGACTGCTAAGTACAGTTGTAACTAAAATTGAAGGACATTGCTTGCACCAATACACATGTAAACACGTGAATGTTCTCTTTTTCTCTCGCACATACAGGAACCGCGTAATATTGTATTGTTAAGAAAAGCTAATTAACAAGTTCAGTGTGCAGGTGTAGATGGTGCTGCCAGACGATAACTACCCAGAAGAATTGTCACACCAATTTGTATACGAAATAAAGAGGCCAACATACTTAAAAAGGAGAAGGGTACGTGTATACTACACAGCCTTCCTCCTGGCCATAGAATATTACATGCCCCACCTCCGCCCATACTTGCCGGTCCTAAGAGACCCATCACTTAGAGTAGCGTGGGAACAGCTCTTCGCCTGGGCACTGAATGATCACTTGATAGGGAGAGCTTAAAGGAAACAAAACTAACATTTAATAACGAGCACTTTTGAGAATTTTTAGGCGGGCAACTGTAACGTCGCAAGAATAAGCTGCCAGGACCGCAGCAAGGTAAGAGCAAAATGCCGGTGAAATTAGCATATGTAATAAAAATAATAGGGATTTTTATGATCACCGGATTCTTGGCTGCCTCTGTCTGGCAGTACAGCTATGCTATTGATTTTATTGCTGCACCCAAACTTAATATACCCCCGTCCCCTGCTGCAACAGGTGTTACGTCAGGTGGTAATCGTAATTTTGCACCCAAGCAAAATAGAGTTAAACGCAGCACGTACTCAGACAATAAAGGTATTGATAATTATGTACAAGATTCAGCACACGTCACAAACAACATATGGTACCAACACATGACCCGCATTGGTAAGCAGACAACTGAGGATAGCTGTTACGTTTGCTCATTAATACCATACGCCATGAGCGCTTCACGAACATTTGTTGCCACAGAAATAGATGAAAAAACAGCACAGTGCATAATATATTTGGCCCTGTTCCAAACGAAAGGAAGATTTCAAGGAACAGTAGTGCACATGACATGGAAAACACGAGACTCATACCCATATGAAAACAACTTCCTCAAGACCTATCTGAGTTATCACAAGACCAGTTTACATGCTGAAGCATTCAGGTACATAACAAGTGGCCCTGCAAAAGGAGAAACAAAGAAGGTAACACTGCAGTATCTACCATGTGATTGGTACGCAACTGAAGTTCCGGGTAAACAAGGATGCTGGGAGAGGCCGCTACTGACGATAACAGGAAAGGTGTTCCTGGGCAACAGCTGGGAGATAGGAGTGATTGGCAGCAACATGGTAACAAAAGAAACTATCTCAACTATCGAGACACACAATCATCGATGTTGGACGACGTGGATCAAGTATGTACCAATGCTCACGTGGGTAGAAGAAGATGAAGACCCGATAACTATACTACCATTGACTGCGCCTAAAGTATGCTACCAGCATAAAGGAGAGGTGGACGTAGGATATAACACCAATTGTGCAAGCGTGATGGAGTTGCCTGAGGGGGGAGCGGGAACAGCAGTAATAATGGACCATTATTGGGCCTGTGGAGAAAAGGCATATCATACACTGCCTCCCCTGTGGAATGGTGTGTGCACAATGGTACACGTCAATGTACCATCACTAGTGGTACCTAAGAAGCATGTCGATGTGGCGAAATTTCCTAAAATGGATGAAGGGGATAAGAGAAGAAAGAGATCTGCACCACTTCAGAAGGAGCAAGGAAACAGGACCAACAGCAATGATACTGTCCTAAACAGGAGAAAAAGACAAGGAGAGCCATTGACAGGAAATTACCTGTGGGGAAGGTCGGAAACGGAACTAACATCAATACCGCCAGAGCACAGACTATTCAGCAGAGCAGCAATGTTCTTCTCCTCAATAATACATCCGGGACTGCAGGCATACGCAAACCCAAAATGGCTCCAAATAACCAGGTGGGAACTAATGATGACCATCAATTCAACAGTAAATGGGTTCAACGCAATTAAAGAGGAGCTGCGAGCTGTAAGGATGGTAGCACTCCAGAACAGATATGTATTGGACCTTCTCACAGCAATGGAAGGAGGAGTTTGTGCAAAAATAGGACAATCTTGCTGCACGTTCATACCTGCCAACGATGCTGACAATGGTACACTGACAGAAGCAGTTTCACAATTGGCCCAGATGCACTCCAAAATGATGGACGAAAGTAACGGTGTAAACAAGGATAAGAGCTGGTTTTCACTATTATGGTCATGGATGCCATCTTGGCTGTCAGATGGACTGAAAATAATAGTGGGATGTGCTATTTTGGCTGGAGCTACCCTGATCATAATTAGATTTTGGAAGGCCCGGAAGGCACGTACGACTGACGAGTTGCTGGAAATGGTGGGAATGCACCCCTTAATGCCAGCAGATGACGGCCAGCATACAGGTGTGATAATACAAGAAAGGGAGAAGTTGCGCACCCAAATCATCACCAATCATCTAGACCCACCATCAGTGAAGATTGAGAACCCAAGGAACCCCAGGAGCTACATAGGAAGATGGGTATACTGTACTCCTGGAGGAACATGTGAATACATGTATTGGTCATTTGAAGATCATGTAAACCATTATGGACATCTCGGAGGGATAACTAAGATATGGAGGGTAAGAGGAGATAACGAGAAGGATATGTTTGTGGTCGACAGGTCGACCAGAGGGGGGACTGAAGTGGGAGAATGGAAGAACAGGCTCCCGTCCTTCACCTCTCGCGCTTGGCCTAGAGGGTCACGGCCCAGACACCCGCCGCGAGAAGAGTTTGTCCATTTACCAGACGACCAGGTACCCTGGTACAGGAACATACGGATGTGTCCACCTGCCTGCCCAACAGCCCGCACTGGCCATGCCGACACCTGCGGCTCGGATCAGCTAGACTAAAAACCACACGTCGTTAGAGATGCCATGACTACCTAGACAACGGGAAGCACATCTGTACAAGTATACACACTTAACATTTCCACACCAATCTACACGAAGAACATACTCAGTGCTCTGACGTAGGCGACAGGCATATTCACGGACGTGCATCTTTATTATTTTTACATAGGCTTTCAGAATGCAGAAACGCAAGATGCATCATGAACTCATCTATAACGCTTGCTCACGCTTCCCTTGAAACCCGTTACCACCATGAGAGGTATAATGGAAACACGATACTGGTCATGGAAATGTATGCTACTATAATCTAAAGCACCTATGCACCAAACAGACTACTTAAGCACCAGGCCCGAGTAGGCCTCAAACAAGAGCTCGCGTGGACATTAACAAAGCAAGAGTCAGGTTGCTGATCCTGCAGAAAGAACCCGATGGAGCAACCAGCCAAGGTCGCAATGTTGCAAGCCCACATCCAAGAACAAATCATCAAAGGCACGATGTTGCAACCTCGCACTCCGCGTACCAACGTTAAAGTCATATCTACAAATTAAACCAGACACAGTGGAAAAGCAATATTAATTGTGCAGAATTCTGCCTCAAACACGGTCCCGCCTCACGTGACCAAGCCGAATCTGACGAGATGCCAAAACCCAGGAGAGAAAAGGCGTCTGGGTCCCTCACTACGAGACACAGGCCGAGACACTTGAAAGGCTCAATGGACACCTGCTACAGTGGGAGCGGTCAGCCTTCCACCTATGAATAAATCCTCACATTGTCTGCACGTACCCATATTGAAACATTGTTGCAAACACAGGTACACCGAGAGCTGGGAACAACGGTGGTCCCAGGCTGGGGAGCTCACGGATGCACCAATCAGAACATGGGGCTCTTATCTCAGACGTCAGTAACATTAGCCAATCCTCAGGAGCCTTCATGTAACAATTCTTATGTATCCAATTATAGGGACAACCCAGATATACCACCTGACTACACCTTGTCCACTAATATCATTCTCTATATGTGTACTATACTAACCCTACCACTCGAGTAACCAATTAAGAGTGGCGATAGGTTTTTTGTTAACTTTCTGAAGTGACGCAAGTAGCGCGTCATAATGCAGTAAAAAGGGCCTGCGAGCCCCATGATTATGTGTGTGTCAGGACGGACGCGTACGCTCCTTGACCCATCCCTGCCGTTTTGTATAAATAAACAGCAGAGTCGCCTTGCTCCTTGTGTGTGTCTCATACTCTATCTCATCTGGGATATACGGGAGGAGTTGGGGCCTCCCTGCCCGGAGGTCTGCGGACGGCCCGGCCGACCCCGGCAGAATTTCCCCCCCGACAAGCCCCTGTGGTTTTTCTCACCTTTTCAGTTCATTGCTACCTAAGCCTACTCCGTGTACACATGGGTTAGAGGGTGGATGCAGTGTTGGCTGTATTGCAATCAGCTTGTAGGGTCGTGTAGTGTATAAAGTAGATGGGAGAATCTAATGTGAGGGAGTGGGCAAGAGTAATCCCTACCTTTAGATGCCTGAAGTTATTGGTTTCCATTGGATTATGTCGACCAGCAGACGGAATAAGGATTATTTTGGAATCAAGGTGACGTCTGGTCATCACTGGTCCTATAGTATTTGGCTTTTGGAAGTGTGTCCAAGCTTAGGACAGGATCTGTGGCAGCAGGGATTGTTGTGGTCAAAGGTTTTTATGAATTTCAGGAAAGTCAGTCATTTGTAGTCCAAAGTCAGCTGGGTATGGAGTTCAAAGACGGGTGTTCAGGACTACAAACATTGACCATTCTTGGAGTTTGTTCTACCATGGGCCCGTCACTAAAACTGCCTGGCTGGATCAAATAGTCTTCCTTAGTATATAAGGGACCCAATCAGCGATGCAGTGTTTTGAATTGGATCCTACAGTTGACCAATGGCTAGTGAAGGGTCCGTTGTGCCATGGGGATGCATTCCCATCTTTCCAGCCTCCACAAGAATCCAGCAGCAGTATTCTGTACTTTAAATTCCGTACCCTAAACATTTGTGGGACTCTGCTACGTTAAGGTGTGTTTCTTGCAAAACATAATGGGGTGTTCAATGCCTTTAAGAATGCAGGGCTCGAAATTGCTAGGAGACATTCCTGGATAGGGCCTAGAAGAGCCTGGTTAGCTTCACACCAACAGCTACCAAGAGCTACTTTTACCCCTAGCCAACTGTTGCCAATCAAATACACCCAACATTACCTAGGTCCAGGAATTTGCATTATAAAGGTTCAATAGTAAACCCACAGAAGCCATGTAAAGCATGATTCGTCAAATATACTAAATCTCAATTGGAAGTTGGATATGTAAATACTACGTATTAGCACCTCATTCTGCAGGCCCAGCATGGAGGAAGAGTGTAAGCAAGATCAGAAATAGAGGTGGCAGCATAGATACAAATTTTGTGGCAGGAAAAGAGATTAATGTAGTAACAGATGTAATGGTAAAATCATGAAGTAGCAGCAAACATAGTTAAAGCATAAATGAGCTGTAGCAGTAAGGAAGAACTGGGAAAAGAAATGTAAAAAACAAAAAGGGAAAGCAATTCCAAGAGAACTTTAAAAGTGAAGACATGGAACGCAAAATGGAAAGAGGCTGAGGTTTCAGACAGGCAACAATAGAGTAAAAGACATTGCAACACAGCAATAGGTAAATGAGCATTTTTAGGTGCATGCCACAGGTTGGCAAAAAAGCAAGTTCTGCCATATTTTAGGTACTCCATACAGGAGGATGGTCGCTAATAGCTACTGGTTCATGATTAGTAACTCCTAATCAGATGAAAATCCTCACAGCTGCTGCTCCATGTAAACCACTTTCAACCCCTGCAATGTAACTAATCAGTTTAACACATTCACTTCTAAGGGTGAGCATATTTGTCCAGAATTCCTGTAAGCAATCATTGTAGGATCTGCACACTGCCGCTGTTAAGGTCGCCATAACCCCAATCAGGTCAGGGAACACCAAGCAGGAATTTTGGCTCACCAAAACCAGTGGTGGCCAAGATTAGGACGAGAGGGGGAGGAGAATATAGATAGTTTGCAAGATTTCTATGAGTTATGACATATGCATGGGATATGCAATTTCATGACAGACCATATTACATACTTACCATAAACGACCATAGACATCAAAAGCACAACTGGTGGGTACGATAGCATAACAGCTAAGAGGTTCACCAAGTATTCATGCAGATCTTGGCCTTCTGCGTCTTCAGGAGCCCCAACCACCTGGGCATTAATTCAGCGGGAGTTTGCCGATCTACTCTTTGCTAGTCATTGGTTCGCCCTTATTATAGTGTCCATTACCGATGTCAGCATGCCATGATTATTCTCCATCGCACCCATTTGGCAATCACCATCTTCCAACTGTTAACTTTTTTGGTTCATCCTCGAGTTAATGGATCTCCTACATGGGCAATTTTGCCAGCTATGTTGAACAAGCAATTCTAGTCAGCAAACTGGGACCTTTCACGCAATCTTATTTCCAAACATAATACATATTAGAGGTTCAGGTTAACAGAGTGCCTAGAAGCAAGATAGCTGGGTATATGGTGGTTTCTTTGAAACCAAAATTGGAGTTTGGTAAGACGCGAGAGGCGGAGTGCACCAGGAGAGGGTGGCCAGAGAGCAGAAAGGCAGCCAGTGAGTTTTCACAAACTCAAACACCCAGCAACTGGACTTTTCTACTATGCCTTCAGTGCTACCCATCCCACTGACTTATCTTGGGATAGTCTGTCTTCAGGTTATGGCTTACCCAAGCACGGTTACTGGGCAATATCTCCAAATAAGACGATGCCTTTGTCCCACTACATAAAAGGAGAGTTAGAACTCAACTAGAACGACTAACCCTGTGACACTTACACCAGGACCTTTGTTAATATGATCCCACCCACCAGATAACCCCAGAGAATCCGGTCCGAACCCTCAGGTCACCGTGGCATGATTTTAGGCACACAAGTAACACAAAAATCCTGTAGCCATTGGTAACGCCCCACCCCCCCCAAACACCGGATAATGAATACCACACTGCCCAGCTCTTGCCGAGGGGCACATTCATCCACAAAATGGGTTAAGTCCACTGCCTTTCCCCCACCGCACAACGAAAAGCTAGGGGACAGTCTTGAAAAGCATAGACTATGGGACAGCCAGTCCCTGGACAGGTCCACCATGTCAAACCTTGCTGGGAGTTTCCAACAAAGAAGAGTACTTAATAAGCCATAAGGCAAAGTGGATGGTCTTAAACCTTGCCAACGTTATGGACAACTCATTGACACCATGGAAATAACATCCCGATTAAGTTTATCATAAATTGGTAGATCAACACCCGATGCAGTCAAAATGCAAATAGAAATATGCCCTAAATATTGAACGGCAAAATGTTTCCATGCTCCAAATATTGAATGGCAAATTGTTTCCATGACACATTTTAAACTGTCTCCACACTGTGCTCAGGGACACCTCCCCCCCACCCCAACAGGCCCATAGTGTCGGGGTTTGCCCAGAAGCACTTTAAGACCAGATAGAAGCACCCTTGAGAAAACGGGGAGTCTCAGGAATATCAGCGGAGGCGTGATCTTCCCTCTTCACAACTCCAACGAACTTAAAAAAACCAACATCATTTATACAAAAATCTCGTCATCACTGACGTTTAACGCTTAAAATTTGGCATGCAATTCTATTGGTTTAGGAAAGGTAACTTTAATATTGGTTCTATATCTGTATATGGTAACGGAGTAAAGGGATTGGATAAACACTGTCAGGTGGGACATCTAAGCCCTACCTTCAAAATGGCTACTGCAGTCGTCACTAAAAGTACAACGTCCTGTTGGTTCTACCAACTATAGGACCCTAGATTACTTGTCCACTGTGATTGGGTTGGCATCAAACCTCACTCATACTTTTCCACTTTGCTTAGCAGCACGCAGAATGGTCGGCCAGGTGCAGGGTGCCCCTTAGCTCCCCCGGCCTCCCTCCAATTATTGCTACAATCAATCATCACTTTAGTGGCCATGTGTCAATTATTTCACTATGGTTGGCCTCGAGACTGCATTTTCTGTCTGGAAAAGTTCTGATATCTTCGCCTGGCCTGGTGCCATGCGTAGGTGTGAAAGTATCGCTTCTTCTCGCTTGGCTGGTCACATGGCTCAGACACTGAATTTGCCCCTTCATATAATTAGTCTATTTGATTTTCGTTTCACCCAACACCTGCCTCCAGTTTCTCATCTTGACCTTTCTGAAGCAGGATATTCTGTTCTTAGTTTCAATTAAATTGTAGCTACTGTTAGTCTATTCTACTGATACCACCTCAGCTTTTCTGGCATGATTTGTATCTGCCGAGTTTCGTTTCTGCCGTCTATTCTCGATTTTGCTAACTATGAGCTCTCCTCGTGTGGCCCTTAGTAACCTTTGGTTAATTCTGCTTCTTGTGCAAAGTGGAAGTATACCTATATAATGTGCTTCTTTTAAGGTAGATAATGTATAGTGGCGCTTGCCACACCATCTTTCTACTAAGCATAGCAAGCAGCACGATCTTCTTAGCTTTCTTGCAGTTCCAAGCATATAAACTGGTCGAATATCTTCATCATGCTTACATCTTAAGTTTCTTATATGTGACATCGTCTTCTCGTCTTAGGTTCACAAGGCCCCTTGTCCATGGGGTTTCGTCTCGTTACATCATTCTCTGGTTGTCATTGTGAGTCAGTCCGGGTTCTCGTGACGTCACCATTCGTCTTCCAATAAGACCTTTTTGGCTTCTTCAGGGATTGTACTTAGATCTTCATTTCGCTTCATTTGTTGATATGGCTTTCTCAATGGAATGCTTACTGTCCATGGTTTCCTTGGTACTGGTACTTCAATAGGTGGTGTTCTTCTGATAGGTACTGGACAGAGCCCCACTGCGGCTCTCTGCTGGTTTATTTGCTCATCATAAGTCATATTTCGGTGTGAACGTTCCTGATACTTCAAAATGGATGGTTGGAGTGGAGTTCTATTTAGGAATAAACTTTGGAAAATGATACAACTTCTCTTCAGGTGGTTCCAGCTTCTGTAAGAGGATGCAGCCAAGGCCAAACACAGGTAAGTGTCAAAGTCTCTGAGATTCCTCTTTGTTAATGTCTTTAGTTTAACAGTCTTTAGGTTATTTTCTTGGATTTCCTCTCTCTTCTTCTGGACTCTATTCTTTAATATTTTGTTGTTCTAATGTCTGTACCCGACATCTGGTTCTCTTCTTGTGGCCTATTGAAGTCTCTTTTCTGTCTTCTTGGTTATTTCATTTGACAGTATACAAAGAATAGGCTCTTTCTATATGGCAGAGGTGAACTTGTGGTTAGAGTTCCCGTTTACATATCGGATCTCGGTGTCCTTTCTCCTTATTTCAATACCTAACCACTTTCCCAGTTTGTAACTAATGTCCTTTCTTCACCTTTTCCAATTCACAATGTTGCTGCGTGCAGTTCGTGTAACAGTGCAACGGCACTCAAGTTCATGGGTGATGGGTGTAACGTTCGCTCTACCCAGGAACAGTCTCCCTTTAACTGGAAACACACGCTTCTCAAATAACTTAATGTAGCCGTAACGTTCGGCTTCCGGGGAATAACAAAGTCTCTTATCTGTACGGCGCAACGGCGCCAACTTCCTTATTGCCTTTACAGCGAAGCAAATCGCTTGGGTCTCTTCAGACGACCCCCACTCAAGCGACTCGGACAGAATTTATATTTGCCAACTAAGCGACAACGGTCGCTTGGGACTTTGCATACGTCCCTCGTTCAATGTGCAGGCGTCGACTTCTTTTCTCCTCACTCGCCTCCGACAGCGCGCCGCTCGTCACGCTTCAGTAAACAAATGCCGTCTTCAGTTACTCGGCTCCCATTGAGCCTCTGACGGAATCACCCATCTGCTTTCATTCGCTCTCCCAGTTACCCTTCAGTTCTTAGCTGTCGGGAAACAGCGTTTGTAGGAGTCACCCGCTCTCCTCCCAGCTACGCCAGCATTTTCACAAGTAAAACTCCTTTCCCATTGACAGCAGCACACGGTCAGCTGTATTTCACTCAGCTGTTCATCTTCCGTGTTTTCTTCAGTACGCCCAGCTTAAACTGTCATTCTCTGGTTCACACTCCGAGGATCATTCCCTAGACAACCAAACAGAAGTCATCATTAGAGGAAAGTCCATACATGCAGGACTTCCTGTATTTACAACCTGTGGCTTTTCCCATTACCATGCAATTAATCCTTGGGCATTAGGTATCTAATACTGCACATTGTCACACACCACGCAACTGTTAACTACGACGCTTGCTGCCAATAGCCCTCGCGGGCTTTCGGAACACGCTTCTCCCTAGCCCCACGGCTCAATGCCGATTTGTCATCCTCCCCTCCAAACAACAACTAATCACATCATGGTTAAGGACAAACCCCAAAAGATGTCAACCCAGAGCAAGATGGACCAATATGCGATGTGTGGACCAAGATTCCCATCAGCCAAACTGCACAGACAGGCACTGCTCAGGAGGAAAACGCTCTCCCTTTGAAAGATGTGATGGAGGCCATTGCCAATCCTCGCTCATCAATGGATGAGAAAATGGTTGGCATCTGCGAGGAGTTATCGCTCCTGCTACATGATCTGCAGAAGTTATCCGCTCGCACGGGAGAAGCTGAACGCCGCATCTCAGACACTGAAGACTCGGTTAGAGTGATGTGACAGCAGATTCTAAAGGTAAAGCAACAACTCAAGATGATGGAGAATCAGATTGATAAAAGGGGAAGGTAATGCTATACGCAACCAAGTTTGCATCTTGGGCCTCCATTTCTTGAGCAATGGCTGATGGACCTATTCGTCCCAAAGAAATTCTGGAACTTTTTCTCCATCGAAAGAGCCCACCTCATGCCATCGGGAACACCTACCCCTGGAATGTCACCACGCACCGTCATCGCTAAAATGCTGAATTACAGAGACGGAGACGCACTACTCCAGATGGCTCGCACGAAAGGGTCAATTACTTAGAAGCGATCAAGAATCCCATTCTTCCCAGATTACACCAGGGAAGTGCAACGCGCTAGACAATCCTTTGACCCACTGAAACGACAACTACAATCCCTGGGCGTCAAATAAGGGCTGCTGTTCCCAGCTCAGCTGAAAATCTACCAGGAGACCACAGTCCATTTCACGGACCCTCGCGAGGCATGGCCATGGGCGGAGCAATACCAAGCCGGATGATTGGTGCCCCAAAGGAAAGAAATCACGCAACATTCCCTGGTCATGTCCACTACGAACTCCCGCCACACTCTTGACTGAGACGCAGGGACTGGTACCAGCCACAATAACGTAGGACACCAGACTACTGCAAGATGGAGGAGGTATGTGACTATGTTGCCAGAGCAGGCCTGGGATTGACTGACCCGGTCAGCACACCACCACTTTAGAACGTGCACTACGTGTAGCAACGGAGCTGCCAGAGCTCCGATTGATTGCTGCAGTCAGCGTACCCCCACGTTTGACCTTTTCATTACTTTACTAGTTTGAGTTGGTCAAGACCGCATTTACGGCTTGCATGTTCTTGTTTTGTTGCCGATAGTGTACTTACGGGCTTATCGGAAAAATGTTTGGGTGACCGATACTTTGGATTGGAGCGGAGTATGGGGTGGGGAGGAGTTCAGGGTTCTCTTCTTTTTTTTCCTGTGTTAGTTTTCATGAAGTCATCACACACACACACACTTCATACCATTGGATACGTAGACCCATCACCGATCACACAAACTACTAAAATGCATACCCTCTAACCCACGCCATGACATGCATGGGAACAAAACAAGTCTCAAACTTCTTCCATGGACGGTCAATGGCCTAGGTACCGGAACCAAAAGACGACTTGTCACAATTAGGCAATAGGCCCCTGATATTGCCCTCCTTACAGAGACACGCCTAGCGGGCACATCATGTGCCCTTTTTCACAGAACAAACTATCGGACGGCAATACATGCAGGCTTCCCTATGGGATACAGGGGAGTCTGTATAGTGATACACAAACGCCTTCCCTTTAAACTGGCACTGGTGAAACAAGATCCTAGATGTAGATTTTTGATGCCAACTGGCAATTTATGGGGTGAGACCATAGGTATACTCGCAGTATATGCCCTTCCCTCACTCAGCAGACTTACTCGACAACATCTTAGCTGTAGATCGACCAGACTTCTGGATCCTCGATTTGAATGGCGTCATGGACGTGACCCTAGACCGTAAACATTTACAGGACAGAAACCCTGATGCTTGCACAAAAAACTAGTGGCTTTTGCCTCTGCACTCAGTCTGAGCGATGCCTTGCAAGATCTTCACGCACGGGAGTGGGGGTACTCCTTCCACTCCGGGGTTCAGGCCGCCTTATCGAGACTCGACTACTTCCTCTCCAAACAGAACGCACATGGGGTAATCACTGCAAACCTTCTTGCTCGAAGTGTGTCTGATCACTCACCGCTACAGATTCGCACAAATAGAGTCAACCCGACTCCCTCATGGCACCTAAACAGTTATAACATGAGTTTTCCAGATTTTATAGACCATATCCAGACCTTTACCACAGAATATTTTGACCTCAATGAAGGCACAGTAGAAAACCGACAGTATGGGAGGCATACAAGGCAGTACTCCAGGTTGAAATGTTCTCCTGGATCTCTGCAAAAAAGAAGGCCCAACCACAAAGCGTGACTGATGCAGAAGAAGCAAATAAGCAGGAGGAGGAATATTTACTTTCAGGCTCATCCGAAACACATTGATCCCCCTTTACGGCTAGAGAAACTCTGCAACATTTCAATGGACAACGCTAAACAGGCCCATTGGGAGATGCATGCTCGGATTTATGAAATCGGGTGGTAAGGTTGGTAAAATACTGGCCTGGCTCGAGAGACGGGATGAGACACTGGCACGTTAGGGAAATAAGAAATTCGCAAAATGCGACTGTTAAAACAGACCACCAAATTGCTGAGACCTTTGCAGATTGTTAAGCCACTCTATGAAAGCCCATCCTTGCCATTAAATAACACTATAGTAGACAACATTACACATCCCTGTCTGTCGGAGCCCCAACTGACGCAGCTGGAAGCTTACATAACAGAAAATGAAATTGCCTTCGCCCAGCTGCACTCTGGGAAAACAGCTGGTCCCAACGGGATCCTGGTTGAAACATGGAGAAAAATAAACATGGGAGAAAAGATAATGGCTCCTATACATAAAATGTTCAATTTCTGAAAGGAACGTGGCATCCTTCCCTTGGACTTGCGCAAAGCCAATATTTTGGTCATTCCCAAACTGGGCAACAAAAAAAAAATAACAGAACTATGTAAATCCTATAGACCTATCGCAATACTCAATGAGGAAACAAAAATACTTGCCAAGTACTTGCAGACTACAGGCAGTAATCTAATCACTGATCCATCCAGACCATTGCAGCTTTGTGCCGGTCAAATCAACCCGCATGAACATCCGTCGATTATATCGACTGATTGAACGTGTCCCCACCATTAGAGAACCCCTTGAATGGTTAGCTATTGACTTCGAGAAGGCTTTCGACTCAGTGATTTGGGATGGTATCTGGGAAATTATGGAGAAAAAAAGACAGCATTCGGAGTGAGCTTATTGGGTCCGACTACTGTCTAAATCTCAACTGGTGGAAACGGTTGGTACTCTAGAACGTTCCCGCTGCGTAGAGGGACACGTCAGGGATGTCCCCCATCCCCACTGCCATTTGCAATTGTCATAGAACCCCTTGCTGAGTGGCTTCATCAGGATGAGTCGTGGGTGCGCTTCCGCTGTCCAACGGTTGGGGACAAAATCTCCCTATAGGCTGACAACCTATTAATAAACCTAGGTAGCCCATCCTGTTCTTGCCCAATAGTTACACAAATCTTGAGGGACTATGGAGCGTAAAATGGTCTACGAGTGAACTGGGACAAATCCATATTCTTTCCAGTCCAGGGAATGGAGCAAGCGACCCAGCTGAACTGCCCATACAGAGTCAAACATGAGCACTTCCGCTACCTGGCCGTTAAAGTCGAAGGGGACCTTCTCCAGATATATCACCCACAACTTGCACCCAATTATTGAACGCTTTTCCACTGACGCCGACATTGGAAGACACCTGCTATCCCTGCGGGGCAGGGCCACCCTATTCAAAATATTTGCACTACTATTCTTCCTGTACGCTATACAGAATGCCCCTTATGAATTCCAGGACCAGAATTCCACTGGATCGAAAACATCCTTAGAGATCTTTTGTGGGGGGAGGGCGGGCACCCACAAATAGCTCTTTCCACACTACAGCAATCAATCTTGGAGGGTGGAATCTGACTACCACACAAATCATATTACTGGGCGTCCCAAATGGCGGTCATTAATGATGTAGTACAAAGGAACCGGACCTACCTCGTATTCGGGCAGAGGTCACAGGGCTGCAAGATATGACACCATGTGCCAATTTATACCGGAAGGTGGGAAAGGGGTTCCCCCCCCCTCCCAATGCTGGCACTCCATATGGCGCACATATGGAAAGAATGTAATTGATATTTTATTTGTATTGCGCTCATACAGAAGTGTTTCATAGCGCGGCAAGGCAACGGAGGGGAAGAAGGGAGAACAAAAACAACGATCTTACTAGGCCCAGTGACATTGAGAACACGCAAGTGCTTGTGAGAGGGAGAAGGGGGAAAGTGCATGGGGTGCAAGGGGAAGAGCAGAGCATGAAAAAAAGAAGAACAGATACATAAATAATACAGGCAAATGGCGGCAGTGCAGCCAGAAAGTGACAAATGCTGGGTTTGGGGCAGCAGACAGGGTATGGCTGGCAAGTGCACAAAGAGAAAAGGCGGGGGACTGTATGGGTACGGATTAGAAACCCCAGTGCAAAAGGGTGGCCCGGAGGCAGTGCGGGGGAGTGACAGGGTGAGCAAGTACCTGGGCCCGGAAGACAGGGTAGGCCAGGTGCACAGTGCCGAGGGAGAACAGATCAGCTGGGATGAGGAGGAGCGAAGGCAGAAACAAAGAGGCAGAAGCCAAGAGGAGGGTCTTGAGGTGCTTCCGGAACCGGATTTAGAAAGTGGCTGTTACAATAGTCCAACTTGGAGAGAACCAGGGCTTGGGAGACAGTGAGCTTCTGGTGGAATGAGAGCAAAGGCAGGGTACCTCTGAGGAGGTGAAGTAGGACGTTCGACTTTTCAGAGAAATCTAAGATGTGGGCAGAAAAAGAGTGGAGTCAAAGATGACCCCAAGGTTTTTGGCCTCACAGGTGGGGGAGGAGGGGGGCCAAGGGAGGCCGGCCAGAGAGAGAGGAAAGGAGGGCAAAGGTGAGCCAATTAGGAGGATCTCCGTCTTGCTGGCAAAGATTGCTGGCAGCACACCAATCTTGAAGCGCAGTTAGGCAATCAGAGATGAGAGAAGGAGAGGAGGTGGCCGGGGAAGCTTGAAGAGGAGTTGGGTGACGTCAGCATAGCACTGGAAATTAGAGCAAAAAATGGCTATGCAGTGAGGAACACCACAGGTAGAAAGGAAAATGAATGATAGGAAGGGCCCAATTTGGACCTGGAGGGCCCATCAGAGAGGAAAGAGCTCAGTCAGGTCAGCGCCTGATCGATGATACCCAGGTTGTCACGGAGACGGTTGAGCATGATGGTATGGTTGATCGTGTCGAAAGCAGAGGAGAGCTCAAGTAGGAGGAGAACAGAGGGCATGTTAGAGTCAAGGTAGGAGAACAGAGGGCATATGTTAGAGTCAAGGTTGGAGAGCAGATCTTCAGATTTTCAGCAGAGCAGTTTCCATGGTTCTGGCAGCTCTGAAGCCAGACTGATGTCATGGAGACAGCCAACAGAATGAAGGTTAAGCTGAAAGATGGCCAGCCTTCCAAGAGGTTTGCCCAGAAAAATTGAAGTAATGGAAATTGGGCGATAGTTGGCCGGACAAAAGGATCAGCTGTGGGTTTCTTCAGAAGAGTACACACAAGGGAGTGCTTCAGGAGCCTTCCCCTTACCTCAGAGGCAAAAGAGGTTGCAGAAATCGGCAAGGGCTGGAGCGAGGGTATCAATGTGGTCCTTTCATAGATCGGACTTGTCTAGCAACTTTGTCAAGGGAGAAAAGAGGAAAGGAGGGGAAGGGTGTGGGGTGTTTGAAGGAGGGTCAGCATGCACAGAAGGTTTGAGAAGATTGGGAGAGGGTGGACAGGATGTCCTGGGTGTTTGAGATCAAGTGAGAGGAAAGGGCATTGTAAAGAGCCTGGGAGGCAACAGGAGGGGTAGAGACTGCAGTGTGATCATCCAACTCCTTGCAGATTTTAAAGAGTTCGGCCGAGTTGTTAGAAGCCGTAGAAAGACAGGCTTGAATGTAGCGGTCTTCTTGGTGAGGACAGAGAGTCGGTATTGCCTTTGGAGTAGGCGACAGGACAGTTTGTCAGAGGATGAACAAGAAGCCCTCCCTTTGCTGTCAGCTGCCCTACACTTACGTGGATCCTCATGACAGGGGCAAGAGCATCAAGAGTATCAGAAATAGAACAGTATAGCAGTGACAAGGATGTGTCAGGATGGGAGTCAGCCAGAGGTGGAGAAGAGGGGTGGAGGAGGGGGGGGCAGAGAAGGTGGCGGCAAAAGCCTCAACTGACACTTCATGGGTTGGATGTCCGAGAAAGTAGTGGCAGTGTTGGGGAGGCTTGGCCTGCGGGTAAGAGAGGGAGAGAGGAGAGGAGGGAATGATTGCTCCAGGAGAGAGGAGTGGTCAGAGGGATGGAGGGGGAAAGGTCAGAGGAGATCAATACATCAAGTGTGTGCCCTGTAGAGTGAGTCGGACCAGAGGGGAGGATGAAAAGGTAGAGGGAGTCACTGAGTTCACAAAAAAGTGCAGAGGTGCAAAAAAGAGTCAAGGTGGATATTGAGTTCACCAAGGAGGAGTTGAGTGGTTGAGGCCAGGAGGGAGGAAGAGAGGTATGCCCACTCAGAGAAATTAGGTGATTTGACCAGGGGGCTGGTAGATAGCCACAGTAAGAGAATGGCTCAGCCTCGTCAGGAAAGCTTTGAGGCCCTCAAATCTGCACTCTGTAACTCTCCTGCATTAGGAACACCAGGACTATACTAAACCCTTTTCTCAGTTTGTGCATGAACTAAAAGGGTGTGCCTTGTTCGTACTACCAGTACTACTTGTTCCACCCCACCGGAGGAGCAGCAGAGCTTTGAGCACTGCTGGAGCAGTAACTCCCCCAGGATGAAGCGAGCAAGCAAGCAGCTAGATCCACACGGTGAGAGCGTGCTACAAGCTGCTGCACGCTACTACTTCGATTTCAATATTCGTTTTACCATAGAAACGAGAAATTTGCACAAATAGGAAATTTCAGCTGGCGCGAATGAAAGAGGCGCTTTAAATTCACTGAATCGCCGTTCGGTATCGTCTGTGCCCAGAAATCTACTCTGTTGCACCTTGCAGCATTGGAACTGTACCACGAGGAAGGCCACTCTAAGATGGACGCCATCCACCAGAGGCAGACAGTTGTTGCCTAACTCTACGTTGATGCAGTCTACAAGCCATCGGATTGGCTATAGTGTGCAATTTATGTACCAATGAGGAACGGGCAGGCGTAAGCCGGCCCTCAATCACAAAGGCCCGAAGGAACCAAGGCTTCTTGTCCAAGCCTGTCCACAGCCTTCCAAGCCGTTAGCCAGGAACCCTGGTCAAGTTGCCTGCATTATCCGAGGACCTACCACTACTGTGTACAAGTCAGGTACCCCTACAGTCCTCAGCCTTATCCTGCACTTGACATTCTGATTTGATAACTATACAACCCATCGACCACCCGCGATTTTCCGAGAGTCTGCTCTCTTAAGTCCCCACTCTTGCAGCAGGGAAGGTAGCGAGGTCGTGACCATCCATAAATCTTGTATAACATTTGTCCACCATTCCTCCTATGTACAAGGCTGTCCGGGCCTACACTTTCACTGTCCTACTACTCCGGAGATGCATCATGCAAACATAATGTTGCGCTAATCCCAGACCAGCTGACCCACCTGTGCGCAGGTCCACCATTCCAGTAAGTCTTGTGTGAATCATTCCACGATCCCAACTACTGCTACTATACTCACACAGCATGCCATGCAATTATGAAACGTGTTCACAACCGCTTTGTAGTCATTAATGCCAATGTACAATAAGTGTATCCAAGCTACACCGTGCCCGATGTTAAATGTAAGGTTAGCCTCATATAGACCTGCGATTGCTACGGAAGCATTGTTCCCTTTGCTTGTCCCTTATGTGTATATAAGTATGGCACCTAAGGCCCTCACTTAGACGCCCTCCATTATTTGGCTGCTCTATCCTGCCTTAATGTCCATGTGCCTATGACCCCAAGTACATATGTGCACTGAGTGCAATAGCTACAGTATCAAGAATACATCTCAGACCACACATGCCGCAGTTATTGCTGAATCAGAACACCAATTCTGCCTCTCTTTATGTATATCTAGCAAAGTTGTTCTTGCCTATTCTGCCAACTCCTAGCCAAGTTGAATCTACTTATTTCTGTGAACATTTCACAGGTACCCCCTTATTCTCCTTCTGTTAGTGAGACCTGGCCCAGGTGCCTAAACTGCCCCACATGTACTATCAATTATTACTGCAGAACGATAAATCCTCGCCCAGGCGACCCATATGCACTGCCCACCTTGTAGCCTAACTGTCTAGCCTAAGTGTGCCCACATGTACCGCACTACTTTATAGTCTAATCGGGAAAATGTTAAGTCTAATACATACTGGTGGCCACCCCTCTCACAGGTACTAGAAGCCAAGCCTGTCCGTCTGAGTTCCTACCAACACCCTTTCGAGACCCTTGCCTGTTTAAACTGACCGAGTCAGCTATGAATAATGCCACCACCGTCTCACCTAAACATACTAGGGTCCTAGGAACAGTAACCCATGCATCTCTGCCATGTGCCACTTCTAGTAGAAACCTCAGACTTCGCGCCAGATTAATAAAACTGCATGAATCTCTCAGAAGAGCTCTACCTCCTATAAAACTAAAATCTATATCAGCATACTATGCAACTTAGTCATACTAAGAGGTCACTGTCAACGTCAGCACCAAATACAGAGGCCCCCCCGAATCGAAAATAAGTGTAAACTACCCGATCCCATTACAGCCAAGCCCCCCCCAAAACGAAAGCCATAATCAAGACCCCCTCCCTCAAAGGGGCACTTCTCAATGTGAGATCGCTCGTTGCTCCATGCCTTAGACATAGCTGACCTAATCACAGAAGGTAACCTTGACTTCTTTGCGATTACAGAGACTTGGCTACACGATGCGGCAGGACCATCGCTCATGTTAGCCATCCCCGATGGCTACACAATAGTTAGACAAGACCGAGATGGCGCAAGAGGAGGCGGCATTGCAATCATCTCCAAAATGTGTCTCTCCTTTAGACTAGCCCCTACCCAAATACTACCATCATGTGAAACTATCTGCAAAATTCCAGATAAATAACTCACAATCCCTTACCATCCATCTAATATACAGACCTCCTGGTCCCATTGATACCTTTGAAGAGGATTTGCATAATGTACTTACTAACAACCTTAAACCCTCTTCCCAACTACTCCTATTAGGGGATTTCAACATAGGCTATAATGATCCTATGGCTAAAAATGCCCCTGCATTAGCCAACATGATCAATGCTCTAGGCTTGTCGCAAAAAGTCAGCAAACCCACCCACTTGAAGGGGAGAATGCTAGATTGGATAACTGACTAACTGCACAGCTACCATCTCTTCTATCACACCTCTACCTTGGCCAGGCCATTCACTGTTGTCCTTCAACTTATCCGTCACTAGACCTACTCCCACGGCCCCACTGCTAGCGCCACCATGTTTAACCAGGAATAAAAAATGCATCACAACATAGAAAGTAATCCCTGCTATCGTACCTACTCTTAATGCATCGTCAGAAAACTTAGATCCCAGCATCCTAGTCCATGAATTCAATAGAATGCTCACTACACTTGACAAAATAGCCCTGCTGAAACTGAGAGCAAGTAAACCCAAAGCACATCTAAATAAATGGTTTACGCCACAACTAAGAGACCTACGTCTCCTGAAAAGAAAAAGCGAAACCACTTTGAGGCTCTGCCCCTCGAATGACAATAAGGCAAAACTAACTTATCTCTCCTCGCTTTATAAGAATGAAGTCTGCCTGGCAAAACGTAACTCTTACGACAAACGTATAGCCAAGTCGAACTCCAGTATGAAAGAACTTTTTTCAATACTGAAAGAACTAGAGTCACCAATAGCCATACCTGACATCTGCACTAAGGATAGGTCTTGGTGTACAGATATCCAACACGCTTTCGCAAATAAAATTAACACGCTCCAAAAGATACAGTTGAAAAAAGAAACACTTAATCTTCAGGAATCGCCCAAAAGCCCACCGACCAACAATCCATCCACTGTTCATAACACATTCACTTCACTAAAATGTCTACCCTGGAAGTAGAAAAAATGATCCTTTCGCTTAAACCTTCCAATTGCAAAGGTGACATCTGTCCTGCACAACTCAAAAGATGCTGCCAGAGATTTGTCCCCCTTCATCTCCAAACTGATAAACGCATCATTCGCCTCAGGCACCATCCCTGCCAACCTTAAACAGTCCTGGGTGCTCCCTCTCCTCAAGAAGCAGACCCTAGATCCACTGATCCCGACTAACTACCATCCCATCACAACGGTACCCTTTCTACTCAAAATATTGGACAAAGCTGCTTATAATCAGATTCAAAACCACTTAGAACTGCATAAACTCTTAGGAGACAGACAATCTGGCTTCCGTCCTCTACACGGAACGGAAACTGCCCCAATAGATTTAAAATCCCAAATTCACAAGCTGAGAGACAAAGGGAAGACAGTACTACTGCTACTCCTTGATCTCTCAGCAGCCTTTGATTTAGTGGATCATAAGGTCCTCTGCAAACACCTGGATTCTGCCGCGCATTTCTCCCACAAGGCCATTAGATGGATTGAGTCATTCCTGAGCGAGAGAACCATGAGATTATTCTCTCCATCAGCAGCCACTGACCCTACCCCTATCCGGTGTGGTGTTCCTCAGGGCTCTTGCGTCTCCCCCAACTCCATATAAACATCTTCACCAAGCCCCTGTTCGATGATTTGGATCATCTGGGCATCACCTACACTAACTATGCAGATAACACACAGATCCTCCTCCCGCTTCCTGGGGATCACAGCAAGGACACAGAATTGGTGAACAGGGTTTATCTTATCATCCAGGCATGGATGGCCACCTAGGGCCTCTGCCTGAACGATAAGACTGAGTTGATAATCCTGGGCACTCATACCAACATCAAAAAACTAGACCAAAAATGATTTAATATTGACGGGAATATAATCCAAGTCTCCAAGGAAGTTAAAACCCTTGGTTTCTACCTTGATTCCACTTTGTCATTTTATAAACAGGTAAAATCTATGGCCTCTACAACAGCCTACACTTGCAAGCTGTTAAGAGCCGGTAAGCCATTCCTCTCCAATGACAGCTGCATGATCCTGGCCAGAGCTTCCAATACTCTCCAGAATAGACTACTGTAATGCCCTATACAGTGGTGCCAATAAAACCACCATCCGGAGGCTCCAAATATTACGCCTTGAGAGCAGCACTCGGCATAAACAAAAGAACCCATATCTCCTCCATCAGACGGCAACATAAATGGTTATCTACTGATAACAAAATACAGCTAAAGATGCTATCTCTGACCCATAAAGCTCTAAACAACGCTGCCCCCAGTTACCTTACAAACTTCACAGGAAAATCTCACAAACCATCCAGAGCTGGTAACGGTCTGATAATACTTAGATATAGGCTCACCACGATCGGTGGTAATAACTCCCCAGTGAAGGCAGCTAAAATCTGGAATTTACTGTCACAAGACCTGAAAGTTGATCAACCCTACCTACACTTCAGAAAAAATGTTATCAAACATATCATCTGCACTGACCCCTAGTCCCCCACCACCTGACACTCTCCACCCCCACCTGCCCGTGGTGTAACTGCTTTGGCTACCTTACTAAGGGTAACACCAACTTACTGTATATTTCCAGCGTAATATCTGCTAAATTGCACTCCCTATATTGTATATCCTGTACCTATGTGAGATTTATATATGCATATTGGATTTTGTATAACTTTTATTCTGTAACCTGTAAGCTTTGCATCTTATCATCGCTGGGCCCTGTTACCCACGGGTCTGGTGTGCATAAAAAGTGAATAAACTAACTCAACCACAAGTGGAGAAAAACAGGCCATGTGCCTATTTTTTGACCACCCTAGACCCAGTGGCTAAAGGGTTGCCAAATTGCCTAAAGTGGATAGCGGCTGCTGCCCTTTCTGTGAAACAAGCAGACACCATAGTATTGGGTCATTCTTTAACTGTTGTCGTTCCCCGTGCAATAGACATGCTCCTGAACAAAACACAAATGCAACATTTAACTAATGCATGGCTCACTAAGTAGGATTTGGCCCTGTCCACACCCAACATTACTTTGCGAAGATGCAATACACTGAATCCTGCCACCTTGTTGCCCCTCCCTTCCGAGGACCTTTAGGTCTTGCATGATTGTATACTAATAACAGGAGGAGACGAAGGGACGGGTTGATTTGACTGATGTTCCGATAGAAAAGCCTGTTGGCATTTTATATTTTGATGGCTCTTGTTTCAAACTACCCGATGGCTTGTCCACCGCAGCTTATGCCCCAACTACATTAAAAACAATTGTGGAAATGTGTAAAATACCTTGGCATTCAGCACAAGCAACTAAAATTATAGTGCTAACCAGAGTATGCAAGCTCAGCTCTGGACTTGTAGTAAACATTCACACTGATAGCCAGTATGCAGCTGGGGTTGGGCATAATTTTGGGTGGCTCTGAATGGCACACAGCATTCTTACCTTGCATGGAACCAAAATTCAACATTGCAAACGTATTCACAAATTGCTCAATTCTCTGGCCTTGCTAAACAGTCTTGCCATTATCAAAAGCAGCACACAAAGGGCCAAGGCAATGCATTTGCAAAAAGAACTGTCCAAGCCCCTCCCTCTCTCATTTAGGTTTCCTGTCCAGACCATCCCCCCATTAAAGACCGATTGTCAGTATCCAAGCAGATGCTACCTGTCAGGAATTGAAACAGTGGGAGATTGATGCACTTTGAGGATGGGTGTTGGGTGGACAGGGGAACCAAGGGGAGATGGAGGTTGTCAAACAAATTTGTACCCATGATTCAGTCACCCAAGGAGCAGATGGAATGATTTAACTGCACTTTGGAGTAACACAAATGTTCACAAAGCAGCAATTGCATTTTGTAAAAATATATGTGCCACACACAATGTTGGAAAACGAGAAGGAGCACCAAGGGGTAATTTTGGTCCCCCAGATTTACCAGTCGAGGCTCTACAAATGGACTTGGTAGAATAGCCTGCCTGTCAGAATGTTCAGTAAATGGGTAGAGTCTGCCCCGCTCAATATTGAGTGATAATGGGGTTCCTTTTGTAAATAAAACAAATGGACCTGGTATGTCAGGCATTGGGCATTAGGCAAAAGTTTCATGCAATATATCACTCACAGGCAGCAGGTTTAGTGAAACCCTGTAATGCCACACCTCATACATTATCCAAAATGTGTGCAAGTAGCAACTTAAGCTGGGTGGATGCCTTACCTTTAACCTTACTCTGAGAACCATTGCACATTCTGGAGTGGGTTTGTCCCCCTATAAGGTTATGGGCCGCCTAGCCAATGCGTGGGGCTTGCCTCACTCAAAGAAACTGATGTGCCCTGTCCTATGCTGATTGACTATTGTAAAGAGCTTACTAAAGCATTGTCCATTATTCATCAACTAGTCAAAGACTGTCTACCCCAGCCCTTGGAGCGGCTGGGACACTATCCTGCCTGGCGACTGGGTGTTCATGAAGAACTTTCAACGTACCTCTGGTCTGCAACCCAGGTGGAAAGGGCTGGTACAGGTGCTCCTGGCAACACAAACATGAATCAAGTGTGACTGTTCACATGACTGGCATGAACCCAGTTTTTGTCAAAGCACCTCTACCCCCCCCCCCCCACTCCTGCCACACAAACAGCAGAAGGACGGTTGTGTTACTGCACCACTTGTCTTTTCTTCTGCAGAAACATCTGCATGAGAAAAAGGAACTTGGGTTGCTTTCTCCAGCTACAGTGTGCCCCAAAGACATTGTAGAACAAAGGGAGGGGCCACTCTATAATCTGAGATCAAGAAAACTGTAATGAACCTGTCAATGACAAACTGATTTCTCCTGACAAAAGACAATTGCCCTACAAAAATGAGGTATTCCTCACTGACAGAAAATGGCATCGCTTGGGATTGTGCCTTTTTTTCTTCTGGTTTCTGGATCCTACTTGGTGCTTTTGTATTTGATATGCATTTGCCCCTTTCCATAAACCCTAAACTTGTACCCTTTCCTAAAGTTACTATGGCAAGTTTACCACTGGACCAGTATTATCATTAACAAATTTCTGCTCATTAATTTGCACACTTCTGCATCATACACAAGATGGTTCAACGCAGTAATTGCTATGTATGCTTAATGTTTCCTGCCTTTGAAGCAAAGAACTGGAGGTTAGCCCTTCCTCTACATATTATCATTTACACCCATCTATATTAGATATTGAAACTACATATTTAAAGGAATAGCCCAGGGAATAGCCAATATCCACCATGCTTCCCGTTCTTCCTCCTCTTCTTTGTATGCCCAATTACAATAGCAAGTACTGCGCAAAGGAGCCTGTTAATTTGTTATTCTCCCACATGCTACTTTCCCTTTGTTGGATGAGTTGACTCCTTTTTTCCTTCCGGGCTGGCCTTGTGACTGCCTCAGACCCATTTCAAGCTACTACACAACTATTGCATAATAACCCTCATTCCTTTTCCATCCCTTCCCTGCATCTCCGGGCCTCCAACATAACAGGGGGCATTTGTATTGAGAACAATGGTTCCAAGTTCCAGGCATATAGCACCAATTGCAACTTGACATTCACCTTTCCTAAAAATCACACCAATGTTCCCTTTTATGTTGGCGACTATTTCATTTGTGGGCTTAACACTTATACTTGGCTACCTCCACATTGGACCGGCCGTTGCCATCTAGGATTTGTATTTCCAGCTGTGTCTATTAGATGCCCTGTTGACCACCTTTCCAGACATTGTAGAACTATCATACAGGACAATACCAAGCTCAGGTATTTGGTGATCTCATTAAATCAATCATCCCCCTGGTCTGGCCCTGCCATAAACTCTGGGGATATCCATCGCCTGGCTAGAAGCAACCATTAATGACACCACTGAAATATTAAGTAATTGAACTGTAGAATTATAGGCGCTACGCCTTGTGGCCCTTCACTATAAGTTGGTTTTAGAGATATTTTCAGAAAAGGGTGGCTTATGCAAAATCCTAGGGGCAGATTTCTGTGCCTATGTACCCGACACCTCTTCTGTTCGCGAAGCAAGCTAGGAAGAAACTGCATGGTATTGCTTAACAAGCCCACGTGCCAACTGGCACATAATATCTTACCAGCTTCCTTTTGGGTGGAAAATTGATTGTCCTCTTATTTTAGGTGACTGTTTTCTTTCCTCATGATCTACCTGTATGAGCAATCGGAGAAGTGCCTTGCAGCAAACCTCCTGTTTCATCTGTATCGGTTAGCAATCCATTGATAATGCAAGATGTAGCAATACAAGAAAATATGGCTGTTGACCATAGTACTGAGTCTTTCTCTTCCCAACCTGTCTATCAGAACTCGCACTTATAACAAATATAGAACTGATGTACAAAGGGCGGCTTGTGGAAGTATACATTAAATGAATACCAGTTCTAGTTCTCTTTTCTCAGTGGAAATGTCAACAGTTTTGTTTTGGTCGACAAACAGCAGCCCAAACAACCTCTATGGGTGGGTGTGTGTGTTTTAAGTTGCTGGGATGGCTCTCAAGCTCATGGTTAAAATAGCACGTACAAATACCAGCTGGTGGTGACCCTTCCCCCTGACCTCAGACTGAGGACAGAAAGGATCATATGTTGAGCCTCCCCCTGCAGGTCTATTTATTTCACTGTAATTACTCAAACTGTCGTTCACCCCATCAGTGATTTCCCTTCAAGGACCCTGCGTTATTTACATGTTATGCTAACAAAGCTGAAAAAACAGTATTTAAAAAACAAGATTGAAAGTCAGAGAACACTAGCTAAGCATATGTCATCGCCTCTCTCCACTCGAGTGCTTTGTTGATACAAAATAAATGCATCTATGCAACTATCTTATTCTGTGAAGATGTCCAATTCTTGGTTCATATTCCAGGCAGGAAAAACCCTTTAGTATGGGCTGAAAGCTTTACTCCAATTTGCCCCCTTTACCATAAGCATGACCCCAACAGATACCAGGAGCTGCCTTTGGCTCCCCAAGACAACTGATGCGGAACAAACATTTTTTTGATATAACCTCTGTGCGTTTGTGACAAATTATAATTAAAGCACAAAGACCCATCTATTCAATGTTTAAAGTATAAGAAGTCATAAACGAAATGTTAAGTTTGTATTCTATGCTCATCAAGTCTCAATTTCGATCCAGAGCACACATTATAGGGTGGTACTTTTTAATTTGAGTGTTTGTGGATTACCACAATTTTTAGAAAAAACGGTATCTCCACTGAAGGCATTCTCACAGCAATACAAGGTGGCACCACTGATCCCAGTTAGTGTGTACACTTGTAAATTGTGGGGAAAATGTAGCATAAATGAAAGGCAGGAAAGAAAGTGTGTCATTGGCCACTGGGACATGGTGTTTAAGGGTAAATGGTGCATCCTAGGGAGGATCACCATCTATTACCCTACTGGTGCAAAGAGGTGGGAAACAGGTAAAAGACCAGCGGGTCACAGTCTTTTATCCTCATTTGTGCAGAGTAGACAGATGCCTAGGCCGAATGCCATGGCAAGTCGAGCCTTATCCTTGGCCTCAAGCCCAGGGACGGCCTCTCTCCTGCCCTAAAAATGCTTCACTGGCTCCTGGTTGCTGCACGATTAGATTAAAATCCCTCTGCATCATCCAGAAGGCTGTCTGGGGCTGGTGACCATTCTATCTGCAACTTGCTCTTACTAAATACTCTCCCCCGAGACCTATACGTACCTCTGGTACCAACTCTGTGTAAAGCATTTCGCTAAACAGAGGGACAGAGGCAGATCTCTTTCCTCAGCTGGCTCCCTCTTACAGAACAGCCTCCCCCCTCTTCGACTTGAGCCGGACCTCTCAAATTCCAGAAGCTCCTCAAGACTTTCCTTTTCACCTCTTCCTTCCCCTCTTTCCTTCCCTGCTAATCTCACAGTAGCTGTAATTGGTGACCAGGGCCCATGTGTACTTTGGTGCTCTGCCCACACACATCACTTGCCTTGGCACCCGCTGGTCTACGCCATTGTAGGCCTGCACTTGCCTACTTACTGCAGCTCAATGCTCCCTAGCACTTACTACACTGAGCACTTCCATTTGCTGCTCACCCACTGCACAGGCACTCCAGCACTTACCCTCAATTCCCTCCTCCCTCTCTGCACTTGCACGCTCTAAATGTTCAGAAGGACTAGTAGGTCCATCTTTATCCTCTGGAGTATAAATATTTTTCAATCCCCATGTTCCCTCCCTGTTGCCCTATGGGCGCTTTAAAACACAATTAACTTGTTGTATAAATGACTAACAAATGCACAATAAATAATTTGAATGTTTTAGTTCTGCTCTATCTTATCAATGGTTAAGTGCAACAACAAAAAATACAACTTCAGTTGAGAGTTTATCTAAACTTATTCATTGAGATGTCAAACACCTTTATCAGACATTGATCAAAATAAAGTGCAAATACAGGATTCCTCCTCCTATTTGAGAACACAGCTGTGTAAAATCAAAATGTAAATAAAAAAATAAAAAAAGTACATGGAATATACATCAATGTGAACGATACTGTCTGACCCTATATGGATTTTGGAAATATATCGATATGTATCCAAAATTCGATATATATCGAAAATTCGATATATCACCCATCCCTAACATTGCTCAGCCCATGAGCTCATACATGTGATCACATCAGAGATCAAGGAGATCAAGGAGATCAAAAATGACATCATGGGTGACAGCTACGAAGAGACTTGAGAGTTCAAATTTGGCAGTTATAGGAAGTAGCATCAATCTGAAGTGTTTATGGAGATGAAGTTTCTCTCAACTCAGCCAAGTCACACACAGCACCACCCAGTAGCAATCACTGGATGTTCACCTCCAGTTCAGACAGGCAATGCATTGTGGGTATGCAAATTAGTTATGTCAAGGATTTGCCGCAGGTAAAATGCCTCCGTCGATGGGGCACTGCTGTTTTATACATCACGTTTCAACCAGAGACAGGCAGCTCAAGGATTACAGAATAGCAGTGCACGATAGTTGGAATCTGTGTGGTTAAGAATGTTGAACAAAGTTATAGTGAGTTTAAAAAGCAAAATGCATTGCTGATCTGGCTCTGAACTTCTAGTGATGGCTGCTGGGTGATGCTGTGTGAGACAGCTGATCTAGCGAATTCTTAATTGCAAATTCAGAAGAGATTACGTACAGCTGATATCCAATAACCTCCTGACAATGGTAGAACACGCCTAGAAGTCAGAAACTGTAGGATCTGCTGTTCTGAGGACACCGAGACGGTCAAACATTTAATAGTAACTGTTCTGATGACAGCATTTTAGAGAAAATTCATCTGATCTTTCATCTGATCTAGATGTTCTATCTAGAGAATGCTTATGGTCCGGTATTATGGAAGGCAATAATTGTTCCCATTCATTCTGATGTGCGTGTTGGGCTTGAAATTGATATTTGTATTCAGATGTGTGTATCCAAAGCTTTAAAGCATTCTGACCGGTTATCCATTTGATTATGGTTTTGTCTGTCAATTGTTTGTGGTCTGATCGCTCCTGTAATTTCATTCCCCCCCCCTTCTTACATGTTCTGTACAGGTATAAAACCTCATCATGGTGATATTATAATTAAAAAAAAATGTACATCTGAATGAAAATTATTGTCCTATGCTTTTAACAAGCATTAGCACTTACAGCAGTTTTACAGAATTTGCACATTCTTTGATTCTAGCAATTCTCACTTGCATTTATGCCATCTACATGCACTTATTTATTTTACTGTTACAGAGGACGTGGCCTATGCAACTGTTGTGCTGCCTACTTAATGTGTATACACCGTAGGGGTTGGGTGACATTACTTGTGAGCACTGTGCACGTGTTAATTTACTGATTTCTAATTATGCATGTATAGGTACCGGCTCTCATTTGCAGCTGGAATTCTGCAGTCTCACTATGTACATGTGTATTTTATATAATTTTAGGATTGAACCTGAGGAAATATGCATTGGCTCCTCGCAGCAGAAAATTAAAAAGAAACAAGCTGGGCCTTGCCCCATCAACCTTCCCTCCAATACAACTAAAGTACACTCTATTCCATCCTTCCACTTCAGAGACGTTTCTGAAGTAGAAAAAACTAACATTCTTAGAAATCTTAAACCATCCAAATGTAAAGGGAACATATGCCCAGCCACCATCATTAAAGACTGCTCTGAAGCCTTAGTCCCGTTCATAATGAGATTCGTCAACGTCTTTCGGTCAGCAAAAGAGTCCTGGGTACTCCCTTTACTAAAGAAACCCTTACTGGACCCACTATCACCAAACAACTACCGGGCCATCACTACAGTACCCTTCTTACTAAAGATTCTAGACAGGGCAGCTTACAACCAAAAACAGTTATACCTTGAAACAAAATCAAATCCTAGGGATGCGTCAGTCAGGTTTCCAGCCCAGTCATGTTGCAGAATAAGGAGGTTATGCACTGTAGTGACCACCTTACTCCTAGTCCATAGTCCCCTTTCCTCCATATTTATGGAACATTCCTCCGTCCTGTGGGACGGGACCGGAGCACTTTGTAAAAGGCATAATATTTTTCAAAAATGTGTCCTTCCTCTCCTTTTACGTGGAAAACCACATGCGGCCGTAACCCCGCCCTCCTTAACTCCGCCCAGCGTATCACCCATCAGTCCTTTTCTATCACCTTTAAGCAATAACCTAGGAACCTTACTAGAGGGGACGGCGGGCGGGTGTATGGAGGAAAGGGGACTATGGACTAGGAGTAAGGTGGTCACTACAGTGAGTAATCTTATTATACTCCTACATCCCGTCCACTTTCCTCCATACTTATGGGAGATTCCCAAGCACTCCTCACAGGAACTACGGGTGGATGGAAACTCTACTGAAAAAGGTTTTTCAGCACAGCCTGGCCAAACTGAGCATCAGATCTGGAGCTCAGGTCCAAACAGTAACGTTTACACAAGGCCGATGGGAGGCCCAAGTAGCCGCTTTCGCGGTGGTCTCCAAGGGTACACTTTTGAAAGGCAACAGCAGCTGCCTTGCCCCGTACCAGATGTGCATGAATCCCTTTAGGAGGCTGGAGACCCTGAACAGTGTTAGACTCCGTAATACAGGCAGCAATCCATCTAGAGATCGTCGTTTCGGAGGCCTGCTTACTGTGCGGATTACGAAAGGTCACCAATAGTTCAGAAGAACTCCTAAATTCAGATGTTCTGTCCGGATAGAACTTAAGAGCTCTTCTAAGATCCAGGCAAAGCAAAACCCTCTCAGCTTCCGAAGCCTTGTTTGGAAAGAAGACAGGCAGGGAGATTGACTGATTTAGATGGAAATCAGAAACCACCTTTGGTAGGAAAGAAGGATTTGTCCTTAGGACAACCTTATCGTTGTGGAAAACCAAGAAGGGATGCTCCACCGATAAAGATTGGAGCTCACTCACACGCCTTGCCGAAGTAACAGCGACCAAGAAAGACACCTTCCACGAAAGGTGCTTAAGATCTACCGTAGCCATTGGTTCAAAAGGCTTATGGCCGTAAGGACCACGTTCAGATCCCACGTCGGATGCGTTTTGCGAACAGGAGGGTAAAGACGCATTAGACCCGCAAAGTGCCTTTTAACCAAGGCATAAATTAGTTTTCAAAAATTGATTAGCAGAATTTGCTAATTACATTTTTCCTGATTAGCAAACAAACCCATTAGATTAGCAATTTTGTACTAATGTTTTTAATGCCACCAGAAGATACTTGTACCCAAGATATAAAATGAGCAACAATACAGCAGTTTTGTATACTGCTGAACTAAGACATTAGTGACATAAGTCAGGCCTTGCAAATTATTTCTGTAAAATGGTGCATGTCACCGCAAACCCACTTTAGTTTGGCACACTGCTGCCACCCAGCGGTCAGCCATGCACAGTGAAACTCTACTGGCCAGCTCTCTACTGCAGGTGCAAATATATAATGCAATCATAATCACAGAGCAAAGTGAGCTCAGGAGGCCAACCACAGTGTACAGTTTTGCAGTAGGTCTGTAGATGTAGAAACTGGATGAAACTATTGATCACTACTTTAAGTAAATATCAAGTTGGCTTTGTGTATCTATTATGTAAAAGACTAAGAGTGGATGGCATAGCAGGCAGAGAACTTGGCAAACTAGGCAGAATATTGTAGTTTTTTGGCCATCTCACTTTCAGGGTAGCGGGTATAAACCAACATGGTAAGATAGGATGTCAAAGAGTATGGGATAAGCTCAGGGGTTAAGTTGCAAGCTGTATGTAACCAGCAAGCCACAGGACTAGGTTTGACAAAGTATTTGGCTGCGTGGTCATGTACATTTGCAAAGGTGTGCACTCGTCAATATAATGCGTCATCCCCAACAAAATGAAATCTAGTTGACACTGAGATTTAGATATACTTCACTGTAAAGCATGGAGACAATGTAGTGGTTTACAGTAGAAATACTGTAATTATGCATTATGTAACCCAATACATTTTTAGAAAAGGAAGTGAAAGCCTTTTTAAAATAAATAATATACTGGTCTTTGGCAAACAGGACACAGTTCGCTTAATAAGAGTATTATCACGATTATTTCTGGTTTGCAATTATTTGACATTGCACTCCCACACAGGCCTTTTTTGCACATGAGTGAAGGGGAGGATTACTGCTGCACTCTCTCTCTCCATTAGCCCCTTTGAACTTGCAGTGAACAGAGAAAAGAGGGCGGAGAGAGCCCTGAATGCAAGAGGAATGCATGGTGAGCTGTGATTTCATTGAACAGGGTAACAAATAGCTAACTTTGCTACACAAGTGACCAATTAGCAAACCTACAGAATTGCATAGCAAATTGCTCCGTGACACTGCTTATTTTATGTCTTGCTTTTAACCACTGGATTTTACAGTAAAAATAAATACATTTAAAAAAAAGAGCACTGGTCTGTGGATAGGTAGGCGGCCACCGCCAAAAGAAAGATAAGTCCTGCATGACAGGACATGAATGCCCGACTCCTCTAGATGAGACACGAAGGACTGCACTGTGTCAATCGTAGCCACCCTGGGGTTCAGCTGTTTGGCTAAGCACCAGTGACAGAACGAAAGCCATTTGCTTCTGCACGGAGACCTTGTTGAGGGCTTCCTGGCTGCCTGAATAATGCGCATGTTGTCAGCAGACATGTTGAGATGTTCTAAAGATCTGAACTCGGGCACCATGCCACCAAGCTGAACGATTGTGGGCAGGAGTGCCACAGCTGCCGATCTCTCTGGTGAAGCAGATCAGTAACCAGCGGAAGCCTGATCCTTGCACACACTGAGATGTTGAAGCTCTGAAAACCAGAACCTGGCCGGCCACCACAGAGCTATGAGCAGAAGAGAACAGTTCACTATGTTCCTCAGCTTGAAAATCGTCCGATGAAACAAAGGCAGAGGCGGAAAAGCATAGGCCCTCATGTTGTGCCAGGGAATCTCGAGAGCATCTCCCAGAGAGGAGGCTCCCAGCCCATTTCTGGAGGCATACAGAGGAAGTTTGTTTGCCGATGTTATGAAGAGGCCAACTTCCAGAGTGCCCAAACACAGGAATATCTGTAAGAGGACCTCCGCTTTCAATTTCCACTCGTAGCTCACCATTGTTCGTCGGCTGAGGGCATCTGCCGTAACGTTCAGCTGGCCCGGGATGTGTACTGCCACCAGCCAGACGCCATGCTGAACCGCCCATTCCCAAATCTGAATGGTAAGATCCACAAGAGGGGACTTGGTGCCCCCCGCTCTCCCCCCTGTGAAACATGGATACCACATTGTCCGTGCGGACACAAACCACTTTGTTGGCAATGACCGGCATGAACGCCTTGAGCGCCAGGGAGATCGCCAGAAGCTCCAGATGATTTATATGAAGGAGCTTGTCTTGGGGTGACCAGAGGTCGGAGACCTGAAGAAGATCCAACGTCGCACCCCACCCCAGAAGGGAAGAGTCCATCGTGATTGTCACCATCAGAGCAGGGTCTTGAAAACCCACGCCCACCGACAGGTTGCTGAGTGACGACCACCACACAAGGTCCACTCTCGAAAGCCGGAATTGATATTATCTTGGAGTCCGGATCCACAGCCCGACGCCAAGAACTCCGAAGAGCCATCTGCATCTGCCTCATCTTGAGCCGAGGAAGAGCCAATACGCACGAGTCCATGAGGCCCAGAAGCCTCTAGAACCACCAGGCTGACATGCTCTCTGACTGCGCAAACATCCGACACGTGGCCAACAGGTCCGCCATTCTGTCCCCGGTCAGGTATACTCTGCAGTCGATCGTGTTCCAATGAAAACCCAGAAAAGTCAGGTCCTGAGAGACCGTCATGGAAGATTTCCGCCAGTTCACCGACAGCCCAAGGTGGAACAGGAGCTGGAGGAGAGACTGAAGATTGCTCGAGGCTTTCAGCGGGCAAGGACTGTGCAACAGCCAATCGTCCAAATACAGATACACATGGATACCCTGAAGCTGAAAATAAGCTGCGATAACCGACATCTTCATAAAGACACAGTGCCGAGCTGAGGCCAAAGGGGAGCACTCGGAACTGGAAGTGCTCCTCCCCTACGGAAAACCGTAGGGGTCTTCGGTGTGGATTCCAGATCAGAATATGCATATCAGCATCATGAAGGTCCACCACGCTGAGCCAATCGCCCTTCTGCAAAGAGGACTTTATTTGACAGGGCGTGAGCATCTTGAATTTCTCTTGGGGTAGAGAAAGATTGAACTGGGAAAGGTCTAGGATGATGCAAAGGCCAGCCAGGTTGGGTTTAGGCACCGTTAACAGCTGGGAGTAGAATCCCTCCCCTAGGGAAACTGGTTCCACCGCTCAGATCCAGTAATTTCTGAATTTCGGCTTTGAGATAGGGCGACCCCGACTGCTGGAACGGAGGATTGATGGGTGGGGTAGGGGAAAGGGGTAAGCAGAAGCCCGCCCGAGCGACTGACCAGACCCACCGGTCCTCGGTGATGGTCTGCCACGCCTCCCAATGAGACGCAATGCGTCCTCCCACCGGGGTCTCATGCAAGCCCAGAAAACCCTCATTTAGCTGGTTTCTCGGTGGCGGCACTACCTGAACCTGAGGAGGCGGCTGAGGAGCGGGAGAAAAAAACGACTCCATTGCTGCCTTTGGCAGGAATTTCCCGAAGGGGTGTCAACCCTGCTGGATTTTCGATCTATAAAACCCCAGCAACCAGAGGAAGGCCGAGGCTGCGACAACGATCGGTTACCAGACATTTTGTCGAAAAAAAAATGGTCGACAGGACATTTGGTCGAAACCATTTGGTGGAAAACCAAATGGTCGAATTTTCATTTTTCCCCCCACCAACCCCCTTTTTTTTCTAAAAAACCCTTTTTTCCCTAAACTAAAACCTAAAAAATATATATATAAAAATAAAAAACATTCGACCATTTGGTTTTCGACCAAATTCCGTCGACCAAATGTCTTTCGACGAAATGTCTTTCGAAGAAACGTCCAGACACCACAACAATCTGTCCTGAAAGGTGGTTTTACCAGGACAGACAAGGACTTGGCCGCCTGAGTCCTGTCCTTCGTTTCAGCCAGCTCCACGTCTGTTGTAGAATGAAAGCGCTCCTTGCCATCAAAGGGCAGGTCCTTAGAGAACTTGGTGGCATGCAGCCAAGTCTAACGAGAGGTATCCACGCCAAGCATAAGGCCCCGGGCTGAGGTGTCGACAGGATGCGCCGCTGCCTCCAGCGAATCCTGCGCCAGGACCCTGGCATCTGACAATCCTGCTTTGAAATCTTCCAACTTTTTAGCGGGAATAAACTCGACAGACCTTTCTACATTTTCATATTCGCCCATATTGGCTTGACACAGCTGCAGGGCTGCATTAGCGAAAATCTTCCTCTCTAAGGAGTCAAGAAGCTGGTCCTCTTTGGCCAGAACCTGTGTAGCCGTCGTAGAAGAGGATGCAGCAGGTCTGGATTGTAAAGTGGCCACAGCCACTACTGTGGAGGAGGTGGGGGCGGACACAACGCTAAGGCCACCTCTTCCGAAGATTGGAGCCTGTAGTACCATCAATTTTCTTGTTGACAAACAGTCTAGAGAGTGGTTTCTCCCAAACTTTACAGACCTCGGCCAAAACTGCCTTCTGCAAGAACAAGCCGGTACGCTCCGGAGGAGACAAGGTGAACGCCCCCGAAAGCATGCCCTCCTGCGGAGCGGGTGCCTCGGGTACTGGAACATCCAACAGACACTTGTCCAGCACCCAGTCGTGAAAGGCTGACAGAGCAGGGCTGGTCTTCGCTGTCCTGATCGCCCTGTGCGTCGTCCGACAGTTCTGGATCAGGCTGAGTCGCATCAGGCACCACAATAGACTTGCCCACTGGGGACAATGGAGGCAGGGGTGGAAGAGTTGGGGATGGTCAGCCGGTAAAGACGGCGCTGGCGGAACAGGAACCGCAGCTGGGTACGTCGGCGCAGGCGGGCATATCTCCCTAAACAAGCCTCGAAAGTACTCCTTCAAGGGGTCAGAATAAGTCTTTGAAACTTGCAGAAAAAGATGTCCTCCGCCGATGATTTAGGCGCAACTGGAGGAGGCCTCTCATGAGCGGAGTAATTCCAGGGACGCAAGGGAGAGGGTTGCCAAGAGGGAGGGAGCGAGATATTGTGCGGTAGGGGCATCCAAGCGTTCCAGTCATAAACTGGACTAAACGGATGTGCACAAGGAAACCGATGTTCACCTGAAAAACCACTCCCCACACCTAGGGCCGATGGCGTAGTTGTAAGGGAGGTATCCAAAATGGCCGCCATGGTCTTGGCGAGACCGGCCGTCATTTAGTTGGCACCTGAGGAGAACTGCGACATGTGTGGAAGTGAGGCAGGGGTCCCCACATGTGGGCCAGGGGTCTTCATTTTAGGCTCAACACAAGGAACCTCGGCCGAACCGGTACTGGGTGGCCTAGGATGTTTGTGACATGCTATCAGCCAAACTAGCCTTAAAAAGGAAGGACCTCGGCAGTGCCAGCAACAGAAGGATTACGGTCCAAGACCTCACTCCGTGCCCCCTCAAAAGATCGGGAGTCACCGCTAGAGCGGGAACGATGAGGAACACACCTCAGAACTGTTGCTCACCTTAACCTCTAAACAAGGGACCTCGGACCAGAGTCCGGTAAAAGCCTCTTCACGACGGGCCTCGAACTTCTGTTCGTATCAGCCTCAAATGAGGCCTCGGGCCGTACCCCAGTGTTTTTACGGGAAGCTCCAGTCAAGGAGACCTTGAAGCAAGCAAGCTCCGGTACCCGACGCCTCTGTAGAACTGGGCCCACAAATAGCCCCCACAAGACGGGCCTCGGATTGTAATCCGGTGTCAATAGGCCCCTTACGCAGGCCCTCAGAGAAAACTCTGGTACACTTTTTAGGCCTAGAAGGCACCTCAGGGCAAGCCCCGGTAATAGAGCTTTTGATGCTCCTCCCGGACCGGGAAGACCACGATAAGGAGTCTTCCCGGCCGGGGTGCTCTAAAAAGTAAAGAACTCACTGGGCATTTCTTCTTCTCGTCGATGAAAGTTTGAAAGTGTGCCGGGGTAGTATGGTGAAACAACTCCTCCCACCGCTCTAAACGACGTTGAAGCGCCCGGACCGAAAGGGAGTCGCAGTAAAAGCACGAGTCCCCATCAGTGGTACGGACCCAAATACTCCAAACAAAGAATGGGGATCCGCCCTAACGAAGCGTCGCTGACCAGAACTATTTGGAAAGTCTAGCTGAAACAGCATAGACGGACTACCATGCGACCGCTAAGCCAGAGCAAGAGAGAAGGAAACTGGAAGGAAAAAATCTTCTGAAGATGCAAGTGCGCCCAGTCCAGAACGAGCAGAGAAAAGGACTGATGGGCGATGCGCTGGGCAGAGCTAAGGAGAGCGGGGTTACGGCCACGTGCGGTACCCCGCGTAAAAAGAGAGGAATGACATTTTTGAAAAATGTGATGCTTTTTACAAAGTGCTCTGGTCCCGTCCCACAGGACGGAGGAATGTCCCATAAGTATGGAGGAAAGGGGACGGGACGTAGGAGTATTGGTGCTAGTAGATCTAAAAATCGAACTCAATGCTTTTAGAGATTAAGGCAAACCAGCGCTGCTCCTCCTTTTTGATCCATCAGCCGCTTTCAACCTGGTAGATCACAGAACATTGTGCCATTCCCTCAAAGCCTTAACCAACTTCTCCCTTTAAGCTGCATCTTGGATTGCATCCTTCCTGCAAGGCAGACCTAGGAGTCTCTTCTCAGACAATGCAAGAGGTCCACGCAACCAGATTCCCTGTGGAGTCCCTCAAGGATCATGTGTCATACCTTCACTTTATAACATTCACCAAACCCTTATTCAACCTCCTGGACACCATCAGCATATCCTACACCAACTATGCAGACGACACTAACATTATCCTTCCCGCTTGTCAGGCTCCCACAACGGAGACTCCCTCACCATCAAAATCTACTCCACAATCCAAACCTGGATGGCCACCAACTACCTGTGCTTAAACGACAAGACAGATCTTGCTAGTATGCTCAAGAAACTCTGCGCTCAATTCATCCCCTTCACCATAGAGGGAATTCAGATACCTGTCCACAGTGGCTGTCCACTTGGATGTCACCCTCAACAAACAAGTGAATGTGATTGCCTCCTCGTCAGCCTACACAGCTAAACTTAACGCGGCCAGACATTTCCTCTCACTGGACCGTTGCCCCACTATCGCCCGAGCAATCATCAGGCGAGACTGGATTACTGTAATGTTCTCTTTGCAGGAACCTCTAAACAGAACCTTAACAAATTACAGTTAATCCAAAACAATGCTCTCCGAGCAGCCCTGAAAATCCTGGAAAGAGACCACATCTCAGCTGCTACAAAAATGCTCATTAGTTACCAAATCAGGAAACTATCTTCAAAACGTTGTCTATTACTCACAAATACCTATCCAATACAGCCCCTCAATACTTGTCCCAGAAAATCATGAGAGCCAAGTCCACCAGACCAATAAGGTCCATTCATGCCCATCGCCTGGCCCTACCAAAGGTGAAAAGAGGAGGGTCCAGTTTCCCCACTGCGGCATTGAACCATTGTAACACCCTCCCGCCTGTCCTAAGGGCAGAGGTTTTCTATTGGCCTTTCCAAAAAAGGTACAAAAACCTGACGATTTGCTTAAGGTGGACCAAAATGTAGCTAAGTAACATTTAGCCCTACAGATAAGGGGTATATTGGCCACTTTTACTCCCTGAAAAATTGGCAAATACTCTGGCCCCAAAAATAAATAGGAAAAAGACATGTAGAATTTTGCATCACTGATTCCACCCTCATACTTCCATGGATATGCTTAGATCAATAGTGCACGTAGTACCACATGAAGAAACTACCATTTTAACTGCCCAATTGTAAGAATAATCTTGTATCTTAATGTGCATGAATAACAAGATGCATAGAAATAACTATTACAAAAACATCTGTTTTTCAGCTAAAATATTTTTACTTGCTTATAAAATACGGTCTAATATTGGCCGTACATTTTTACACCGTAAAAAAAATCATTTTACTCCCATTTTCAAAAAATTGGGACAAAAGTTAAAATAATTCTCTATTTTTGAGAAAGTAACCCAAGAAGCAAATGCTGGTGATGAGGCTGTGGGAAAGACAACTTGTATGAAACAGCAAAAGAAATCAAAAAATATTCAATGACGAAAAAATCCCCAGGCACGAGGCTCATGTAAATTCTTAAGAAACGTGAAAACATTAAGTGCCTTGTTGCAGACAAGAGTGGATCATGAATCTTTTTATAATACTAAAACGAAAACACAAGCCAAAGTGGATAATACAAACAGAAAAGTAGATTCTGTTGATTCAAACACTGAGGAAACAATTGAAATTGTGGATGAAGAAGCTGCAGAAGCCATAATTGATCTACTTATAAACCTTTCCACACATGAAGACGATCATGAAGACGGACATTCCACCACTGTCTGACAAAACGAGAAAACCCAGAGAAGGTCGGGAGGAAATCCCAGTGGCCGTGATTAGAAAGGTTAGTTCTCTTGAAAATGTAGGAGCCAGGCCCATGCGTACATGTGAAATAATTAAGATTCTACCTGAGGATAGTGGCCCCTCTCAACATTATTGAAGAAGCGCCCGCTGTGCCTACCTACTTAACCTTAATTGAGCGGCTAACCAGTATTGAAATGAAAAAAAAAAGGTCAACTTCTCAATTCCCAAGTGATGTTGAACTATGGAGACGAGAAGAGGACCGAAAAAGCCTACTACCAGATTGTCAAAACAGCAGGAAAGCCCATTCGACAGGGGAGACGCGGGGTGACGCCTCCTCAACTTTTCCTAAACACAGATGGACGCAGAAGATGCAAAGGATCCAACACTGAATAATAAAACAAGCTATTCGAACTATCACTTAATTTTGGAAAGGGTTCTAAGAGTAAAGGATAAATTCAAACTAAATCGCAGAACTGTTCTACAACAGTTTAAACATACCACAATTGCGATCTATTGCTTCGGAAGACAAAGACAGTGGAATTTGTCACGGAGAACACAATGGACCTGGTGAAACTTCACTCCCATTAAAGAATTGTGCGAGATTTGTTGTTGAACAATAGCTCAGATTTAAACTCCCTGGGATTTGATCTTTCGGAGTGGCATGATGAGCGCATAGAGCGACCCAAAACATCTCGAAGGAATATGGGAAATGATTTCCTTAAAAGCAATGACGATCTTACTGAGACCTTCAGAAAAAAACGTCACCCAGGGCAGCCAAGCGCCGCTTAAAATGGCTGACTGTTCACTGGGGACAAACATACTCTCAATGATGTGCCAGCAAGAACAGCAAAACATGAAGCAATTGAGGTTACTTTTGTGGCTAATGTGACCATTTTGAACAAAAGCCCAAAAATCGCCAGTATAGACACCACTAAGGAGAAAGAATCTTGGTCCTGGCTTGCTGAAGCTTTAAATAATAACTCTGAAAGATAAAGCCAGAAGCAACCGACAGAGCGGAGTTTAAAGATCGGATCATGGAACACTCGAGGGTTTCTTCACCTTAACACTGCGCCAACTGAACTTAAACAACTGGACATAATCGGTCTACAAGAAACTTGGGTTTCTGTATGGCCAGTTGCATCTAATCACAAAATAGCCTTCAATCCAGCAGTAAAACAAAATAAGGGACGACCAAAAGCTGGTCTGATAACTCTAGTCAAAAGCGGAATGCATGTGCATTTGAGATCTTCAAAATATCTTTCCCCATACATTCAAGCATCTACAGACGAAACTTGCCAAGGACAAAAAAATGATAATACATTTATACTGGCAACATAGTGAGTCAGATGAATCAGACTTTTTATTGATTCAATAGAAAGCGAAGGGAGTCCAGATAATATGTGGCGACCTAAACATGACTTCTCTTCACTTGGCAGACTCCAAAAAAATAAATCTGCTTGCTGACAATCGAAAAGATCACTACCTTATAAAATCAGCCTGGGTCGAAGAAATGGATGCAAGGAAAATGTTGCTTTTGAAATGGGACCATAAGCAGAGATATACTGCCGCAATACACTTGGAGTGATGGAAAGCACCAATCGATCCTAGACTACATTTATGTATCCGAGTCAATCTTTGGTCTAATTACAGCACTCAACGTCATTGAGATGAAACAAAGTGATCACAATCTAGTAATGGTCACAATAAATGGATTTAATCGGAATGACAGATTATTGGCTAACTCCCATTACTGTCGAACCAGGTAGAAATAGAATTCAATTGAACGAAAGGAAAATCTCAAAAATTAAAAAGAAGGGAAACCGGAATGGTGGATCGAATTCAACAGGAGCAAAAAACGATATAAAAATTGGTTAAAATCATATAAACAGAACATGCTGCAGGAAGATGCTGAAGCAATGTTAAAATGAATGTCAAATAGAAATTGAGTACATTTTGGGCGGTCATAAATAAAGTTGAGGCACCTCAAAGAGCGCTTGTGTCAAGTAAGATGTCGGAATCACAATCATTACACCAAGTCGTTTTCTAAACAAACTAAAAGTGATTATGAACTACCTTTAATAAAAAAAAGATTGGAAATTTCAAATTTCCGAAGAAGGCATCCTAAAGAACATCAAAGACCTTAGTTCTTCAAGAGCTCCAGGTCCCGACGGGCTCACTAATCCATCTCCTTAAAGAACATCCAGAAGCATGGGCAAAATTCTACTTTAATCTCTTCCTGAATATACAAAAGAGTTCCTACCTCATGGAAGAAGAGCATTATTGTGCAGGTATTTAAAAAATGAGACCGAGCACTGCCAGGAAACTTTAGACCTATAGCATTGCTCGATGTAGTGGGAAAGATTTTCTCCACCCAGATCCTTAATCAACTAGTCAAATGGATAAACGAAACAAAGATTTAGGACACCAGACAAACGGGGTTTGTAAGGGGAGTAGGCTGCTCTCTACACCGGTTGATGCTAAACATCCTAAAGATGAAAGCAATTAAGAACAGTAAGGTATATGTAGCCTCCGTCGGTTTAGCATATGCATTTGACAATGTGGACAGACATATCCTGTGGCAAAGGCTCGAGCGGTTTGACTGGCCAACAAATCTTATGACAGCAATTTACGACCTACACTCCGACATCAATCAGGATCAGATTAAACGAAGCCGGTCTGCTTTCTACCCCAATTTTAACAACCCGGGGTGTAAAGCAGGGATGCCGGCTCGGAGCAACGCGGTTTAATTTACTAATTTCTGACGTGGATGTGGTTTTCTCTGAAGTGCCATCTTTCCCTCCCAAGATAAATGCGAGAGAATTAGGGCACATGGTCTATGCAGACGATCTGGTTATACTAGCTCAAACTCCTATCGGTTTGCAGCGGAAACTAACTGCCCTTAAAACATACTGAAAAAAACGGTCTAATAATCAACCCAAGTAAAACAGATCTTGATCTTACAAAACCTGAGGAGTAAGAAGAGGAACAAAAACTCGAAAGACCCCAAGTGGCATATCGGGGTCGATTTAGTAGCTCGCGTAAATCAGGTTCAATACTTGGGTGTAACAATCAATTCGAACATAACTGATGAACCAAAGCTTCAAAGGATAATGCGAAAGTGCAGAATGTTGACGGCCCAAGGAAATACGACAAATTCAGCTTAAAACCAGTTATGGAATTTTACCGAGCTAAAGTGATACCATCACTTATCTTCGGAGCTGAAAACATGCTGGGCTGCACACATAAAATTGGTGCGAAAACACTTTCTGGACTACGATTCTCCAATTACCAAAGGGAGCACCAATCGCTTGTCTCCGGTATGAACTCGGTATGATCTCGATAAATGCGAAAATCCAGTGGAATACCTTGAACTTATACTGGAAAATTATGGGGGCCGACAACCTACCACAGTTCCAAATACTAGAACCCAGAAGACTCAAACAGCGAAATTCCATTTTTGAGCTGCGGAAAGAAGCCCGAAAAAATGTTTCAACTCTTCTGGCATTGGATGTTGACACGTTAATACAGAATCCCAACAATATCAAAGGGACATTATGGGATCAAGATTGGTATGAAACAGCAGAACAATGAAGAGCACACATGTGTTAGAAAAATGCTCCTCCGGAAGCTCGCGAATGTCACAAACTGCCAAGCTATCTAGAGAAATTTCCCTCCAAGACCAAGAGAATATCATTTATGATGTTCCGAACAAAAGAAAAAATTAATGTTTGGAATTAAGGTTTTAGACGATGAACATTGTCGTTTGTGAAAATGTAAACGAATCGCTAAAACATTTGGTCTTACTCTGTTCTAAATTTGAGGAAATAAAGGCAATCTATCCTCCAGAGAGGGAATGTAATAAAAACTTGTCAAAACACAGAAAATGCTTGGAGTCTACTCCATGAAGGAGAAAAAACAAAGTGACGTTTGCATTAACATTTTTCCTAGAAGCAGAGCAATGGAAAAAACTTTTAGTTTTGGAAAATGATACTTGATATGAGATTGTAAAAGAAAAACAGATAAAAAGTGTGATGTTCTGGTTTTCTTTTTGTTCTCTTTCTTAGTCTTATATTTTAAAAGTTTGTAATGAACTATTGAAATAAAAAATAAAAAAAAACTATTCCCATATGCACCTGCAGCAGCAGCAAGTATATACAGGGTTTATTGTATGATTGACACTGTGGAAGGACTAGTGAGTTGATTGCACTGGTTGACTGGGACGAAGCTTGTGTTGGGTGAAACGTGTTGTCAAGGGAGTGTGTTGGGGGAGGGGGTCTTAGGGAACTCCATCAGCACCTCCAAAATAAACATTTGTTGTTAATAAGGCATTGTCGTCTGGAGCCCTTGTGTGCTGAGATAGATAGATGATAGATCACCAAACACGTTATCGCAGGTTTGAAAATGCTTGAAAAAACCCTTACGCCTGAAATGTGAAAGTAGGATTAGGCCATTTGAGCAAAGTGCCACATTCCACAACGCCACGTAGTAGTTATCGCTGCAAGTTCACCTCCAGTTCTGAGCCACATCAGCAAGGTATTGTGGGTATTGAAATCATCCCAAATGCAGTCTTTCTCCAGGAAAATGCCTTTGTCTGTGCAGTGCTACTCTATGCACAGCTTAAATCAACCCAAGACAGACATTCGGCAAGGCTATCAGGACAACTACATACCTGGAGTCACCCTTATTAGTGATCATCCGTGCATTATAGTCCCGACAACCTTGTGGTTGGAGCATGTATACAAAACACCAAAAGAATGATGGTGGAAATCTGTTTCACCTTAGTTTTCTGAGAAATTGTCCAACAAAAGTTTAATTATTATATATTACTTCAGATTTGTGTTTGCCACTAAATTAAATTGCTTTCCTCGCTCCCTTTAATGAGTATAGCAGTTTTATGAGCAAACCAAGTCATATAGAACAGTTTAGGTTCTTACAGTAACAAACTGAATAAACATCTATAAAAAGGTGCTTACAAAATATTTATATTAAGTTTTTGGGAAAAAGTGGAATTTGTCTCCAAAAAACAAATGTTCAACGTTTCTGGAAATGTTACACCATTTAACATGTGAGAAAAAAAAAAAGGAATAGTCCCAAGGTTCTGTCCTTGGCCCCTTTCATCTCACTCTATACTTCCTTCTTAGCTCTCATCTCCACTTTTATTATCTCGCACCATTTCTATGCTGATGACACCCAGCTTTTCCTCTCCTTCTCTCCCGACATTCACGATAAAGTCTCCTCTTGCCTTTCTGCTATTAAATCCTGGATGTCCTCACTTCCTTATTCTTAATGCTGACAAAACGGAACTCCTTTTCTTCCCTCCCAACATTCGTCCCTCCCCTCCCCCTTTCATTCTCTTTGCCCCATCCCAGCTCTCCTCTCCCCATGCCCGTAACCTTGGTCTTCATATAGACCCTCACCTCTCAATCTCACCACATTTCTCTTACTGCCAAGTCTTGTCGCTTTCACCTTTACAACATTCATAAAATTCGACCTCTGAACCTTTCACGCTACTAAACTCTTAATTACCTCCCTCATCTTCTCCAGACTTTTCTTCTGTTCCTCCCTTCTCTTTGGACTTCCCTCCTCTCATCTCTCCCCACTCAAATCTGTCTACCACTCTGCCATCCACTCCCTCTGCCTTCTTTCACCTCCTGACTCCATCTCCTCTTCTCTCACCTCTTTAGGTTGGCTCTCTTTTCACTCCCAGCTCAAATTAAAGTTCCTCCGTCTTGTTTTCAAATCCCTCTATGGTCTCGCCTCCCCCTCCCTCTCCTCCCTTCTTACTTTCTATACCCCTTCTCGTTTTCTCGGCTCTGCTAATCTTTTCCTACTCTCTCCTCCTCCTCCTCCTCCTCCACCACCACCACCACCACCACCACCACCACCCTGCGCCCCCTCCCGCTCTTTCCAACTCCTCGCTCCCTCCCACTGGAACAGCCGTCCCCTCCACATCCACTCTTCTCCCTCCTACCCTTCCTTTCACACTTCTCTAAAATCTTATCTTTTCCACTCCCCTCCCTAACACCCTATGCTTCCTCACCTACTTCTCCCACCGCCCAATTCCTCACCTCTTACTCCTGCTCTTCCTTACCCTCTCCATCCTCTCTAATCCCTTTTACCCCACCTCTGGCTCTTATCTAGTCTTACTCTTTCCTCTCTTCTTCCTCACACCTCGCCTTACCTCTAATTCTGCTATTACCGCCACTAATACCTCCCATCCCCTCTCACATCTTCGTCCCTCTCCACTCCCTTGTCACCTCAGCAATATTGTAAATTGTTCTTTATACTGTTTGAGTTGTGCTTCAATTGCCATCCTATGCATGTTGTATTTTTGCTTGTTCTCATGTAAAGCACTTTGGATTAAAGGGCTATATAAATTCAATAATACAAATACAAGAATTAGCAAGAACTTGAGCTCAGCATTGCAGGAAAGCAGAACTGTTTTCCAGTTATGGAATTTTGAGTTTTAGGGACTGCTGCTCATCAACCTCCTGTACTGTGAATGCATTTGTCCTATTAGGAAAAAGAACACTGCGACGAGCCAACAGCAGGGAAACCCCGTCGGGTCTACAAGCAGAATTACGCTGACCGATGGAAGACTTGCTGACAGGATAACAATTTCTACACAAACGTAAAGTTGCACAAGTAGACCAACCACAGGGAGCACAACTTCAAGCTGCAAGCCAGCCATCATCAAAAAGTCTCACCATCTCAATTCCATACATACAGAGCACACCCTCTCTTACTCAAATATCACTAGCAAATTGCTAGTGGTGGGTGCACATTTTGCACCCTGTTAACCAGAAGCCTGTCTGCTATTCTGAAATCCAAAAAAATGGTGAAAATGAAAAGTTCCAGCCGAAACTAGTTTGGTACTTCAGACAAAAATTATTAAATCAGTATAAACTACATGAGGACTAAGAGTGCCTCAATCTGTGAAGAGTAAGAGGATAAGCGAAGGTGCGATGACTGAAGAGTTGAGAAATTAAACCACCATAAGAAATTATGCACACACAACAGAAAGACGAAAGCAAGTAGAAAGGGGTGAGAAAAATAAAAGCCATTTGAAAGGGTGCCATATAAAACTAGTACTTCATCAGAGGCACTCCGTATTTAATATTGCGTTTGAAGCTCTGACCTAGTCAGAGAGCAGTCTAGCGCTGTACTGAGTGTGGGTAGCCAGTGTTTGGACTGACGTCTAAACAGTAGCGCAGTACTGTGAGTTGCAGTCTGGCCATCCATCGAGATTAGCCCTTGGCCAGGTTATGTTAAAGCCACGCTTTGAGGAACTGGAGAATTGTGGGGCATTCAGAGCCGATACAGGGATCACGTTCCATAGGGTGGGTGCGTGACAAGAGAAGGATTGTTTGCAAGGCCTCTCTCTGCGGGCGAGTTGCGATTTTGTAGCACCTCTAAATTACTGGAGCAAATGGAGTTGAGATTCAGATTCCCCGAGGAGAGGCACTTGGACAGAGTAGTGATTGGCGAGTAGCAGAGTGTACTTGTGACATGGCGCTATAATACAGCTGCTGAACCCTGCAGTAGCACTTTGTGAGATGCACTAAACAGCTTTACTAGTGTTGAATCTGGAAGGCACGAAGGAGGAAAGCAGGCACTAAGCCAATGTGGTCAAAGTACTATAGTGTTTAATGTAGACTGTATATTGACAACCACCACTGAGTCACAGTACTCAGATGCCACCCGTAGTTGGGACACACAAGAGATCCCTCAGGCAACCTGAAGTTCTCGTCATAATAGTAGCACACTTACAATTTTCCCTCAACCCATTTATAAAGACTGGTAGATCAGCCAAAAATTACAAAACTGGCGCTTAGCCTACAAGAGAATTTTATCTCACTACTATATTTCTACGCAGTCGCACCATATTACAAATTATTGCACATGTAACCCTGCAGAGAAATCAGGGTTTAGCAGAGACTAGGAGGTAAAGGTAAGGACATCTATACAAGAGAAAGGCAAATGGTGCTACCACTATTGTAACGTTGCTGTGAAAATTACTTGTGTATCTGCTTATTTCATTTTTGTTGCTAGGTAATTTGTGTATGTGTAATTCCACGGTGTTCTGTGTTATTCCCCCTTCTCTATAGGATCAAAGCACTGGTTTCCTCCATTTTGTGGCATTTCGGGTTCCATGTCTTTTGTGTAGGTCAAAATGGAGGTAATATGGTACCTCCTGTTTGCAGGTGGTAGGTCGAGGTAATCTGAGGAGATGTGCGTTCACCTGACCACTCATCCCCTTTGGGTGCGGGGACTATGGTTTCGGCGAGGAAACAAAGCCTGTGCAAAATGACTATTTCGCTTGGCGTCCGCCTTGCTGGTGAAATGTAGGAGTGGCCTACCATACGGTTTGCTGAGGCCGTTCTGACGCTCTCTACCCGTAAGAAAGAGGAAGTGCATGTAATCCAGCGCCTGGTTAAGAGAAAACAGTTTCAGGTTTCCGCGTTGCTAATTTTCAGTATGGAAAATGTTTAAACCACTCCGAGTCTTGTGATTTTCACAGGTACTGAAAGGCTCTAAATTTCTCTCCCAGTGTTCACCGACCCTGGCGGCTTAGACAGCATTTGTTTGTAGCCGCACAGGGTTTCTTCAGGTTGCTTTTACCGGGTTGGCCTTTCCCCTCAAACCACTAGGCTTCCCTGTCCGTGCGTTGCCACTGGCAGGCAGTGTTCTCCCTTTCACCAAATTAAAACCCTGTACCTCTCAGGCGATGGCAAAATTGGGAGGCTGTAACTGCATCACCCCAAAGTATTACCATCCTCTATATCCCTAGGCCACTGCAATGTGATCCGCTTTGGATCTCATTAAATTTGCTCCAGTGTTTAGCTGGGATCATTTTATCTAGAAGCTTATTTTTCACCTTTCTCGTCTCCATTCCATTCATTCACACCCTGGTTTGTATTCCACGAGTTTGCCCTGTGTCACGTTTCAATGTATCCTGTCGATGTGTCAACCCATGTTTGTAAGTGGTAGACTGCAGTTACCAGTAGGATGCTAGTGGTACATCATAAGCAGAACTGTTAGTACTATAATGGCAAGGTAAACAGGCTCAGGTGGTTAGGCATGGTATCTGGTGAATCCATCGATGAACTTTCCATCGAATTACTTTCCATCGAGGAATATGCATCGAATGCATGTTTTAAAGGGTTAATTTTTTTGGGGGGGTTTAAAGGGTAAAAAAAGGGGGGGTGAAACCGCTGCCATAAAAAAAAACAATTAATTCGACGTTTTTTGGATGAACATTTTTCAAATGGAAAAGAACCTCTATGGAATATATTCGATGCAAAGACCATAAACCGTTAGGCATCAAATTATGTTGTGTATTAACCCTGGATGCCAAAAAAGCCCTCGACAGGGTCAGCTGGGCCTTTATGGGAGAGGTCTTTATGTCAATGGGGATGGGCCCAAGGTGGATGGGCTGGAAGTCGGCATTGTACTCCAGTCCCTCAGCCAGGGTGGTAGCAAATGGGACGGAGTCGGGGTGGTTCCCCCCTGGAGAGGGGCACGAGGCAGCGATTCCCGCTGTCCCCCCCTCATATATGCATTAATTATGGAGCCTTGGGTGACCTCCGTCCGCAATGACGTAGAGATCACTGGGGTGAGGATCGGAGAAACTCATTGTAAGGTCGGATTGTTCGCCGACGATGCATTGCTTTATATTATCAAACCATCTCAGACAGTACCCCGGGTATTGCAGGGATTGACACAGTATGGAAACCTTTCTGGGTTTAAGGTTAATCTTGGGAAATCAGTGGCCTTCATGGCAGGCAACCTGTCGGGCCCAGAGGTGGAGTATGTGGGTGGTGCTCCCCTTCTGCATTCAGGAAGGATGGATTTCGCTACCTGGGCATACAGGTGTCTCACAGTTCAGAGAGTCTTTCACGATAACTTCCTTACCCTTTGGGTATCGATTAGGAGGGACATCGAAAGGTGGGCAAGATCAGGGCTCTCATGGATGGCACGCCTTAACCTGGTAAAAATTGTGGTTCCCCAAGTTTTTATTCTTGTTTCAAATGCTTCCGACACAGGTACCCAAAATGTTTGACAGAAGTGAAGCACGCTCTCCTACGATTTATATGGGCAGGCAAGAAGCATAGAATCTCCTACGAGGTGTTGACCAGACCCAAGGAAGAGGGCAGGTGGGATTCCCGGACTTAGAAACCTATTGCAAGGCCTCCCAATTAAGGATACTGGTGGGTCATTTTACCCCAGGGACAGAAAAGCAACAGGTGGCAATGGACAATGAGGTCCTGGCTCCGGTTACATTGGATGAATGGCTTTGGGTCCCTAGGACACACATCTCTAGGCGGATCTTACAGCACCCGATACTGGGGGTCTTGTGGTCTATTTGGAAAGAAGGGGGTACTATAGGTGGTTTACGACATGGCCCTCCCTGCTGAGCTGCATCTGGGCCCCCCCCAAAAATCAGAGACAAGATTGATGACCCCAGTGCTTTTCAACTATGGTACGAGGCGGACCTTAGTAGGGCGGGTCAGATGTGGGTGGGGGGGATCCTTTATGCCCCTTAAAGACTGGAGGACGCCCTGGGGCTTAGCAATATCTCCCCGTTCCGCTATCTCCAGCTGAAGGGGGGTACTCCCGGAATCTAATTGGGGCGATACCCTTAGAAGGGACCTTACAGAGTTTGAAAATCTCATCTCAAGGCGGCGCTCTAAGGGGGCTATATCCTCTCTTTATAAAGTCCTTATGTTTGCAACTCCAAGGGACCCATCGCAAGCGCAGACACAATGGGGGAAAGATTTGGGGGAGGAAATTGATAAGAGATGGTCCAAGATGTGTAAGTGGGCCTACCGCTCCACCGCCTCACTCCAATTCCGGCACCAGGCTCTGAAGGTACTTCATAGGTGGCACTATCCACCACAGAGGATAGCTACGATGAAAGCAGGTTAAGACCCACATTGTTGGAAATGTCGGACTGAGATAGGGTACATGTGGTGGAAATGCATGGTTGTACAGATGCTTTGGGAAGAGGTGCTGTCCTGGATTAAGGGGGTGGACGGAATCGAGAGATCCAAGTCCGTGTGGCTCCTTTTTGGTATTGAGATGGGCGGGGATGGTGGCAGCGCAGGGTCACATGTTGCAGACTATGTTGGTTGCAGCTCAGTGTTGCCTAGCCCAGTAGAGAAAGGGAATGGGTCATCGAAGTTCGAGCTATGATACGGAATTTCTAACGCATATAATTGATGAATCCAAGACAACATTGAAGAATTGTGGCTTCCCTTTTTCGAGAGGTCCTGACGTGGGACTTGAGGTGGTGGAGGCCTGAAGGGAGGAGGGCCTGGTCGCACTGGACCCCTGGGAGCTGCGCCTTGATAGGGGAGGCATGTTGCGCAGGATGGGGCATTTCACATGGGCAGTACCGAGCCCAAAGCGTGAGTGTGCGAACAACACTGAAGTCCTTAAATGTCTGAAGTATTAATCATGAACCCTATTGCTATTGCAGATGCATCCATGGGGGTGTGGGAGTGGGGAGAGGGGGTGTGGGAAGGGAGCGGGAAATAGTTATAATTGTTGTTAGGAAGAGAGATAGGTTGAATACTCGAATGTTATAACTAAAATGTCAATAAACTTTGATTTTTAATGAAAAATTTTGTTGCGGCTCAGAAGTTTGTTTTATAAGTGACAGTTTATGAATCAAGATATGGTGCCTTAAAGCTAACGGTCTGGGGTCTGTTTAGGTTTCTATGTTAGGCGTACCAGGTGCTAATTTATAAGACAAAGTTCGAGTGAAATTTGCATCGGCTACAAAATTGTCTGAACTGAGTATGTATATATGATTTGAGAGGTACCGTAGGTTAGGCCGGAGCAGCCAACATTGGGTCTTATTCCCCTTCATGGGTATATATTTATTGGGTTTCTTGGTGATATTTATGTACTCCCTCACACTGTAAATGACAGTGGATGAATTTAAATGGTCTCTCACTGTAGGCGAGTTGACAGACAAGCTGTGCCCATTGTTTTAAGACAGAGCTGAGAGAGTGGTTTATACCGTTTCACTGAGTTTACATGACAAATAATGCTGATTTATCTAATATTTAAGGAACCAAGGATGCATATGTATTTGACAATGAATGTATTTCTGACTATGAATTCTAGCTTCTTTATATGTATTTATAAAGCTAAATTGCTTACCACTCATTATTCCTGTCACTGAACTTATTGCGCATTAACCATTGTGCTATAGGAGGTTTTAGAACGTGTGGGGGGGGAGGGGGTCTTACAAGAAGAGGGGTTTCCAGGAGCTGGACCCAGTATTTGCTCCTGGTGAGGCCCACATCCATTTCTCAAGGGAGCTCAGGGATGGAGTTTGCTTTTCTGAAATCTGTTCCCCGGATATTGTGCTACGCGCAAGTGCGCGGTAAAGATGTTCCACCATTCCTCTTGTTACGTACACAACTGGCTGTTGAATCATGCCTGCTCACCATAATACATTGCTAAGTATGGGCAGGTTAACCTTACACACAGTATGCAACACCTAAAAGGGCAATATTTCAATGTTCTATGCACACTGATAAGGATCAAGTATCAGGAGAACAAATATTGGAGAGTTCAAATAAGTTTGGAAGGACTGGAGGAAACATGCAGTTGGAAGAAATGAGGGTTCAAAAGAAGAAAAAAAAAGTTTGAAATGTGTTAATTGAATTCAAAATGGAAGAGAATAAATGTACAGATTTAAGAACACTAGGCCTTGCACTGGCCTGGTATGGTATAGTAACAGACTCCATTTCGAGTTACATATATGCTTGCTAACAAAATGGAGTTCCATTTTGACACAGAAGCACGTTTCTACCTGCACACGTGTAAATTAAGCTGCCAAATGCTATTCCGGTGCAGGCATAAAGAACCTTGATAAGAGGTTAATTAGGAAACGGGCGCACGTCTGACGGTATCTTTATGAGGTTACCACATAAAGGGTGGTTAAACTTAACGAAAGAAATCTTTTTTTGCTGGACACATTGTTTTGAAGGTATTCAAAAACGATATAATTTGCTGCTCGTGGGTTGGGGGTAATGCAGGATTGGGATTTCTGAAGTGTCATCTTGTGCCCTTCTGGCAGCACCACTATTAAAGGTTTATTGTACCAACCTCACCGAGATTAGTGGCCAGTTTCTGATTACTTCAAAATATTTGGTGCCTGCAGGCACCCCCAAGTAGGGCCACAGATGAACCTTCTCAAACACTGCTTGGCCAATTGAAGTCAAGCGTCTTAATTGGGAATTCGCTTAGAAGATCAGGGACACTTTTCCAACTGGAAAGAGCGTTATTTAGAGGACGATTCAGTATTTTAGATTCAATTGTTGCGTTTGTTCAGTTAATTGCATCCGTCTCTGGTAACATTCTGGATCTGTCAAACAGCACTCAAAACAACTAGCTGTCAAAAATTTAAACAGGATTCCAAAATGGCCACCAAGTATGGAAGACGTGCCGGAAACACGCTCCGTCTCTAAGCTGACATTGGGAATGCCATTGAGGCCAGATTTGGATGGAATTGCTTGCCTCACATATATACCGTTTTTCAAAGGTGGGCAGGTGCCGAATTTGGACACAGTTGTGAATATTGGTGGGCGTGATATATATGGAAGGGTTTGTGAGTATCGGCCGGTGCCGGATCTAGATAGAAATGCAGAGATGCTCACGTGCCACACCTAGAAAGAACGTGGAAATTTAGCACATCGCTTATAAATAGCGATACCAATAACCAATCCACTAACAATTTCCTCCCTCTGCATACACCTCTCAAACTCTAAACAAACACTATAGCACAATAAACTGCACAAACTTCACTACACTGCAACAACAAAACAAACCACACAGACAGGTACAACAGCACACGACGGATACCAGGCGGAAAACACCCCAAGCCCAGCGAACGTGTAAACCGGGTTGAGGCTGCCAAAACGGCACATCGCGCTCTCTTGCACTTTTTCCGCATATCCCCACAAACTCACCCCCCATCCCTTTTCAGAGACACCACGGGACCACTCGTGGTGATAGTGCACGTTACAAATATCCTTTCACCTTACGATATATCCATCCGGAGATCACTCTCAAGGGATTCCCCAACTTTTGGCATGCCATCGCAGTGATAGTTTATCCTGCGCTCAACATGGTGACAGAACAGCTAACTACGCCTGGGCTTCTCGTATGGTGGAATCGCAGACCGCCACGCCCACGCAAGGAAACCCTTGCAACATTTTCGGATTGCATAGCCGTGGGCAACCGTTGGCATCCGTGAGGTACGGTACACTTCATATAGGTGAGAGACACTAAATCTGAAACACTCCTGAGCCGGCACCAAGCTTTTTTCAGCAGCGCGCATATAGTATTCAACAATGGGCACCCGGGCCCTGCAGAACTGCAGCCGCATGCATGAATGCTTTGCCCCACTGAACACTCAAACTCTCTGGTCATTCGGGACAACTGAGGCTAATAGCAGAAGTGGGAGGTGTGGGGGGTGAAATCAGCCTGACTGACCAACATCAGAACCCAAACAATAAATATAACATCCACTCGATGCACCAGCAGACCTCTCCAATATGTCTCTCATTGAAATATCCGAGGTAAGACGATGTAAATATACTGCGGACTGGTTTTGTTTACCAACTGTACTGCGACACAGTTTGGACACGTGGGACCTGGGGTCTACACAGCTCTAATCGCGGCACAAGAAACGGATCCCGGCTGTTAGCACACGCCTTCACCGCCATAAACTCCCAGTGCGCCACATAGCAGCGTATCTACAAGTTAGTGCGAGGGTGTATCCTTTCAAGATTGTACATTAGCCGACATGTCGGGGTGCAGAAACAAAGCCAAGCTAGACAACCTCAGCCCCACCAAAAATCTCAACCCCAAAAAATAAAAATCTAGAAAAACTCTGGGCTGGTAACAAAAACTCCCTCTACATCCATATGTACACCAAAACACTCTTCCCCTTCCCACGCAGCAACAAACAGGGAAGACTAAGTGCTTTGAGGAATTTCAGACAATTCACTTCAACCTTTCAATCGCAAATTACCACTTTTACAGCTGGTATAAGGAACTCACATGCCGATTTTAGCAAGGAAATAACCTCCTTAGCAGAATGTGTTTACTTGAATGAACAGGCCATCCAAACTGTGGATGCTGACTGTAAACAAACTGATACCACATTAGAAGATCCAACTAGAATAACCCATAATTTAGAGCTTCAATATGAAGATCTAGAAAATAGGTGACTCCGATCCAACATCTGGATTAGGAACTTTCCAGAGACTAGCATGGTCTCAGATCTGAAAGAAGCCATGACTCATATTTGCAAGCCAAGGGGAAAAAAACAGTTTATACCTCTTGACAGGGTACATAGGGTTGGTCCACAAAGAACTCAACCTGGCTCATCCCTGTGATGTCTTGCACATAATTTCTTCAAAAAGAGCTCATAAAGAGGCAAGGGCCTCAGTGACGATCTCATAACGGCACTGAAATTCAATTATATCAGGACCTATCTAGGATAACCCTCCAAAAACAGAGCTACAGGACATGGTGTGCACCCTTCAAAGCTAGGGCATAAGATACAGATGGACCTTGCCTTTTCGCCTTGGATAGCAGGACAGCATAGAATTTCAACCAGGGAAGCTGGCCTGATCCTGCTACAAATACAAGAGGACCCCGTTTATAAGTTACTGGAAAATACCCAGGAACAAGAAGCACAAAGCCCACAGTTAGAGAGTTGTAATCCGCACACAGACGAAAAGGAATCGCCGGGATCAACAAAAAGATTGGCATTCACAACAGAGGCCCAATCCCTAAAACGTCATCTTAAAGACTATCTGGTTGGATGTTACTGGATATTTTTACCTCTATTTCTTCTAATGGATAAAACATGGCTCTTCGGATTCCTGATTCATAACAAGACTGAGTTTCTCATTTTTCTTAGTAACAGATGGGGGAGCTAGGTCTTCCCACACTTATTTCAGGGGTTAAATCTGGATTGCAGCTGGGTGAGTTTGTCCTGGAACAAGTTAGATTATGTGATTCATACCGGGGAACTTTTTTGGGAGGGGTAGGGATTCTGGGGTGAGGACTGGGTGAATTTTACCTGATATGTATATTGAGGGGCTGTCGGGTGGGGGAAATCAGTTAGTTGAGGGGAGAAATCTTCCCTCTAGTGCAACAGTATGCCATGTTTGGACTTCTAATAACAATGTATTAATATCCTTGGGTCCTTTGTCATTCTTCATATACATTTATAGTTCAAGTGCTTGACATGGAATGTAAGGGGCCTCAACTCTCCGCCAAAACATAGCAAGGTGGATTTCTTGAGGCGGCACCAACCGGACTGTGCCACTTCAAGAAACTCCGAGAACGTACAAAACGGAGAACAAAGATGGGCAACTGCTCGTGGGGACCCCTAAAAGATTCATATTCTGAGTAATCCAATATTGGATAGCAATAACGAAAAAAACAAGACAGTGACCCATCCGAAAAGATGAGAAATGAATTAGACTAAACGCCCGATTTAATGTCAATTTAACTCACCAATGACTTGCAGGAAAAACTCTGAATAAATTTTGATTTATTTTGTTTTAAGTTTTTTTTTTCTTCAAAAAATAAGTAAGCTATTTTGGAATGTAAATGTTTATATAAACTGAAACATGTAAATAAAAATGAATAATAAAATATTTGCAAATCAGAGAAAAACAAACTGCCTACGATGTTATCCCACAATAATTCAGGCATGTGCTACTAGCAAAACAGCAGGTGTCTTGATTGCTGTTAAAGAACGCAGTGGTCGTCAGATACTTCGAACTCAATTACACAGGGAGGGTAGATCTGCTTTTGCGGTTCTTGGGTGTATCCACTATCAAAATAACAGTAGCGACAATTTACGCTCCCAACTCTGGCCAGGATGGATTTTTGAAACATGTGATGGGCTTAATTGGAGCCATTTATGGTAGGTGACTTACTAATGTTAGGAGACTTCAAGCTTACATCGGATCCGGTGCGGCATAGAAGCAGGGAAACACATTGTACTCCACCCACACCATTAAGCAGTCTGCAGAACATATTTGCAAATCTATCCTTAGTAGCTATTTGGCTGGCTCTGAAGGGGGAGCAAAAGGCTACTCATTTTACTCATGTACATAAGTCTTTCCTGAATCGACTAAGTTTGGTCCTCTACTCCGTTGTTGGGTAGTAAAACATTACCACACATGCAATTACTCTCTCAGATCATGCCCCAATTACAGTAACATTAGATATCCCAACTACTAAGTCACAGCTCTGGTCTTGGAAATTTCCAATTGCTTTATTTCAAGATCTTGCAATTAGAAATGAAATAGCGGCACATATCACAGAATATGTTCAGCTAAATTTAAGGGGGGGGCGTCAAAAGATACCATGGAGAATTGGAGATGAATTATCGCATTTTATGAAAAAATGGAAACAGGCCACGGAATGCAGAAAGAATTCCGCGCAGCTACCGGTAGGTTAAACCTTCACCTCACGAAGAAGGCTGAAAAAGCTCCATTACACAGAGGTATTGCATAAAAGCCAACAAAACAGACTGTCTCCTGGCAGCTAAACTTCGTCAAAAAGCGGCTTGCAGGACTGTACAACAAATAAAATTGTCTTCTAGGTAGACGACCTCTGAAACTACAGGTATTCTAACACAATTTCATATATTTTACTCTAATTTATACAAGCAAGCCGGATCATTCTACGCAAATCAGATACTTAAAAATCAATGGCACTCCCTAAACACACGAAAAAAGAAGCCCATAACTTGGAAAATCTATGGCAACCGAAGGTGTTACATGTTATCCGTGAACTTCAACTCAGTGAGTCTCCTGGCCCAGACGGCTATCCAGCTATGTATTATAAAACATACAGTAATATCCTATCTCCCGTTCTAACTACACTGTTCGATTCCTTTTTGCAAACGGGCAAATATCTACTATGGAAGAAGCAAAAATAATCCTGTTCTCCAAACCTGCCAAAGACCCAATAAATTGTGGGTCCCATCGCCCCATTGCATTCATTAACTTAAATGCTAAAATGTTCACCAAGTTATTCTAATCAAATTGGCGATATCTTACCATCATTAATACATAATGACCAAATTGGGTTTATGAAATCTAGACAAACACATGACAACACAGGCAGAGTATGCCATATACTGGAGAAAGTGGAGAAGAACAGTTCTCATTTCTATAGATGCTGAGAAGGCATTTGACCGGGTGGATGGCCTTTTCTCTTTTTGACGCATGAGAAAATGAAAAACTACCAAAATCCTTCCGCAGGACTGTCAAGAAATGGTCATTTATCTTCTTTAATGTCCCTGTTCCATGGTACCAAACAGGGGTGTCCCCTTTCTCCAATGTTATATGCACTACATCAGGAACTGTTATTGGCCAAAATTAGAGTATAAAAGGCGTTTTGTTTGGCGGCACTCAATACAAAATAATGTATTAACGCTGTTGATATGTTGCTCATAGCAACGGATCCATCAAACAATATGGGAATCCACACAAGAATGAGATATTTGGGGCAGTTGCAGGCTGAAAAGCAATGTTCACAAATCTGAGATTTTAAATCTATCACTATCATCTGTGGAAATGGTTAAGTTGCAGGCACAGACCCGGCTCGGATGGGCACAAGAAGGAATTACTTTACTGGGGGTGAAGATCACTCCATCCCTCAAAAGGTCTATACGCAGCAGGGCGTGGCCATCTTGTGATAATCTTACCCGTTGCCGCATCGCCCAAGGTGGACTGCCTTGGCCGCACTAAATCATATCCCCCCCCCCCGTCCGAGGCTGACATCGCCAAACAGTGATATTCACCATCTATCTCCATGACGTTACTGGGCAGCGTAGCCTAATGCACCCAGTCATCACCTACGTATTAACATTACTTGATGCAGAACCCAGAATATCACATCTCAACACAGCGCATTCCAATTTTGAATATTAAACTATACTTGTAAAGGAAATAGCAAAACTACAATTTGTAACGTACTTTTATTTCACAATAAACACTCCGATAACATCCGGCGATTGCAATATTCAAGCAAATGGGCAATTTCATTCTTTGCTCTCGATCCACAAATGTTTATCGTGAGTCATGCGGTGTTACTTTTGGGTATAAGAAGCGCATTGGACGCACCGTGAATCGCAAGGCTTTGGCATCAGCTCGGTGCTACGGCACCGTAAACGATGTCAGGTTGTTCCTTATCACTGTTAGCGCATAAGGGCATATCGGCCCGTGGCGATCGTCTCAAAAATGCGTCATTGTGATCCAGCCATTCAAGTGTATCTGCAGCTGCCTATTAAAAAACATGTCAGTTGGAATCGATGACAATCGCAGAAAGGCAGGATGTAGCTGTTTGAAAAACATCACAGAAATGTGTCTCATTAGCTGATCTTTATTACAATTTATCATTCTACCCATTAATTCGGCCCTGTAGGAAAACTAATGAACACAGACGTGCAACAATGGGAACACAGAGAAAACAACGTGGAAAGTAGTCTACAATTTGCTTCAGAGGTTAGTGCTATGGAGTATGTTCAGCGCGAAATGGGATGCGGAAGCTGACGCTACAATTTGAAGAACAGACGGCATTTAAATTAAATATTAACGTTGAATTAGGTGTTTGTGGAACCGGGGGGAACCCAGTGGTGGACTACATGCATCTTGATGCTGGACTGCCCATGTGCCCGGGACAAAGACAAGTACACACACAGGTTGTATTTGCGTGTCATTGCAATATGCCACAAAGAACAACCCAGTACAATGTAAGCCAGCAACAACGGTCGGCTAATAAGTTGACTCGTTGGTCTATAAAATCGTCGCAAGTAAAACTTACATAATATTTGGCATTTCCATTCTCTCGGTGTAACGCAGAGACTCCGTTCAGATCAACGAATTTTCATAAAATGATATTACATGTTCCTTTGTCCAGTTTTGGAATGGTGAACATCATATTTGATGGTATTACACCCCTCCCTTCTTCGATTGCTTTCGGAATCCTCCCTTTCGTTCAAGGTCAAAAAATAATTGAACCTTCTACTGTGTACGATGCGTGGGTTTGCTCAACTCGCAAGCAAAAATTCAAAGCCGCTGACCTTCACTCAGAATGGGAGCCAACAGCCCTTCAGACCATAGTGGCATTGAAATATTTTTGAAAAACATGAATTGTTTGCTGCCATCCCCCAATGGCGCATGAAATTTCTAGTGTTTTACTTTGCTCCTCTGGAGAACCTCGCACTCTCCCAGCAACTCCCACAGCCAGCCCACCCCATCTCGTGTTCACACGGCAAATCACGTAAACATTTTTCGCAAGGAGCCCTGACAAAATGTGCTCGTACGAGAATGTCCGAGCAAGCCCTGCTGCAACCCCCTCCTGCCAGGCTGCGGTCCCCTGAACCCATGACCGCAGTTATATATTAGAGGCCTTTAAATTGCACACGTGTGTTTGTACTATCCCACTTTAAGTCACTAGTGAGGTGAAGGGTGTGGGGGTCTTGCCCCTGAGGCAACCAGCGGAGGTCAGGATGGATAGCGGACAGGTCTGGCACATCAGACCTAGAAAGGGGGTGTAGTGACATGTTAGTTTAGGACAGAATATACTGTGACTGGGGTCTTGTCTTACTGGAAGGCACTCTGGGGTGGTCAGCAAAGAAGGGTCACACATCTGGTACATGAAAAGAAAAGCTTTGGAGGGGCACAAGGTTGAACAAGCAGTAATATTCCAACAACAGGGGTGAGATGTGCAGGAGAACATGGCCCTGACACACACAGGACAGTGATCTTAGAGGAAGATTTAAATCAATACATTCTTAGTTTGCAACATCTTGTCTCGGCGCATCCATGAGAAAGGGACTTGTGAGGCACAGGAAGAAAAAGGTGGGGCTGGCTGTGCTCGCTGTTTGCGGCGCTGCTGAGGGGGAGGGGAATCTTCACAGACAGAATGCGGGCTAGTCCAAAGTTGGAGTCGAGGGTACACAAAATTGAGTCCAAGTGTGTCTAGCAATAGCCCCACCTCTGCTTATGTCAAGTCCTTCTTCCCCATGGCTGCAGAAGGACAAAGGAGGTGTACCCCACGAGTGCAAGAGCAGGGTGTCGCTTTCACGCATAATGTATGGGGGCCAGGGGCTCAACCGACCCACTCCTTCCTTACATTAGCAACGACCGACCCCCAACACATGCCCCCATGAATCTATTGGTCAAAGTGCAGCTGTTTCTCACCAACAACCCACTTTGATGCGCCGTTTTGCTCACAGTCAGTAGTTCTTGCGAGCAGAGTATTTTATCTAGCCTAGGTCTCATCCATTTTGTGGGACAAGTAGTTATTCAGCTATTCGGGCAACTGTTTGGTAAGACAACTGCAGAACCCCAAAGTTGCTTTCATGGTGTTATCCATCTGGCCCTCCCACAATCAGTGAAGGTCCCACAGTGGCTTGACGAAACTGGGAAGTGTGAAAGCACAGCGTTACATTGCATGGCATTTGTAAAAATGGTACTTGTTGAAAAAAAAGAAATTGACAAAGAGGTTAGATTTCTAAAGAGAAATTTGATGTTTTATTTGGACAATTTATATAAACATTGTTGATTAAAAAAAAGACCTGGAAGTTATCTGTTAAACAAGCTCTGCTTTAGGTAGACAGGGCAGGTTTGCAATGTTTTGTGGCAATGTGTGACACCTCGGAACAAAATTGCACGGGATTCCGTGAGTATGTATGTCCAAGACAGTCATAATAAGATCTTTCACAAATAAGAGTTCCATTTCCTCGTATATTGGCTTGACCACCCCTTTTTTGCTTCTTTTCGTAAAGGCCATGGTGTAGCGTAGCATCCCAAAGTTTGCCACAGTCCGATTGTTCACGCCCTACATTCTCGTTATGCGCTAATACCGCTAGTATGTTCTATATAGCATCCCGTCTATGCCAAAATGCAATCTCTTTGGCCTGTACTTTAGGCACATATTGTTGAACACCTCCAAATCTCCCGTGTGACAGAATTATGGCAGTCCCTTCAGATCTCTTGATAGAGTTTTACCAAACACAATCTTCTCAAGAGCTGTATGTGGAGGTGAAGATGGAATCAACCACTTCTTCCGTTCCTGCTCCGGCGACAAAGGGCCATGTGCACATTGGTGGAAATGTTGGTTTTCTGTCCAAGAGTGAATGTTGGAACAGTGGTGCATTAGTGACCGCCATTTCTCTAGTAGAATTTCCACAGACCCATCACAAGTTTTGGAGCTCCACCAAAGATGGTTGCTGAAAGACAACCACTAAAATATTTTCAGAACTTTTTTCCTACAGCTGCGATTTTTTTATTGATTGATTTGGCAACGTGCCATACATCAAATTGCTGGCGAATATTTGTAAACTGCTCTCTCATTAGAGAAAAACGTGTCTATTAAAACGTGTCTGTCCGTGGCTATGAGGTCGATTTGCATTCCCCTCGATTGGAGATCATCCAGGGATTTAATAAAACCAAATTTCACCATGGGCACCGAGGACTTACATTCGGACAACTGCACGACCACCAAACTCACAATTTATTTAATTGCCATGTCCTGCTTAAAGTGGTATGTGCAGTACTTTGCTGAAAATCCAAAGCTGTCACACTGTCCATCGCCAGGTAGCCTGCACCGTTTTTCAGAGAATGTACTTTGGATAGACCTTTGTTCAATTTTCCAAGCTTCACTAATAGCAGGGAAAAGATATTGACGTTGATATTTGTGGTACTGCGTTTTAGAAAGGAACTCGAGTCCCACAAATTGACAAACTGGACAACTTATTGAAACTAGAGCCACTGAAAAGTAGCTGCACACAGTAGATTTCCAGCTGGCAGTTTCCCGAGCATCGGTTGAGGGGACCATGAAAATTTTGCATGGAGCATTTCACAGGTGGCTTGTATTTTGATACACGAGCCACATTCACCAATTGCTTCCGCATACTTCCCCTCTCACTAGATGCACACATTTCAGTATCATTATAATCTCCATCAAGCAGCTGTCGAATACAATGTGTTTGGGCTCCTTTATTAGCCTATCATCCTGCATGAATGTTGTTTCTGACTCAACTGTGGTTGACATATCAGCCCAATTGGACAAACTAGTCGAGATCTTTGGCTAGTTCCTCAGTCAATTGTGTTGATGCTTCAGTCTGTTATTTCAGCTTCTGTTCCTTGAACATGAATCGGAGAAAACATCAATGCCGATTGTTTTTTGGGTGGCCCTTTTTTGGCGGGTGTCGATTGTGTCAAGTGGTCTGCGACTAATTCAAAAGCATCTTCATCACATTCAGTTTCATCTTCATCTGGTGGAGCTCTCACATTGTAGCAATGGTCCAACAACACTTTGCTGGCTTCGCCGGTCACATTCAATACATTTTCTTGCCATTGGGCAAAAGCATCTCGAGTCCGCTTATTAATTTGAACACGCTGCGCCTCAAATAATATTTGCTCCATGGTGAAATCAGTTTGCCAAGCAGCATCTCTGATTTCTGTAGCTGTCTGTGTCTGCATAGTTCGTACACCATCGGGCAACTAGAAGACGGGTTGAAAAAACATGTTCAATGTAAATCCAACACACAGTATATGGCACTTTAGATTTTTTTTAAAAAGCATTTTATGAAGGTAACAGCACAAAACACTACTTGGAAATGAAATGGTTTGTTAGTTACCTTTGCTTTTTGGTTTTCTGTGAAACCTTCACTGTAACAACTGCACCAGCAAGCTGGCCCGCCAACTCGGATCCACGTGCCTCCTCTTCTATATACTGATCTTGTATATATCACTAGGAAAGAGTATTGATTAAAAAGAAGTCATTCGTATTTGAAATCAAATTATTCCATCGCACACATGGCTTACACAGATACCCTTGTACACCGTGTACGTCACTTAGTCAAAATATACATTTCGAATTTCACCTGATTGATGGCTAGTTTACTCGATCAAAGATGACTGTGCGAAACCCACCGATTGAACTGTTGCACTGAAGCAATTTGCTAAACATGTTTGTTTACAATAATGTCACTGTCTAATGGCATCAGATCGAGGACCTACATTTTTTAATTCGAGGGAACTATCAGTACGCATACCTCTGGCTCTGCATCAGCTCCAAAGGATGATGTAATTGTAGTCGAAGTACCAGCATCAACCTGTAACAAGTACTTGTTTCATCCATACTAAAACAAGTGAAATTGAAAACACACATTGTGATGCAGACAATGGTACAAATCAATAAAAACCCATAAATGAAACGTTATGTAAACAAACGACAGGATACGTAAATTTGATTATATCTCAAATTCCATGCATAAAACATTTCTGGAACTGAATAGCTAAATACAACTACTGCGCTCAAAGTTGTTGACTCCAGGGAAGACATGGATGCATAATCTTGCTCCTTCACATTCAGTGCATGGTCATGGAGTTGTAAAGGGAAAATTAGATTTGATTTAGAAATGATAACCTAAAAAAATTGACTTGTAAAGTGACCGATTACGGAAAGATTATGCTCATTTCCAAGGGCACTATAGCATAGTCATCTTTGCCCATAAATCGTTTATGTGCCTAAAACCATGGACAGATGTTTAGCAAAATGGGGTTCAGTTATAAAGCAATACAATCTTGTAAATATGAAAATTATTATAAGGGACATTTACACCTAAAAACACCAATCCGTCCATGTAGTTACCTGTTCAGTACCCCAAAGCCTACAGCTAAATCAGGAACTGTGACTCAACTGAGGCAGCGTGTGCATGTAGAGTCGGAGTTGCATTTGGAAGCAATTTACAAAACTTGCTTCTTTGTGTACTGCAATTGGTCGTTGATATTCGTAGGAAATTGCAGGCTGCAGATGCGGAATTGATCACCCCTGGAGTCCCCCAAGACTTCACAGGCTCTACTTTCCAGCTCTTCCGGCGCAAATCCGCAATATATGACCCATTCTCTTATTAGATATATATTCCTCGAGAATACATGCATTGTAGTGCCTTTCGTTTTTTTGTGTGTCTTAGAGCGGCAACCGTAAACTGTACATGCAGGCATTGTTGGAAATTCTGTAAAAAAAAAAAGAAAAAAGAAAAAAAAGAAAAAGAAGCTCAGCGTTATTAGAAAATTATTTTGCATAAAAGCGTGAGAAAGATGGAATTATATCATACTTTTTTTCTATGCAACCTATGTTTTGGTCACCGAAGCAAAACCTGTGTAGCGTAGCAGGCTGTATTATAGGATAACTTTCATACACCATTCATTGACGTGACGCAAATCGTAACATGTTACTTGTCCCTTGACTGTACCATCGTGCATCAAAAGGAAACATGCTTACAGACACGGTCTGCGAAATATGCAATTCGATCCCAATTGACACCGACAATTGCTATACATCGATAAATTAAAATCAAGTCAATGGCAATGAGATGAATGAAGACTACACTACTGGGTACGTTCGTTCAAAATAGATAGAAATGTAAAGATCGAGGAGATATGATTAGGTGACCTGCCCTTACCTTGATCAAGAGTTAGATTCAGCAAGCAGGGTAGTTAGTAGCAGGAGAACAGGAAGATATTCTCAGGTAGCACGTTCACGAGTTGACTTGCAGTGCTCAAAGATGTGCTCATGATAAATATCAAGTGGTTTATAAAGAATTAGAAACGTGGGTGTGCATTTGAATAAAGTTTATATGGCTTGATGTTATGTGGATAGTAGGGGCACGGCCTGCTTCAAGGGGAGCCTGCCTGGAGACACTGGGTCTGGAGGAGGGCATGTGAACAATGACCCCCTGCGCGTAAGATACCTTTGAAGTGTACATGGTGTTTGGCACCTTGGCCGTTCCAACCCCTGCCAGCCCCCTTTGGCAGTGCACATCCACTGGTGCCAAATGCCTTTGATAATGGAGGGGGGTAGGGGGAGGGGATGGGCATGAGGTGTGCAGACAAGGCCTGGAACACTGCAGAATGGAAAACACTTGATTTACTGAAAAATTGAAACCACCATTGATAAAAGTTCTGTTGTGTTTTATTTTGTTGCTGATTTTGATGGCACAAATGTACCTCACATTATAAACTTCTGGTTGCAGCACAGTGTGAGAAAATCCCCTGTACCGACCACTGTCACGGGGACAGTTTCTCTAATGGCACCAATGACACATGCAGTTATTACTCAAACACATTATCCATGCCTCCCATGAAGCCACCATGTAAACGAACGATAGGCCACAAGCCTGTACCACCTGTGATAGAGAAAGATACAAACTGTTTCTAAATGAACAAGATAAGTATATTAAACCTTCGTTGACAATGACAAATCTTGTATCCAATGGCATTGTTGCCTGCACAAATGTTAGACGCTGTAAAATATTGAACAACTGTGTCCCAAATGTAATAGAATGCATAAAGAAATATTGCTTCATGGTTGTACATGAAATAAACATAAGGAGACCACTAGGACTTCCCCAAATTGCGATTAATGTATAGAATTGCAAGACTACATGCGTTTGGTATTGATAGATCAAAGTTATGACAATGTAGGAGACAACCATGAAATGGTAGTGGCTCAAGTGACATCACAACTAGAGTACACTTACTTGTTACTTGGATTGCGAGGGCAAACTGCTGCTTGAAGTTTGTGCATAAGCACCATCACAATCCTCAACACGGACCGTGTGAGGCAGGCCGCCCTGAAGTCTGGCAGCTCGTTAACGCATTGTGGCCGTGTCTCGCCTTCCAATATGTAGGACAAGCATCCAGAGTTTTCTCGGCAGCAGCAGCTCTCCTCGGTTGGCATTAGCGCGCACTGATATGCAGGTACACCAGATGGAAACGCCGTCCATGCGACTAGGCTCAGGCTCTTGATCCGTTGAATCATCCTCCCAACTGTCGTCCGAAGCCCCATAGTTTCTGCATCTTTCTCTTTCGAGTAAATCCGCCTCGGAATACTCTGGCTCGTACTGGTAGGGCTGTATTGTTGCCATTGGGCAAAATAAAAATGATAGTAAATGGTACTAATATCTGTTCGTACAGGCTCGAGCAACGAAAGTAGTTCACCAGAGGTCAGAAACTAGGCACAGAATACTCAAAAAAAGACAGTGAAACGATTGGAAAAGCAAATATAATGTATGATGAGAAGCGGTCTATTTATACTCATTGAGGAAAGAGGAGTCCTGCCATTTCCATGGAGACATGTCATTAGCTGAAGCGCAGAGAATGTGGACACGAGACGTGCATTGGCGTTGTGAAATGGGCAGTACGTGTCTAGTGTTGTCAGACTCAGGGGCAGGGGATATGATTTAGTGCCGCCAGGGCAGTCCACCTTGGGCGACAACGGATAAGATTATCACAAGATGGCCGCGCCCTGCTGCCTGATTTCGCATGTGTAAAAAAAATGACAAAATAAAAAGAGGGAAAACTACAGTAAGGTGCCTAGGAAATGTTTGTACAATCGATCAACGTATGCCGGAACCTCGAGACAATATTTTTGAGCGTACTATTCCTTTAAAGAACGGTCTTCAGCTACAGCTGAAAAACGCTGGGTCCAGATGGAATTAACCTGTGGGGCGCTCCCGACTAAGGGAAGCTCTATGGTTACCAAGATCAGATCGACCAACCAAAATACACCTGAGCAAAATCATTCAAACAGATGAAAGCACCTGGGATGATGCAGTTATAAAAACACAGCATAACAACTTTCCCCTCACCTTTCACACCTATTATATAACCTCCAATTTACCCCAGGACTGGAACCAAATGCATTCAAGGAATGGAAGGTAGCTGGGTGTGAGGTTGAGGGATAGGTTTGTGGGAGATGCAGTAAAAATCGTTTCCACTATGCAAACAGGAAAAAGCCAGGTTTCATTATTTCCAGGTGCAGCACTGGATTTTAGCTCCTGCGATTAAGGCGGCTGCCACCAGGGAATGGACTCCATTTGAACATTATGTGTCATCCAACACAGGGAACAAGGCCCCGATTGGGGAAATGTCACCAAAAACAAAATCTACAAAACACGCTGGCAGGTCACATTGAGAGAAGAGATATCTTATCAGGATTGGAGACACTATGGAGAACAATCCCCAAACTCACCAGATCGATTAAAATAAAAGAATTCTGCCTCAAACTCATTGTGCAATGGCACTACACATCAGCGCACCTTGCTCAAATGAAACCTTCCATATCTGCCAAATGATGGAGGGAATGTGATCATATTGTGAACTGGGAACACATTTGGATGAGCTGTCCGAGGTTAGCCCAATATTGGGGAGAGGTGAACTCATTTGTGAAATCTTCTCCATTCAAACTCCTCTCTTTACACACCTGTTTGTTTATTATGATGGACAATGATTTTAAACATCGACCAAAGGCTGTCCAAAAAGCATTTGTGATTTTGCAACTAGCTGCTTTGCTTGTAATTGCCCAGAATTGGAAGTGTAAAGATCCACCTCAAACATCTGAATGGTTTGCCAAAGTATGGAATTTTGTGTCACTAGAATGGATGATGCACTCTATAGGGGGCCCTTTCTATGCTCACTGAAGACTGGAACTATGTGCTAAAAATGTTTATATGCAGACTTCAACATTCAGTATTGCCCTCAAAAAATGTGCCGGTTTGGTATGCTGAACACGGCTAATGTTTATTTATAGTGCGCACCACACCCGTACGTATCTGGGCGCATTACACGAAAATGCATGTTCATGGTTACAGGAAGGGCAGTAAGCACAGTAGTTACACAAAAGGCAAAGTAAATACATATACAAAACTTTAACTGGAGGCATAGAATGTACATTTAGATATACAATATTACTGGAGAGAGATATATACATGTAGATGGGGAGCGAGATAAAGGCAGGGAACAGAAGGCGAGAGAAAAGGGTATCTACTCCCCTTATGTAGCACAGGAGGAATACTCAGTCATTAATGCGTAATTATCACCACATTGTTTTTTTAATTTAACTCTGCGGCATTCAGGTGCGGGAAAGGTGGCGGGCTGGGCTAAAGGTAGGGGGGAATTGTGATTAACCATGAAAAGCCAATAACTCATTTTTTAAAAAATGTAATCATTTACATCCACGTTTACAGTGGTAAATCGTCAGTGTGGGGAGACTATTCTTGTATGAATGATTCTGGAGTAAATATAAATGAATATAAATGGACATGTACAACTCAAACCTGCTGGATAGCCTTGCACTACTGCAATTCTCAGCAGGCTTAACAGGGGAAAATTATTAGAACACGGCCAGCAGTAGAAAATACCGAACAGGTGCCGAAAAGTAACTGTGTGCAAGTTTATTTATTACAATATGAATACAGCCAACAAAAGGCTTTACGTATAACACACATTACATTCAATTAAAAAAAGATAGTTACTAAAAGAATAGAAGGTCAAATACAAATCTACACATCATTTGTTAAAACTCTACTATTAAAAAAGAATGCCAACAAAGAATTGATTAAGAATGTTTAAGCTAAATTCGTAGAAGTTCATCATATGGATGATTAAATTAATTTCCTTTAAAAAAGGGTTTCCCATAGATCGTTCATGTTATCGAGGGCACTAAAACGATCATAGGCTTTCAGGTATTTCAATCTTAGAAAGTTGAGGCTCTCACAATGACAAATATTTTCAGCGGTTTCAATCACTGCAGTCCTGCATAATCTGCATAATCTCTTGAGATTCTGCATTTGGCTCACACAATTTCTAAGGTATCACACGTATGAAATTTAAATAGTAGGTAACGCCTAATTGTTTTACTATCCGGATACGCAAGCTGGTATTGGGTATTCAGATTTGTTCAGCCATTATTGCAAGAACATGCCACTATTAACCTTGATTGAAAGTTCAATCATGTCTCTTTCTTTACCTACTTCATGAATCATCTTTTTCAATGGGTTCTTAATCTTCACATATGAAACCTCCAACATCACAAGCATTTCTTAGCCCATTTAAAATAAATTGCATAAAATCCAATGTACATAGGACATGTTAATTGTCCAAATTACAAAAAGATCATGAGCTCTACAATTAATGTATCATTATTCAATGCACAGTTTAACAAAAAGCATTGCGGTTTTGTACTCCATGATATCGCTTATGCGCATCAAATTGCATTCCAGTAGTATGTGCTCACATGATAGCGATTTTGTCATTCTAAATTAAAAAAATATTTTAATCTTTGCTTCAAATCTATTCATCTCAAGTTTAAACTTATTTCGGCACCATACAACAGACACAGCACAATTATGGAGGAGTACAATAGAATGGTGCCAACTGAACAACGAGCTTGTGAACCTATAAAGTGACATTGTGATCGTCATACATTTCGTTTTAGCATTAGCCTATTTTTGCTTCCATCACAGTTTCTGATCGATTAGGACACTAGGTATTTGTAGCATTCTACTATTGCTATATTCTGACCAACAATTGACCACCTCAAATTCTTCCTAGGAAGGCAATAACTCGTTCCCCACCACCATGTTCATTTTTAACCCATTTGTGACTGCAAACTTTTCAAGCGCTTTCAACTTAGTCTGCAGCCCTTTTGGTGTATAATCTAAAAGCAAGAGGTTGTCTGCATAGCCTAGCCACCCTATCTTCGTTAGGCCCATTTTAACGTTTTTGGATGGCATTGCATTTAAGTCTAATGGAAGGTCTGCCAAACAAAGATTAAGCGTGGCAGCCAAAATACAGCCCTGTTTAACACCACAATCAGTGGGTATTGACTCAGATACTTTGCCTTCTCCGTCGAGTCTCACGCTGACCGAGGTACCAGTATACAATAGGCGGATAGCCAGAAGCCCAGCTGGAATACCCCATTGTTGAAATTTGATGCACAGTTTATGTCTCAAGATGGTATCAAATGCTGCCCTAAAAATCAATAAATGCGTCGTAAACAGGGAGCTGCCTTCTATTCCACAAGTATTCTATTGCATGGAAGCCAGACTGGTTAGGAGGTAAGATGGGGTTATTTAGTATCCAATGGTTCAGTTCTTGCAAAAGGACGTTCGCAAACATTTTGTCCAACATCGCCAACATCCGATAGTTGGCAGGATCTTTCCAACTTCCTTTTTTTTCATAGATTTACAGGCTGGTACTCTCGTGCCATGTTTTGGGTATTTTACCATATTTGCCAATCCACTGGAATAATATGTTCAGGTCGCGTGCCCATTTCTCCTGTGACAATCTGACTAGAGCATTGCAGGTGCCGTCTGGGCGCACTGCTCGGGAAGTATGGAGATTTTGATACATTTTAGGAGGTCATCAACCGTATAGCTTCCTCTCTGTGCTCCACCCTTAAGTATAGGCAGATCGTCAGATTTTTCTTGGGCTCCTAGTGCCTTACTCACATGTTTATTCCATTCATCTTCAGGCACACTATTTATGGGCAGAGATTTCTTTTTTGTACCATTGGCAACGGCCCAAATGCCCAGATTGTTATTTGACTTTGCAAATGAGGCCACCGTTTACCAAACTTCATTGGCCTTCTATGCCCGATGGCAACGTAGCCACTGGTGGAAAATCTTTGCAGATTTAATTCACTGCTGGGCTTCAATGCACACAACACTCAAATCGCACTAATAGTTATTCTGTTTTTTTTTAGCCTCATGAATGACACTATCAAAGTGTGCACACTTCGGAGGCTAAAGTTCCATCTTTCACTCGTAGTCATACTTGAGTTTTTGTTTTGCGACAGCTTTTATTGTTGCATCGCTATTATCCAGCTGACTAGGCATATTCTCTATGAAGCTTGTTAGCTCCTGTTCTGCCACTCTTCTCCTTTTTACCAATTTGGTAGGATCGCACATTATCCAATTGCCTCCATCATTAACAGAGATGTTTCCATTTAATTGATAAGAGCTTTTCTCATTAGCTATGGCAAGCAAAAGATGAAGGGGGAGGTGGTCGCTTTCTCCGCGTGTGCCTATGGCCATGTCCAGCACGAGTGTGTAGGCACTTCAATTAGTGACTATATAGTCAATAGTCGACATACTTTGTCCACTAAATCCTGGAACACTTGTTACAGCCACTAGGAGTATTACCATTCAACATAACCAGTTGTTATTTAAACAGATTAGCCCAGGCTTTTCCTTGGAGGTTAGAACTACGGCCACAGGGGCCAAAGTCGTATTTCACATTTCCGCACTTGGGGGTACATTCTATGTTGGCATTAAGATCACCCATCAGTATAATGGGAGTAGCTGTGTCGCATTCTTCTAAAAACTGGGTAACTGTCAAAATGTTCTCTTGGTTGTATGTGCCATTTGGAGGAGTGCAGTTATTTACTACTAGAATTGGCGATACCTTTATTTGATCACAACTTATCAGGACTGCCAGCACCACAGTAGTTGACCAGATAGTGTCACAACCCACCCAGGGGTGGATAATTGAAGTCAAAAGCCCTCCATTGCCAGTAGCCCTCAGTCATATCAGCTTGAGATTCTATTCTAGACTTACTAACAGTGTACCCGTTATCCACCGGTGTATCTGTGCTGCTCTTATTCTCAGCCTTCTGAGATTTGGCATTTAAAGGATAATTTTTATACGTGGTCATATAGGTCTACTTCTACTAGTCTGATATTTCACTGGGTTCATCATCGTCTCTTTGCAATAGTAACCCAGGTTCCTAAAATGATCACTATATTGTAAGATGTAATCCAAGATGAATGTATTTGCACACCATACATTTGTGGACACGTTGACTGATGTAACTAATTGATCAACTATTTTAAAGTCTTTGGCGGCTACCATACGTAAAAGGAACTATGGAGTGACATAGCTCGATTATTCATGTTCTGTTCAACAGAACTGTTTCATAGGATCACTCCATTACTAGGAATTGAAGAGTACGTATAGGGTGTGGAGGTTAGCGCGCGTGTGATTGACTAGTCTTATTCTCCAAGATATCATTTACTTCTAATACTTCTAGGGATTTCGGTCTTGCACCAGATGAGAGATTAGGCTCTCTCACTCTAGCGTCATTAGTGGCACCTACAATTTCTATTGGTTCAACAAATATGTTCTGAATATCAGCTAATACTGTATGCCCGTGTTCTTTGCTTGCTTTCTCCTTTTTATTAATTATTTTGCGTCCACCTTGCCAGGACAGAACAGAAGACCGATGTTCCCTCAAGACAGGACTTACTAAAAAAAAAAGCTTCCAATATTATGCTTCACAGATTTCTCGTTGCCTGTGAGCGGGAGCCTCTCAGGGGTATCATGAACAACTGCTGCATGAGCATTACAACTTCAAATCGGGCCAGTAAATTGTGCAGGTTTCATTGGGGGGACTCCTAGTCGGACTTGGCTCTGTACTGTTATTGACAGGGACATTTGGCGTATAAGGGACGTTTGGCGGTCTATGATAATGCAACCATTATTAATCTTTGGGGCTGTTTTTGTCTCTATACAACACCACCTGTGAGACTTTGTTCTTATTTGCAGATTTTTATGCTTTACGGTGATTGCCTTTCTGGGCAGAACATTTGCTATTTTTGGTTAACAATCTTTGAGTAATAGTATATCCCTTGCTAGCTTCATTAGGCAATGCCTCCATAGCAGTATTATTCATAGCATCTCTAGCACACTGCATATCATCAGGTGCTGAGGGGTTGTATACTAATTGACCTCTGAAGAATTGGCCTCAGGAGAATTTACCTAATTTAGAAGGTCAATTAGGGCATATATGCAGGGGGAACCCCCTCCAACTTCGCACCCAATCCAAAACACCACGCAACCCCCCACCCAATCCCCTTATATTATTTATAATCCAAAACCAACCCAATACATATATAAAATAACAAATATAAAGGTAAATTGTGCAGAAGGTCAATTAGGACCCCTATAATTAGGTCAATGTGCAAAAGGTCAATTGTAAAAGGTCAATTTGGGTAATACCTGCTGAGGATCTCAGTATTTGTGCAAGGCCTCAAATATTTCATTTGACCTACTACTAGAGCTTATATCTAGCAGATCATCATGTTTTTCACTGGTGTGCTGGTTTGTCTCAATACTGTTCTGTGCTACCATGCAAGGACTGTTATCGACAGCATCAGTAATAATTCTCTCCATCTGCCCCGTTTCAGCACCCATTTAAATTCTTCTGTTATTTATTCTAGACATCTCCACCACGTCTAAAACCAGAGTAACTTCCACAACCGAAGTTGCATTTTGTACCTTGTAACATGGAGCATCAACTCTGCACGGTATATCAGCACAGTTAGTACTTCCGATAGTTACCCAGACGGGATTCACAGATTGGGAATGCTCACTATTCATACTAAGTGATACATGTTCAGCCGGACATAGTTGCACAACACCTGCAGGGGCGTGGGCTGAGGGGGAAGTTTTGGGAAGCCAAGTAGACCTAGGTATACACTGGGTAAGGCTACACCATCTGTTTTAGATGTATTCACTGCACCAGTTTTCCACTACACATGCAAGGGCAGGGGGTGTAACCATTTCACAGTCATCTGTAACATGTTCTATTTCCTTAGGCTGAGTAAGCGAGTAGCTTAAAACCTATACAAGGGAGAGCAGAGCTCAACTCCTCAGCTACAGCGCTCAGGACGGTTTCTTCTATGACATTTAATTGGCTCGGTACACAAACTACTACACAATCTTTTTTCATGAAAAAGCTTGTCATTTTGGCTAAATTAGAAGCGATAAGTAAGCCGGCCTTGGTGATAGTTTTATGAACACATGCTCGAATCGCTCGTTTAGGGCGCTCATTTGCTACTGTGATCCACCTCTTGCCGAGTGCCAAAACATGTTCCACTGAGCACAGACTAGAGCTGCAGCACCCGAGGTTGCAGCTGCTGTGGATTCCATCGGCATATCGCTCACGGCTCTCAGTGCAGCTAACACTCCAGCTGAGCTCAAAGTGTGTGAATAATACAGGGAGCTATGATCTATAGTGATAGGTGTTTACTTCAGCAACGCTATCACAGTAAAAGTAAGAGCTCAACTGGTGCTCAATCGAGTCAGTGGCACAAGCACTTCTGCCAAGAATAATTGAGGCGACTGAGGAAAAATAAAAATCGCAACCCAACACACAACAATACAGTTGCATGTACCAGGTTACTAACCTCGTGCCACAGCTTAAGTGTCAGATTACAATAACTGGCAATCCTGTGTTAAACCAGCTTGGCATGCAGTAAGCACAGGGTGGGTAGCACAGTCCAGTGCAGGTTCGGTTGCGAGACAGCAAACCGCACTTGCACGTGTAGACCTCTGCTTATGTAGCGTTGCAGGGTCAAGGGGGCAGGGCAATCCAAAAATTCTATACTAGCTTGAAAGCCACTCCAACACTTGGATTAAGGGTCTCCTCCAGCGAACAGCATTCGCACGGGCACTTCCACAAGAGTTTGTTCTCTGTCTGCACATGGCCCCCAACCCAATTAATGTGTGCAGCCATATACCCGTGGCTTTGGTCAAGACTTTAGTTTCTGCTCTTCCTAGCCTAGTAGCAAAGCAAGCTTTCAGCTCTACCACTCTGCGTGTAACCTCAATCTCCTCCCCTACCCAGTCTCTGGACCATTACCAAGGTTTATTGTAATAGGGGGTGGGAGGAATACATGGTCTACTGGGGCATGGTTAGTGGGAATTGTAAAGCTGATAAACTGATGGTAATATGGACGAGCAGCGTCTCAGTACTAGTGTGTAAAGCACCACTATTGAGTGACCAATTAATGGGGTGTGTTGGTGTGGTGGTGTCATAAAGCGATAGAGCAGGGAATTGCAAAAGAGACAGACAGAATTCCTCATTGTCAGAGGTAAGACCAGGGTTGCCTTACAAGATCAGGTAGGTTGGAGCAAGTGCCACTTCCCTCGAAGGGAAATCCAGCCGATTCAATGTACACAAATTACTCACGCATGCAGTAATCCCACCAAGCAATTTCTTAAGGAAGGTACATTTGCTCTTGATCAACGGTTTATCTACTGAACTTTAGAGACTTTGGGATCCAAGGTGCAATAGGTGCAGTAGGATGCATTCTTTGACTGGTTTACGGAAGCCATTAAAACGGCTCTGAAAGACACAAGGAAAACTCAAAATGTAGTTAAAAACTAAAAGCAGAGCACACAAACCAGGGAGTAGAAGAACAGAAAAGATTACAGTAGACTTTATCCAGCACTCCAATGGGTACCCCCACCAAAAGAAACTCCAAAGTATTTTTAAAAAATGCTTTACTGTTTTAACAAGTGCATAACTCGTACATGTAGAAAATCTACAGAGGACAATTAATTCAACAGTGCAAACTGTCATTTAACCACAGAGTCCACCCCAACTGTGGACGACGGGTTCATCCGGCGGAAAGGTGGGGCAGAGAACGGGGAATATTGGGGGTGTGGGGGGGAGAAAGGAAGAAGACAGGGAAGGGAGGCGGAGGGAGGGCTTTCATTGCTCATCCATCCATTTGCCCCAAACCTTTCTGAACTTGCGTGGGCTGCCTCTTGCCATATAAATTCGCCGCTCCAGAGAGGTGCACCTGGTGACCTCGTTTGACCACCGGACTAGGCTCAGTGTTGCAGCTGATCCCCCCCCAATTTGCAGCGATTAGTCTCTTGCCCACCCCCCAGTGCCACGGCCATGAACAGTTTCACATGCTTGGTGAGGCCCAGATCCCCCCATATCCCAAGCAGTATCAACTTTGGGTCCGGTGGTATTTGAGATCCTACTATTGCAGAAATCGTGCGTATGCACCCCGCCCAGAAGGTCTGTACCATTGAGCAGTCCCGGATTATATGGGAATAGGTATCCCTTTCGCATTGGCATTTGAGGCAAAACGCCACACCCTCCCCGCTCCATCTAGCCAATGTGGTACAGGAATAGGATCAGTGCAGTATCCTGAGCTGCTTCAGGCGAAGTCTCGTCTCAATACCGATTTTGCGAGAGAACATCAGGGCCTCCACCCATTCCTGCTGCTCCAGCCTGCCCACGTCCCCTTCCCTTTTCCCCCCCTTCAATGTAGTAAGCTCTTTAGTGCCGAAGGAGTTGAGGGCTTGGTATAGCCTGGAGGTGATCTTGGCGGGGATGTGTTCAAGGATGTTGGTTTCCAGGGGGGAGCAAGCCGGGACCTCCCCCAGGTCCGGAAATTGCACCTTCATGGAGTGGACCAGTTGCATTATTCTGGAGAGCGGCCGGATGTGGAGAGCGGCCGGATGTGGAGGGCGGCCGGATGTGGAGGGCGGCCGGGTGTAGTGAGAGAAGACGCGTGTGGCGAGAGGACGGGGGTGGCGAGAGGACGGGGGTGGCGAGAGGACGGGGGTGGCGAGAGGACGGGGGTGGCGAGAGGACGGGGGTGGCGAGAGGACGGGGGTGGCGAGAGGACGGGGGTGGCGAGAGGACGGGGGTGGCGAGAGGACGGGGGTGGCGAGAGGACGGGGGTGGCGAGAGGACGGGGGTGGCGAGAGGACGGGGGTGGCGAGAGGACGTGTTGTGGCGAGAGGACGTGTTGTGGCGAGAGGACGTGTTGTGGCGAGAGGACGTGTTGTGGCGAGAGGACGTGTTGTGGCGAGAGGACGTGTTGTGGCGAGAGGACGTGTTGTGGCGAGAGGACGTGTTGTGGCGAGAGGACGTGTTGTGGCGAGAGGACGTGTTGTGGCGAGAGGACGTGTTGTGGCGAGAGGACGTGTGTGGCGAAACGACATGTGTAGCGAGAGGACGTGTGTGGCGAGAAGACGGGTGGAGGGCCGACGAATGTGCAGAACGGACGAATCGCTTAACTGCATGAAGTCCATAGTATACCTAGAATGCATGGATCCTTTAAAAGATCATACCCCATATCACACCCCACGCTTACTCTCTCCTTACACCACCACCCAACTAGAACACAGAGATACTATGACACCATTCGGTATAACTGTTCTCATATCAACATCTGACGCCGCTCACTCCACATCACTCTATGTAATCACTGCTGGTCTCGCACCCCCAGCCAGGCGTTCTCCTCAGGCCTTACGCTGCCACTCTCGGTCTGGATAATTCCTGCCAGATTCGAACACATACTCCTGACCTCTCAGCCACCACACCTACCGCTATGAAGCAGCTTCCACAGGAATTTTCGCACCAGCTGCACACATACCAGATGCGCACTCGCACCTATTGGACCCTCTCTCCTCCCTCTACTGACAAGAACTTCGGTTCCCAAGGGCGTTCAACCTACCAGCGCCTTCAGACCATACCAATGGTATATAAGGCGCTATATAAGTGCAAAATAACATAACATAACAATAACATAAATAGGTCACCCGGGCCCAAATTAAAGTGTTACCTAAGTGTCAAACTTGACCATGCACCCCCCCACCCCGGATCACCTGTGTCAATGTGTGTATCCCAAGCCTTTCCCAGGGGTCCCATTTTATGAATTTCAGAGAGGTATGCATTATGCCAGATAGGTTGGGCCAATGTAGGCCTAGAACCCCAGCCTACATGCGTGTGTGCTTCTTCCCATGTATGGCGGATGTGGAGTGACATGCGTGGTGTTTTGGCCGTTCTGTCCCGGGGGGCGTACAGCACTTTGAGGAGGGGGGTGGGGGGGTAGAGGGTGCATATTGGACAGTTCCATGCCGATGTGGGGGAGTGCGCTGTCGTCAAGCAGCCAGTCGTTTACCAACCCGTTCTGTGCCGTCAGGTAGTATGTGCGGATGCATGGTAGCCCCATCCCTCCCTCCCAGATAGAACGTTTTAGTGTCCCGAGAGCGATTCTGGGTTGTTTCCCACCCCAAAGGAGAGTCCGTATGTGTCTGTATTAATTTGAAGATTCCAGGGGGAATGGGCACTGGGGCATTCTGTAAAACGTATAATAGTCTCGGGAGTGCCAACATCTTGAATAATGCGGCCTTACCCATTAAAGACAGTGGTAGGGATTGCCAATGGCCCATGTCTGTTGCGAGCCTGTCAAGGACCAGTTGCAGGTTCAATTGAAGGAACTCCCCCAGGGAGGCGCTAATAAGTACAGGAAATCGCAAACCGAAACCAGATATGGACAGGGGTCAGGGATTGCTCCCGCTCCCCCCCCTGGATTGGAAAGAACACTGTTTTCTGGGTGTTCACCCTGAGGCCGCAAAAACTTTGGTAGTCCGTGAGGATTCGGGACACCACTGGACATGAGGCCTCCGGTCTGCCGAGATAGATAAGAAGGTCCATCTCCCCCGGGCCATACGAATCCAACCATCCATTGTCCTTCCGGAGCCTGATCGCAAGCAGCTCAATTGCGAGGAGGAACAGGGGAGGGAAGGGGCAGCTCTGCCTAGTCCCTCACCTCACTGGAAATTAGATTGTCTGCCGTTAACCCTGACTTTTGCAATGGGGGATTCATACAGGAGCTTGGACCAGGAGATTAAACCGTGCCTAAACTTCATTCGGTCTAAGATGTCCCACAGGTCCTCCCATCCCACCGAATCAAATGCTTTCTCAAAGTCGTCCACCAATAACTCTAGCGGATCGTATATCTGAGGCGCGGTCCAGGGCCAATTGGAATCTGCGTAGGGTCATGCGTGTGGACTTATTTGGCATGAATCCACACTGGTCAGGGATTTCGATTACTCCCAGTAATCTGTTAGCCAGGGCTCGGGATAGAATTGTGGCCTCCCCATTTATCAATGAGATGGGCCTGTATGAGGCACATCTCTCGGGGGGGGGGGGGGGACGCCCCGATTTGAGTAGTACTATGATGCAGGTCTCCCGAAGGTTCGGAGAGAGGGAGCCAATTTCCCTTCTCCGAAGGAACATACGGTGCATATGTGTAATTAGGGAGCTACTGAGGCTTTTCCAGGTTTCCGCCTGGAACCCATTGTGTCCCGGGGTTTTCCCAGTTTGGAGTTGTGTAAGCGCAAACTGTAGTTCGTCTTCCGTCAGTTCCCGGTCCAGTGCCTCCCTCTGTTGTGTGGTAAGGCATGGGAGATCAATCGTGTCGAGGAAATTCGGGTAGTGGATCTCAGCATCTTCACCCGGGGGGGGAGGGGGAGCGTCCGCGATGTCGGAGTCGTCCGTCAGCAGGTCCCCGTTCGATGTCTGGATTGCTTGAACATACCCCTTGCATAATTCCCTCCTTTCCAACCAGGCTAGCATTTTCCCCGCCTTATCCCCTCGCTCATAAATCTGGCTGCGAGTCGACCAACAAGCAGCCCAAGCGTTGTCTAAGGCCAGATTACATAAGGTCTCTTGTGCTGTTTCCAGGGCTCTAATAATATTAATATCATGCTCTCTACTCTAGATAAACTGGCACCTCTCAAACTTAGATCAAGCAAACCGAAAGCTCATCTAAATAAATGGTTTACTCCACAGCTAAGAGACCTACGCATTCTGAAAAGAAAGAGTGAAACCACCTGGAGGCTCTGCCCCTCAGTTGATAAAAGCTAAATTAACTTCCCTCTCCTCACTTTACAAAAAGAAGTTTGCCAGGCAAAACGTAACTCGTATGATGATCGTATAGCCAAATCCAATTCCAGCATGAAAGAGCTTTTTTCCATTCTAAAGGAACTTGAGTCTCCTATCGCCACACCGGACGCCTGTACCAAGGACAAACTTTGGTGCACAGATATCCAGCAAGCCCTAACAAATAAAATCATCACACTCCAAAATAAAATCCAGCAAAAAAAAAACACAAGTACTCAAAATTCAGGACTCGCCTAAAAGGCCCCATACCAATAATTTAATGGCGCATAGTAATACCTTCCACTTCTACTTCCAAGGTGGTCATTTTGGAGAAATAAATTATCCTGTCGCTTAATCCATCTAATTGTAAAGGTGACATCTGCCCTGCACAATAAAAGACGCTGGCAGAGAAATATCTCCCTTTATCACTAAATTGATTACCGCCTCCTTTGCCTCAGACACCATCCCTGCCAACCTTAAACAGTCCTGGGTACTCCCCCCTCCTTAAAAAAGCAGACACTAGACCCCCTCATCCCCACTAATTAACGCCCTATCACTACAGTACCGTTTCTTCTCAAGATTCTGGACAAAGCGGCATACAACCAAATTCAAAAGCATCTAGAACTACATAACCTCCAAGGAGAGAGACAATCGGGCTTCCGTCCCCTACATGGAACAGAAACTGCCCTTATTGACTTGAAATCCCAAACTGACGAGCTGAGAGACAAAGGGAGAACAGTACTCTTGCTACTCCTGGACCCCTCAGCAGCCTTTGATTTGGTGGACCATAAAGTCCTCTGTAGTCACCTGGATTCCGCCGCCCATTTCTCCCCGGAAGCCATTAGATGGATCGAGTCATTCCTGAGTGAAAGAACGATGAGTCTTCTCCCCCTCAGCAGCGGCAGAACCCACCCCCATCTCATGCGGTGTCCCCCAGGGCTCTTGTGTCTCCCCAACTCTATACAATATCTTTACCAGGCCCGTGTTTGATGATTTGGACCATCTCGGTATCACCTACACTAATTATGCAGATACACAGATTCTCCTCCCACTTTCTGGGGATCATGCGAAAGACACGGAATTGGTGAACAAGGTATATCTTATCATCCAGGCATGGATGGCCACTCATGGCCTCTGCCTGAACAATAAGACAGAGTTGATTATCCTGGGCACCCAAGCCAATATCAATAAACTAGGCCAGGAATTCTCATTCAACATAGATGGGAATATCATCCAAGTGTCCAAGGATGTAAAAACCCTGGGATTCCATCTTGATTCTACCCTTTCACTTGATAAACAGCTAAAATCCCTTGCCTCCTCCACGGCTTACACGTGCAAACTGATAAGAGCCGGTAAACCATTCTGCTCCAATAAAAGCTGCTTAATCCTGGCTAGAGCTTTAATACTCTCTAGAATTGATTACTGCAACGCTCTATATTCCGGAGCTAATAAAATAACTCAAAGACTACAAATATTACAGAATAATGCCCCGAGAGCAGCACTAGGGATAAACAAAAGATCCCAGATCTCCTCCGCCAGACGCCATCACAATTGGTTGACCACAGAGAATAAAATTTCAAGATGTTATCCCTGACCCACAAAGCCCTTAATAACTCCGCCCCTGGACACCTGATTGACAAATTCCACAGGAGAACATCTCTCAGACCGACCAGAGCTGTCAATTCTAATTGTTTGACAGTACCGAACTTTAGACTCACTACGATCGGAGGAAATAGCTTCCCTGTAAAGGCTGCAAAAACCTGGAACTCACTACCACAAGACTTGAGAGCGGACTTGCCCTATCTTCGTTTCAGAAAAAATGTCATTCAACTCCTCACCTCGACTGACCTCAGTTGACCTGTATCACCTACCTCCTACTGGAATTACTTGTATAGAGTCAAGAATTAGTGCATCTGGGGGGTGGGGGGGGGCACTGTTGCGCACGTCGAAGATGGCCGCCTAGGTGAAGAGCTCTGGCTCAAGCGAAATCCTTTTACTCCAAATATCCTTCCAGTTGATAGCTGCATGGAAAATATCTACAAAATACTGCTGCGGAGGACTCGAGGAAGTGCCCCTGAAAAAACAGAGCTCATTGACACTAGGACTGAAGAGATACGGGCCGGTGAAGTCGCGGCGCCCAGAGAGCTGCGGTGAGGCCGCTGCTGGGCTCCACGCCGCTCCTGCGCGAGCCGGAGGTGCGGCCCACCGTCAAAAGGGCGCTGCTTGTGGGCGGGACGCTCCGGCTCCCCACCTTCGCTGACCGAGAGCCTGGGGCGGCTCCCTCTGCGCCGGGGCGGAGAAGATCCCGCTGAATGCCCGGAGACGAACGGGACTGCTGCGCGTGCCCCGGACCCCTGCGGCAGAAGTCCAGCGAAGGCACGCTGGTGCAGTAAGTGAACCGCGGGGGCGAGGCGGGGAGTGCCTGGGGCCCGGGGACACCGAGAGCCCAACGTTGTGGGGAGGCACGACGTGAGGCGAGACGCCCTGCGCCGGGGTGGCCGCCATTGCGTAGGGTGAAGCACATAGCGAGTGCAGCCCAGTCTGGATCGCCTGGTGACGAGTAGCGAGCGAGATAAAGCCGGGGCCTCTTAGCTGCATGCGCTGCTGGCCTCAGGGGGTGAAAACTCACTCGCCAACTCAGAGACCTTTACTGCCCTGATCACTGATTGCTAGAGGTATCGGCCTCCAGACCTGCTGAACTCCTTTTGGGGACACGAGTGGCGGAGAGACGTTGGAGACAGGCTGGCGACAGTGGGGAGCCATCTCCCCGTGATCAAAGAGAGGTGGGGCATTTTGCCGCCATAACACCAACTGCTCCAGGAAACCGTGCAGCAAACATAGGGGCGGCTCACCCTGTGGCCATTACCCGTGCATGCGCCGGAGCTGTACAACCCTGCAGTTAGGCCTTGTAGTGAAGATCCGTCGCTAGTAGCGACGAGGGCCCGGTTTCCCGCCTGCACTGTGGCGTACCTTGGCTGTGGACCAGGGTGAGGACTGCACCACTAACCTCCATTATAGCTGCACAGTGAAATAACTGACCACAGGGACAACGGTCACATTCACGTGGGATAGCACGGTCCACTCTGCAAGTGGTCACTTCACCTAATGGGCCGCACTGAAAAGAAGGCTACAGGGGGTAGGAAGACCGGCCCAATGGACTCCTTCGCCAGCTCCCAAGGGCAGGCAATACCAGGAGGGGCAACACAAACACCTGAAAATCAAGACAGATCCCTTGGATCGCCTGGCAACAATCGTGAAAAATGGGTTCCTGGCTGTTAACGTGAAACTAGATGATATAGTGGCGACGATTGGTTCCTTGAAAGCCCGAGTGGAAAAGGAAAGCGCACGTATCTCTGAAGCAGAAAACAGGATAGGTGTAAATGAAGATGGGCTTTCACAACATGGTCGTGATATAGCCCTACTCCAGACGGAGCTCCGTAAGACTCAGAACAAGTGTGAGGACCTCGAATCCAGGTCCCGCAGGAATAATATCCGCATTGTTGGGGTGGCGGAGTCGTTTGGCAAAGGCTCCATGGAAAGGAGGGTGGAAGAACTACTGAAATCTGTATTGGGGGAAGAATCCCTGTCGAGCCACTTCCTCGTTGAGAGAGCCCATCGCACCCTTGCACCAACCCCAAAGCCGGGCGCTCCACCCCGAACCATTATTGCACGCCTCCTGAACTATAGGGACAGAGATACGATCCTCCAGCTGGCCAGAGAAAAGGGGACACTACACCATGAAGAAAACAGGATACATATATATCCGGACTTTTCTGCGACCATACAAGCACAACGCAGATCCTAGGAGATGGTCAAGAAACAGTTAGGACTCTGTAATACACCCTACGCTTTAATTTTCCCAGCGGAAATGAGAATCCAACATGGAGGTAGGGCCCATTTTTTGGAAAACCCTGCAGAGGTGATGGCATACGTTGAGGCCTCCATTCCACTGCCCCCCAGAGATCGCATAAGAGACCCAAATGTAAGACCTGGCCCGGGTGAAGGCAGAGGCGATCCGGTAGACGGATGAGTCATGCCTCCTTTGCAGCAGGGACATGCTCCCTTTTGTACAGTCAACGCAGCTAAACTGGACCAAGATCAGATGTACTCAGGCCGTAGAGTCTCCCATATGGGCGGCCAGACGGCTGGGCATTGGTCTGCAACGAAGCACCCTCAGGAACGTTCCAATCAGTTATCTGGGTCCATCGTCAAGTTGGGGCAGATGTGGGCGGGGGGTGGGAAAGGGTGAAAGGGGAAGTTTCCTTGTTGTGATCACCACCCGGACGAGTTTAAGTCTGGGAGGAGAGTTTGCGCTGTTGAAGGTTGTTGGTTTGTTGAAAAAAAGGTCTTGCAGATGCTGGTACTGCCCATTTCTGGTCGCTCGTGCATTTATGGTTGTCATAATACAATACAGTGTATATACGTAGGAAATGGGTGATGGGCTGAAGGTTAAACTAATGACATGGAATGTCCGAGGCCTAAACAATCCAATGAAGGCAAGAAAGGTTGGCAATTATGTCACCAGACACAGGCCCCACATTTTAATGCTGCAGGAAACGCATGCACAGGGCTCGGTCAACGAGAAAATACTGGCGAAATGGGGCAAGCTGCGCTATTACACAAATTATTCCTCGCAGTCCAGAGGGGTAAGCATTCTCATTCACAAATCATTAGGATTTATTGACAAAGGCCACCTTGTGGACCCGATGGGCAGATATGTGCTGGTCTGGGGCGAAATTGCGGGGGAACACACGACCCTGGTAAATACCTATGGCCCCAACCTAGAAAACCCAGACTTCTACTTACACATACTTGAGATACTTGTTAAACATGAAGCGACAACCATACTATGGGGAGGAGACTTCAACGTGGTGCTTGACCAGACTCTGGATAGGTCTGCCGAGACACTCAGGCCGCCTTCTAGGATGGCGATGGCTTTGAAGCAGATCATCCAAGCATGCTAGATGCCTGGAGAGTGCTTCACCCAACAAGCAAGCGTTACACGTTCTATTCCTCCGTACATGATAGCAAGTCGCGTATAGACTATTGGTTCGTCCCCTCAAATACAACACACGCCCTACAGAGTTGCGAAATCCTTCCCCGCACACTATCTGATCATTCCCCAGTGGTACTGGAAATCACTCTGGGAGACGCCTCCAGGCCAGCTAGGAGATGGAGAATGCCTAATGGTATATTAAAAGACCCAAACGTGTCGGAAAGCTAACACACGGAAATCGCCAATTTCTTTGCAGACAACATTGGGTCTGTTGACCACATCTCGTCAGTTTGGGAAACATTTAAGGTGTGGGCGAGAGGGGCTCTGATATCTAAAACTACGGGTCTCCTAAGGGAACTACGCCGGGACCTGGAGAGGGTGGAGGGGGAACTGAACGTACTAGAGGAAGTTTATGGCCGGACACACGGCAGAGACACCCTGGCTGAAATACATAAATCGCTCAGGGAGTTTGACCGACTGGCGGTAAGGGAAGTACAATATATAGCAGCCCCTGTCAGGGCTCAGAGATACGGGGAGGGGAATAAAGCAGGGAAAATGCTGGCCAATCTGGTTAAGCAAGAAAGACAGATGGTCCTGATCGCATCGATTCACACGGCACAAAATGTGACAATAACAAGCGAACAGGGAATAAACGATGAATTTGTAGAGTTTTACAAAACACTATACGCGAATAAGGATGGAAAATCCCCTGATGAGATCAAAACGTACCTTGCCACATTGGATCTCTCTAAACTCACAGAAGAAAATAGGCTAGCGTTGGAGCAGCCTGTCATGGCAGAGGAGCTCACCGAGGCGATCAAGGGGCTCGCATCTGGCAAGGCGCTGGGCTCAGATGGCCTGGGAGTGGAATTTTATAAGGAATTCCGGGAAGAACTGGTCCCCGTATTGCTGGAGGTGTGGCAAGAGGCTCTGGGTAAGCAAACTTTGCCACAGTCAATGCGCAAGGCCATAATCACGGTGCTGCCCAAACCACGACGCCCGCCACAGGATATGTCAACCTATAGACCCCTGCCCCTGATAAATGTGGACGCAAAGATTTTTGCGAAAGTGCTGGCAAACCGCATGCTACCCGTAACGCCAATATTACTACACTCGGATCAAAGCGGGTTTATTCCCCAAAGGTCCACTGCCTTAAACTTGCGTAGGCTATTCGGCATAATGTCACAGATTAAACCGAACAAACAAGCAGTAGCAATATCCTTGGACGCCGAGAAAGCGTTTGACTCGGTCTCCTGGGAGTACCTCTTTCTGGTGTTGGAGGCGTTCAGGGTGGGCCCGTATTTCATTCATTATGTCAAACTGCTTTATACAGCTCCATGTGCGAAAGTATGCACGAATAGAACTATATCTAAATTGTTTGAGTTGGGCAGGGGTACCAGGCAGGGATGCCCCTTCTCCCCCATCCTCTTTGCCCTGACAATTGAACCCATGGCGGCGGCGATACGGTTAAGACATAACAGGGGCATAACCCTGAGAGGAGCCACCCAAATAATATCATTGTACGCGGATGACACGCTGCTCTATGTTCGAGAATCCGATAAAAACATTGTCCCCATCATGGCAGACATCAACGAATTTGCAGAATATTCGGGATATACGGTAAATATTGCAAAATCAGAAGTGTTCCCGCTCACCCCCTCCACAAAATGACCAACTCAAATGTGCGGCCTCAAGTGGTCCGTACACCACATCAGATACCTTGGAGTTCTGGTCTCTAGCAATAGACGAACCTTATACACTGATAATTATGATCAGGCACTACAAACACTTCAGATCTGGAGGCGTCTCCCAATTTCATTACACGGTAAAATTGCCATTCTTAAAATGATTGTACTTCCAAAATTGCTATACCTATTTGTAAATATTTCTATATGGCCGGGGAGGGAGTTCTTCTCTAGGCTTCGATCCATGGTGGCGTCCTTGCTTTGGAACGGGAAGACGGCTAGGATCAGTTGGGAGAGAATGACAGAACCATATGAAAGGGGGGGGGGGGAATAGCTGAACCAGACTGAGCTTTATTACACGGTGGTACAGGCACAGTTTGCAAAGTACTGGTACGATGAATCGGACAACTTCCCTCATACGCGAATAGAAGAATACACCACTGTGCCCACCAACATCAGTTCGGTGATTTTCAACACCAGACATAATGACTCTTGCATCTTACACTTTTCTGACAGAAGTATGTACAGCTTAAGACTTGCAAATACATGGCTGTGCCACATATGAAGAGGAGGAGGATTGCGCAGTACGCAATAATCTCGCTTGATGGAATAAAAGCGTTTGATTCACTGTACTGGGAGTGGCTGCTTACAGCGCTGAGGGAATTTGGGTTTGGTGAACAATTTATCAAGTGGATAAAGATACTGTACACTGCACTTGTGGCAAGGGTCAAATCTGGAAGGGTGGCAATATGTGGCCTGGGACATACAAAGGGGCACAAGGCAGGGGTGCCCTTTGTCACCCATGTTATATGTGCTGGGGCTGGAGCCGATAGCAGTTTACTGTCATGATCTCTGCTTCCAAAAGGTCAGGGTTTTCCCCAACTCCCTTGGAAGCAGATCCATAACCCAGGTTCCGAGTGCCAACCAGTCCCAATTGGGACCTTTTGGACCCAGTCCTGGCGCCAGTGGCACCAGGCTCATAAATATGCCCAGTCCCAGCGCTGGAAGCGCCGGGCTCATAATGCGTGGGTGGACTTACCTGCAGCAGACCATGCTGCTTACTTGCCTGCCAGTTGAGCCTCTGATCCTCTTCTGTTTGGAACTACTTTTCCTGTTGGGTGGGGCAGGAGCCACTCCCTAGATTCAGAACACTGGAACTCTTCTGGAAAGCAGGAACTCTTTTCTTACCTAGGCGTGGCTGTGGAAGGAGACACCTAAGCACTACAGGAAGCTATTTAAACCACACCCGATGGATGAATCTTGCTTTGCGTTATTCTGCATCCTCTGCAGCAGAACGCTCATCGTGTCTTCTGCATCTGATCCTGGGCCTAAGGAAAAAGGCTTACCATCCTGAATCCAGTCTTCAGCAACACCTATAAAGACAAGAAAGAACAGGTTAGCATTACGGTCTTCAGTGACAGCTCTTCACTTACCTGGTCCATCGGCTGTCACCAACGCCTCGCGCTGCATTCCGGCATCTGAAAGACAAAAGCTTACCAACTCTTCGCACGCTCCGGAGGCCTTCGGCGCTGCATCCCGCATCTGAAAGACAAAACAAGGTGCGTTTAAAGACATTGGGGAACTTTAATACTCACGTGCCATTACTCCTTTCCACATCTAACCCAGTGGGTATTCCGGCACCCTGCAGCCGCTCCGAACTTGTACCTGCAAAATAAAAAGACAGTTAGAGCGCATCGTGAAGCAGGCAACAAGCGCTTACTTACGTGCTTCCAGGCGCTTCTATTCATCACACGGGCTCCATCTTCAACTCACTTCAGCCCGTCATCCGCCATCGCCGGAACCCTGCAAAACAAGAGACATCATTACTAAAGACTTTAAAGACATTAGAATTACTCGAAACTTACCGTTCGTGCAGTAAACGACGGACAGCAGTCCTCTGAAGTCAAGAGGCCTGCTCCCCTTATCCAGTGAAGAAACTGGTTACAGCACCCTGCCCCGAGGCAGATGGAGAGCACAGCGTTCACTTACCTAAGGTGAGAGCGTTAACCTTTGGGGTTCTACAGGAGAAGAGAAAGGGAAGAAGAGAGAGACATTCAATAACCCAGTTCCTTAATCCCATATTTTCTATCTGCAGACATCTTACCCTTCGAGTCAGACATACAGTGCACAGAGGTCCAGCCCAAAGAGCCAGCCGTGTGTTACACATCACCTTTGAAGATACGGTATACGCCCAGTCAAGACCGGCGCCTCTACGGGAATCAGGTGAGCGTTACATTTACCATCAAAAACAGTTTCCGGAAGCGGGCATTTGGGTGGGAGAAGTTGGCCATTTAAGTGTCGCTGTACGCGGACGATGTACTATTATACCTAACTGACCCGCACCACAACATGCCCGTGATACTTGAGGTACCAGACAACTATGAAAGAGTGACTGGGATTTGCTTTAGCAGAGAAAAATCATGTATATTTCCACTGGCGATTCTGAGGGGAAAGGGTGTGGAAGAATTTCCAGATGTGGGACTCAAATGGCAGCTAGATTAATTTAAATACCTGGAGTGAACATAAGGCACACACCGGAGCAAATGCATGAAAGCAATACAGCAGCTGTAGTGAAGGGGTTAAGGAAATCCATGACATTCTGGTCCAGGTTGCCGTTATCACTGATGGGCAGGGTAGCCATTGCCAAGATAATTCTGCCCTGGTTTTTATACTACTTCACTCATGGCCACTGCTATGTCAAGGACTCCTTCCGCTTACTCGAAGCATTGCTACGGGAATTTCTATGGGGTGCGGCTAGACTGCCACTTGCTACACTATGCCTGCCTTATAAAGGAGGGAGGAATGCAACTGCCGAACTTTGAAAAATATTACCTTGCAGCGCAACTTAGTTTTGTGGCTAAATGGCTCTCGGATGAGGCTACTCCGGAAACTGAATTGCTACAGCAATTGGTAGCACCCGCACGCCTGAAGAATTTACTATGGGCACCATTGGGCTGCTTGGGGAACACCCCCATGATTGTAACGCTGGGCAGAAAGGTGTGGCACAGGGCCAAGACACTGTTGAAACATCCGTACTCGCCTGAGACTCCCAATTGCTGCTGACATCTGCAGAGAGTGGATCTGGTAGTGGTAAGGCACTGGGAAAGATGGGGTATCTAAACTTATGTATGCAGAGGGTGTCTTTAGAGCATTTGAATCCCTACTTGAGAAGGAAGTGTTACCCAAGGGGCAGTTCTTGTGGTACCAGAGGGCACATAAGGTGGCAAAAGGGAGATGGGATAGCTGGCATGAGGAACCAGTACCGAACCCCTTAATGTCCCTAATGCAGGACTTAAGCAGTGGCTGGAAACCAGTGTCCAGACTGTATGGCCTATTGGCGGATAACCCCAATCCCAAAGGCATGAAACTGGGAGATGGATCTAGGGGAATATATAGCTGAAAGGGAATGGGAAAGGATACAAATATATCCCCGGGAGCTGTCAAGAAACTCCTGATTTAGGCTAATCCAGCTGAATGACTTACCCCATACCTATACGACGCCACAAAGGATAGCCAAGTTCAGCAACAATGCACGGACACTGGGCCCTTGGTGTGGAACCGGGTTGGCAGGGCTGATGCATTTTCTGGGGATGTGGGCACGCACAGCAGTTCTGGACACGAATAGAACAGGCCTGTGGGAAGGCTGGAATTGTAAGATATGGATGGGCCCCAAAAGAATGTTTGCTGGGCGCTTACCCCAGGGTGGGTAGATTTTAGGCATGTAGTCAAGTTAATTGACATGGCGTGCATATTGGCCAAAATGATAATTGCAATGGCTTGGAAATCAACTGGGGGACCATAATTTGCACACTGGTACAAAGAATGTGAGCGCTGGGCAGAGGCTGAAACCAGAGTATGGCGCGCGATGGTGTAGCTAGGGCATAAGGGAATGTTCCCGATACCCAAGAAGCTTTGAAGACACTGGTCTGGGACATGTTCCATCCCTCTGATGACAAACCACTATGAACTCGTTTTCCCTACAACACTTAAATCAAGACACCATAGAAAGTAACATAAGGTGGGTGCTGGTCAAGGTGCGCCTCCCCAACAGAAGACAGTGTCTTATGCAAATGTCAACCCCACTCACCAGCAAGAAAAATTGAGATGTTTAATACTGTATGTTGCCTGATAAGTGAAGATGGTTCTATTTTTTTAGTTATGTTTGTTTGCTAATTGTAGCTATCACATACGCATGGAATTATACAGCAATTATGCTACAACTGATATGTATACCTATATAAAATGCCAATAAAAACATTTCAATATAAATGAAGGGGAGGAGGATGACATTCTCAAAGCTAAGGATAGCCCATTGGAGGGGGGGGTGCTCTTTGTTGACGGGTCAGAGACAATCAATCAAGAGACAGGACAAAGACATACGGCTCCGCAGTAATGCGCCTCGATGGAGGTCGATATGAGACACTAGTGATGAAGACTACTTGTGCATTATTCAGCCCAAGCAGCAGAGCTCTTAGCTAGCGCTCAGCGAAGCGCTACAAGCGTCACAAGGTTGCTAAGTGACCATCTATTCGGATTCAGCATACGTCACTACAACAGTGCATGCCGGGTTGCCACGATGTAAGAGGGGTTTCTGGAGAGCACACGGTCCCACAGTACAACTTGCTGCACTGCTAGAGATTAATTTCCGCGTTGTCACAACCCTTCATGGTGGCGGTCGTCAAATGCTTTGCCCACACCAATAACAGACGCAATCTCACTGGGAAAATGCCGGTCTACCTTCCGGTCCCAATAATTTCAGAGTATGTCCTGACGACATCAACAATAATCCAAACACCCTGTATACAGCATTGCCTATTGCAAAGCTTATTGAGCTGCAAGGCAGAGCACCCAGTGAAGAAAAGGAAATGTGGTCCAAGATAGGGTGCAAACAGTCCCTGGCCGATTTGTTATGGCAACACGAATGCTCCCGCAAGGCAGTAATCCCATACAAACTACTGACAATAGCTTTTGACCAACGCAACCACCCGGCCCACAGTTCGAAAGATATTGCAACAGACATACAAGAGGATTGGTTTATCCCCAATCTTCAAGAGCACCTCACAAACCTGATCATATATTGCACCACTGGCAATGTTTTACAACAGGCATGACGATCCGTACCTTACGAGCCACCTTGCCACGCCCTATTGGACCGCTCCGCAAGCTACACAGATTTTGCTGACATGGGAGAAAGATGCAATGGGTCGAGGTACTGGAATGTTGTCGTCTGCCCTTTTTTCTCACGATGAGTTGAAGCAGGGCCTTGTGCCTACCCGGATGCCAAATGTGCTGCCAAATTTCTAGTCTGTGAAGTTTTCCACCAGCGGGGTGCGTCAGATGTGTCAAGGTCTGATAACGGCACACATTTTTTCAATGAGCTCTTTAGAGATCACAGCACTACTTGGCATTAAGCACCAGATGTGTATCAATTCATCACCCCCCTCGGGACAACAGCGTTGTGGAGAATATCAACGGTCTGCTCAAGAGCAAACTAAGCTCTGCATCACATTGAAAAAGATCTGGGGCCACTGCCTTCCTTTGGCCCTCTTCAGCTTACGCACACAACCTAGCAAGGACCATCATAAATCACCCCATGAGGTGGGTAACTGGTCTGTGCATAAAAATACCCATATCCCCTGTCAGGAGAGCATCAGATGCCCATAAAGCAGCCGCGATCCTAGGAGAAGAATTCAATGAGTATTTGCGTGCCATTAAGTACATCTCCCGACAAATTGCACCTCCCGAACAGAGGACAACAGGCACACACACAGCTCCAAGCCTACCTAATTTCTCCAGGCAGGAGCGGTTATCTATGTACGCAAGATACAATTTTTGCAAACACGCTGCGCATAGACACTAAATAAAACTAGTTGGTAAAGTGATTTTTAATTGACACCGAGGTAGCCTGACACGTGTTTCGGGCACTTGCCCTTCCTCTGAGGCTACAAGTTTGTTTTAGTAAACACAAAATAATGTATTACAAATACATTAAACAAATTGTGTAGACCCAAGGTTACAGGGCAAACAAGGGATTAGCCATGGAGCAGTACAGTAATCATACATGGCACAATATTGCGAATTTTGCAATCCATAGTGTCAAAGGGCAAAGAATATATTGACAATTTAAAAATAACAAGTCAACAGTACAAAAACATATACAGTGTGATTACAATGGAAAAAGGAAAAATTCATACCATTTGCATGTTTGAATTCATCAGATCAAAAATGGAAGAGGGGAAAAGAGGGTGAATAAGAATTCATTAGCCTGAAAGTTCTCGGTGGGCCATACAAGATATAAGAACTATTAATAAATTAAAATACGTTTACCTGTAGTCAGATGTAGTTCAATTATGAACTGGGAGAAAGTGAGATAAAGATCCAATTTAGGAAAATTCATAGAGGCGGCATCACTAATTTAATTTTGGCATCTTATCATTTCTACAAAATGTTCGCTATCCACTTACCCTAATTGAAGGTAAGCGATTTAAGATGGATTTCTCATGGGCTCCACTGTAAGTTCAATTTTATAAACAGTATATTAGACATGTGCACTAATTACATAATAAAACCAGTTAATCATATGGGAGGGCAAATGCCAAATGAGTACCTATCATTTGCAGTTGCAACAAGGAAGTAAGGAAGCGTTTCCTCGTGTCTGCTTGCAAAGATAATGGAGAGAAGACGAGCGTGTAGCGCGTGCCCAGCGATAAAAAAAAAGAAGAGGGAGAAAAAGACAGGCAGCGCAATTAGAATCAGCTGCTTGTCTGGTTTGATAATTGCGACGCGCGTAGACCCTCGGAGCCCTAGGGGTCTACGTGCAAGTGTAGTACTTACCAGCGTTTCCGCTGAGAAATTAATCTGGAGCCTGCCGGCCGCGGCTCGTGTTGCCATAGTTATAGCAGCAGCGTGTGTAAGTCAACGTGCGCGGCCTAACGTGTGGGAATGTGAGGCCGCCATCTTAAGTGTATGTGTGTGCGTCCCTGTAGGGGATGAGATCTGCAGATTAATTCTGCCTGAACTAGCTGGATGGTAGATAGAAAGTGGGAGATAATGTGAAAGAATTAATTAAAATCAAGTATGTGCTTATGGCAGCCCAACTCCGTCTTATAGGAATGACGGTGGCATGAGCTGCAGGTAATCATCTGCTATTTATTTTTTAACACAACAATTGCGGTGAGATTGACAATTATGACTGGAGTGAGAAGGGCCAGTATCCAATTGACCCGACCACCTTAACCGCATTAAAAGTAAAATTATGTGCGAATTTGGAAAAATAACCCACCAAGAGGACGGGTTTGAAAATTATAATATATTAAGGAAAAAACTGCGTAGAGGGTAGGAATGGCATGGAGATCCAATCCTGCCTGTTACACCTGAAATGAGCCGGTGAGGCAATGATCGGCAAATCTTAAACCAACTAAGTGTATGACACACGAAGAACCACAAGCAAAATAGAAAGAACAATGAGGAGTCAGTTGAACATTACATTTGTGCATTACTCTTATCTCATAAAAACACAGAAAGTTCATGGTCTATATTGAGGCCATGTGTGACAGTGTGGTAACGGCAGATAAGCCGCGCTTCTAATTGTCGCAATTTAAGAATCAAATTACCACCTCGTGGTAGTGTAACCTTGGCCATCCCAGTGAATCTAATTTCTGCTTTGTTATCCATTTGGTGAGTTTGTTGCCAATGTACTGCTAATGGATATTTAGAATCTGTCTGGGAGATGGAGGCCAAGTGTTCTCTAATTCTGATCTTTGGTGGCCGAATTGTACTGCCAATGTAACACTGTCCACATACACACAGAATACAGTATACACAAAACTTGGTATTACAGTTAATAAATGAGGTAATTGTATGTGTACCCAAATGGCCGAATTCAAGCTTGCTTGTTTCAAGTGCTAAAGTGCACATCGGACACCCCCCACACTTACGAAATCCACTTGTACTTGCTAACTGTAGCCAAGTTGGTTTATGTTGTGGGTTAGACATAAATGAAGGTGAGAGGATGTTTTTAAGATTATTTGCCTTGGTGTAGATGAAATTTGGCGAGTCATCTACCCAGGGTGTGATATCTCTGTCGAGTTGGAGGATGTGCCAATGTCTCTTGACTATGCTGTACAGATTGGAACTCTGTTATATTTAGTAATACATTTCAGTTTATTACTATGAGTATTCTGAGGGCGTACTTTTGGAGTGAGTAAATCCTCTCTTTAGAGATTTCACCTCACGTTGAGCTTTGTCAAGGAGGCGACTGTCGTATCCTCTGGCCAAAAAACGATTACGGATAAAAGCACATTCTGTTTGAAAATCCTCATTTGAGGAACAGTTGTGTCTGGCACGTATGAATTCTCCTTTAGGAATATTACGTGAGACCGATTTCTTATGGCAACTGCTCGCGTGGAGTAATGAATTAACTGAAGTGGATTTACGATACGTTTTAGTTGTCAATTTGTTGTCTGAAATAGTAATGGTTAAGTCCAAGAAATTGATACTACTGTGGCTAACAGTGTGTAAATTGAATTAACAATGAATTAGAGTTGAGATAATTCACAAAGTCATTAAGTGTGTCACAGGAGCCTGTCCAAATCAGAATCACATCTATATATCTCTTCCAAGTATGGATATATTGTGAAAACATAACATTTGTAAACACAACCAGTTGTTCAAAGTGATACATGAATATATTTGCAAGGGCAGGCGCATAGTTTGCTCCCATTGCTATACCAATGAGTTGACGGTAGTAGATGTTGAACAGAAATACATTGTTAGAGAGTGCACAGAGAAGGAGTTCTTTGATCAATTCAATGTGTTCGAAGAACGAGGCAGAATGCTCACGAAAAATATAATCAACACTGGTGACTGCCTTATCATGGTCAATAGAGTTATAGAGTGCTTTAACATCAAGCATCACTAGTAACATATCGGGGAGAACAGGTAATTGATCCAATATATGTAAAATATGCATGGTATCTCGAATAAAGGTCGGAATGGACGTCACCAGGGGGTGCAAGACATTCATTAATATAAATAGAGATTGGTTCAAAAATGCCACCGCCCCCACTCAGGATGGGTCTCCCTTCTGGTATTGTGGTATAGGCTTTGTGAATCTTGGGCAGGAAGTAGGCTGTGGGGATGACTGGACCATCTACAATGAGAAAGCGTTTTTCAACATCTGATAAGAGGCCTCTGGTGTGCCATCTGGCCACAAGTTGGCTGACTGTTGCCCGTATTGTGCCAATTGGGTTTGAGGGCAAAGTTTCATAATAACCAGGTGAGTTTAAATGTTCAAGACCCCTGGCAATGTAGTCCTTGTTCATTATTACCACATTGCCACCTTTAACTGCCTCTTTGAAGATCAAGTTATCGTTGGAGGCTAACTTTTGCAATGCTATTTGTTGTTGGTGAGATAAGTTGGGTTTGCACCCTTTTTTCGAATTGGTAGAATCTTGCAATTTGTGTATGTCATTAGTGACTGCTTGGTGAAATGTATCAATTAAATTATCCTTGGGGAACGTAGGCACAAATTTTGATTTGCTCGATAATTCCTTTATTTTCAAATTTTGCTGTTGTATGCTTAGATCATGCAATAAGTCCATCACATTAGCAGTTGAATCATGTTCACATTCATCCAGAGACATGAGAACATGTGTACTTAACATTGTCTGTAATGTGACGTCTGATGGGGCAGGCTGATGTGATTTATATTTAAAGAAATTCACTTGCGTTGCAAAATATTTTTTGAGTTTTATTTCACGGATAAATTTGAAAAGATCAATCTGAATCTGCACATAATCATTAGTGTTAGTAGGAGCGAACGAGAGTCCCTTATTCAGGAGTACTCTTTCGTCTTGAGAGAGAGGGTAGTCACTCAAATTAGTAATCAGATCCATCTTGTCTGATTCCTGAGATTTTGCTGGTACAGCGACCGAGTCACTCTGCGTTGCGGTGGAGGGGGGGGCGTTTGCGCCTATGGGATTGGCCGCCCCTAGTGCCCCGAGGCTTGGGTCTGGGATTGTAGTACTTGTGACTAGTGGTGTTTGAAATCTGACTTTTTTCATGGCCGCCAGTGCGGCTTGACAATTGCCTTTCTTGTAACGGCGAATCTGCTCTAAAAAAGGGGGTTGGTTGGGGTTGAGTAATATGGGCTCGATTGCCAGTGGAAGCCTCAGAATCATCGGAGAGATTCACTTCTTTATGGCTAGGTCCCACTGAGGGGTCTGTATCTGTATCAGCTTTGTCAGCATCGCTATCTACTTCGGAGCTTGCTGGGGAGGAGGCTGCACTAGTAGGTCGTGAGCGAGAGACTTCATCATATTTGGGTTGGTATGTGTACACCCTATTGTCCCGATAGTCTGTCATCACGGGAAAATTTGCGTGATTTGCGAAGTTTGACCTCATCTCGATGTCTTCGTAGGCGGGTATAGAGGGTTTTGTAATTTTGATCTATGGTAGCGCTTGGTGCATCAAAATGTGCAATCTCATCTTTGATGTAACAGGCAGGATTGGATCTCCATGCCATTCGTACCCTCTACGCAGTTTTTCCCTTCATATATTATAATTTTCAAACCCGTCCTCTTGGTGGGTTATTTTTCCAAATTCGCACATAATTTTACTTTTAATGCGGTTAAGGTGGTCGGGTCAATTGGATACTGGCCCTTCTCACTCCAGTCATAACTGTCAATCTCACCGCAATTGTTGTGTTAAAAAATAAATAGCATGATTACCTGCAGCTCATGCCTCCGTCATTCCTATAAGACGGAGTTGGGCTGCCATAAGCACATACTTGATTTTAATTAATTCTTTCACATTATCTCCCACTTTCTATCTACCATCCAGCTAGTTCAGGCAGAATTAATCTGCAGATCTCATCCCCTACAGGGACGCACACACACTTAAGATGGCGGCCTCACATTCCCACACGTTAGGCTGCGCACGTTGACTTGCACACGCTGCTGCTATAACTATGGCAACACGAGCCGCGGCCAGCAGGCTCCAGATTAATTTCTCAGCGGAAACGCTGCTAAGTACTACACTTGCACGTAGACCCCTAGGGCTCCGAGGGTCTACGCGCGTCGCAATTATCAGACAAGCAGCTGATTCTAATTGCGCTGTCTGTCTTTTTCTCCCTCTTTTTTTTTTTATCGCTGGGCACGCGCTACACGCTCGTCTTCTCTCCATTATCTTTGCAAGCAGACACGAGGAAACGCTTCCTTACTTCCTTGTTGCAACTGCAAATGACAGGTACTCATTTGGCATTTGCCCTCCCATATGATTAACTGGTTTTATTATGTAATTAGTGCACATGTCTAATATACTCTTTATAAAATTGAACTTACAGTGGAGCCCATGAGAAATGCATCTTAAATCGCTTACCTTCAATTAGGGTAAGTGGATAGCGAACATTTTGTAGGAATGATAAGATGCCAAAATTAAATTAGTGATGTCGCCTCTATGAATTATCCTAAATTGGATCTTTATCTCACTTTCTCCCAGTTCATAATTGAACTACATCTGACTACAGGTAAACATATTTTAATTTATTAATAGTTCTTATATCTTGTATGGCCCACCGAGAACCTTCAGGCTAATGAATTCTTATTCACCCTCTTTTCCCCTCTTCCATTTTTGATCTGATGAATTCAAACATGCAAATGGTATGAATTTTTCCTTCTTCCATTGTAATCACACTGTATATGTTTTTGTACTGTTGACTTGTTATTTTTAACTTGTCAATATATTCTTTGCCCTTTGACACTATGGATTGCAAAATTCGCAATATTGTGCCATGTATGATTACTGTACTGCTCCATGGCTCATCCCTTGTTTGCCCTGTAACCTTGGGTCTACACAATTTGTTTAATGTATTTGTAATACATTATTTTGTGTTTACTAAAACAAACTTGTAGCCTCAGAGGAAGGGCAAGTGCCCGAAACACGCGTCAGGCTACCTCAGTGTCAATTAAAAATCACTTTACCAACTAGTTTTATTTAGTGTCTATGCGCAGCGTGTTTGCAAAAATTGTATCTAATTCTACCTACCTGGCGGTAGACTTGGCAAATCCCGCCCCCTGCATTCACCTGCAGCTTTCTTCACTACTCCCAAGCTTCTTAGGTCCTTGCACTGACCCTCGCCATTCCCCTCTGCCAATTCATTTTATTTATTTATTTTATTTTTTTCTTCTATGTACGTAATTTTGCCAGAAAATGGAACAACCCCAGATTTCATGGCACATATGAGGTCATTCTCAAACTCTGCTATTGGATACATCTCTGATATTCGCAGGGCACCTGCATACAGCACACATCACTTTAAGTTCCCCATGTCCCTGCTTCCCTACCTCAGTGCAAGTGTAAAATCAGCCATAAAAAAAAGCATTTAACCCTTAGTGTATACTCAAATATATCTAGTCACCATTAAATGAAATTTGCATAAAATCTCCCTCTTCTTGCTTTCCTTTTTCTCTTTGTGTGCATTATTTTTTCCTTTCAAAAAGAAGAATATGGAACCAGCATCGTCTGATACATCTGCGTATATTACACAAAACGTTAGTTATCAGACTGTTCCTAGATGTTCCTATTCTTACACGTTTGGACTGCATTTTAGTGCAATACTATTGCCATTTTAATGTTTTGTTTAGCTATTTATTGGGGAGCTGGTTATATTTGGAGCTCCTATAAAATGGGGGTGTTTATTTTCAAATATAACCAACAGTACTACAGACGTGTATAACACCAGTGATTAGCTTGTTAACAACGACAATATGTCCATAAGTGCCCCTCTGCGTATGAGTAGGACTAGGAGCACTATATTAGAAAAAAAAAATCCCTGTCTTTAAAAGTATTTATCGTAACTCAAATATTCATGATCATGAAGTTAAAAGTATGGCTAGCAAACGCACCGGGCAACAAAACAAATGAAACGGTAAGCATGAAGAGCAAAATAAGACACCTACCACAGGCTTGGTTTCAATGCCATTGAGGATGTACGACACCCCGAAATGTCGAATAGCTGGTACACAGAGATAAGTGTGATAGGGAGACAAACAGAAAATGGGAGCTGCTATGTGTGTTCACGGATCCCACACGTCAGGGGCGCTCAAGGTATTAGTACCAGAGGAAGTACCAAATACAGAGGGACAGAGCCTGGTTCATCTTGCGCCATGTAGGGTTAAACACACCTTCCAGGCACATAGTACGAATAGAGCTCGTCAATCCAGACCCTCTGCAACAGGACGACAAGCCAAGACACGTTAAATGCCTGCTGCAGCCATACTTGGTCATTGAAGGACTAAACAGCAAGTGCAAGAAACCACACTTCGTTTTCTGGCGGTAGGACTATTAGGATACGAAGAGGAACTCTTGGCTCGAGTGGAAGCAACCTGCACACAAATCTGGACAGAGCACATAGCAAAATTGACAGATTGCAGCATCAAAAAAACCAGTGAAGGTGCACAGAGAAGAAACATTATGAACTTTGTTTCCACAGTGAAGGAACCATCTTTATTGCTCTGAATAAGAGTGCAACAGGACCCTCCTGATCCCAGACCTGAAGAGGGGCATGACAGCTGTGATGAATTACTATTGGGCCTGTGGCCAACAAGCGTACTTGCACCTCCCACCATTATGGAGGGACCATTGTTTTCTGGCCAGGCTGCACTACTAGTAGTCACAGAAAAACCCTTGAAAGGGGTGCCAATACCTAATACTGCCCCAACCGTTTCTCCTGCATTGGAGGAACAGAACCCAGTGCCACCACCAGAATTATGCATCCTCCCTGGGAAAAGCCAGTATGAGAAATTGCAAAGGAAGAAGAGATCATCAAACTATCAAAAGACTCAGCAGCATTGCTTGGGGAAATTCCTGAAGAATACAGATTGCTCAGCTTGACAGACTTTCTTTGCATCACTCTTGCTACCCGGTGTGCAGGCAGCAGCGAATGCAAAATGGCTGCAGTACGCGGGGAACTGGTCCAGTTGGCAAATAACAGCACAGGTTCAACGTCGTAAAGGTAGAGCTGCGCACCCCAAGACTGATGCAGAACCGCTATGTTCTTGATATGTTGACGGCAATGGAAGGAGGCGTGTCCCGAAAGATCGAAGATTAGTGTTGCACATTCTTGCCACCTGAAGACATGGAAAATGCATCACTATCTCACAAGACAAGCAGAGGAGGATTGGTTCGACGTTGCGTTTGATTGGGCCCCGTCCTGGCTAGAAGCCTTTGTGAAGATGCTGGTACCGGTCATCATGTTCATCTTGGTCATCTTCTGCGCCTGTCAAATGGGACTCATGTGTTGTGCCAAAGCAGTGCCTAGTAGCGCAATGATGGTTTCAAAAGTACCTCGCAATACAAAAGTGAAATACAAACTGACCATGCCATTCCTTAAATGCTCCCTATTCCTTATGAAGGCGAAGTAGACTGCTTATACCACACCACAAATGTACGGACCATGAAAATTAAAGGGGAAGTATGGGTTGATCTAGCAGGAGACGGGGGATGTATTTATATGACATGCACACCTGAAGAATATGCGCGATCAGGAGAACGTTTGCAGTCAATGTGTAGGGCCTGGATGCCAATAAAGGGAAGCCTACCATATGAGGAGGCAGTGAGAAGGGAGGACGAATGCATGAGTAGGGGCGGTGGGGGTTGGGGGAGTTCGGTACTGAAGTAGTAATGATGTGCCAGGGGAGAAGGGAGCAGACTAAGAGGCCCCACAGAGCCACGTTATGCAAATTTTAGATGTTTAGCGCATATACACGGATGCCATTTTGTAGCGAAGGCAGAAGTATAGGGCCTGCATGGCAGCGCGTTAAACACAGGCCGCAAACCTGATGAAGAATTCCAAATAGGCCCAAGCGCTGATGAGAAAGACCCACTCTGCTAGTTTCCACAAAACCCTGCTTTGTTCTAAAACTGTTGCCAATATGCTTATCCAGACAAAGAATGTATCCTGCAAGGCCACGAGACAGTGCTAGGCGCCTCACTACATGTGTTATCACAAGCAGGCCAGAGCAAGCCCCAACCTCCACCCAGACAACTAAGAGTCACAGCCCCTAAAACTGTCCGAGTCCCGAGACACCCCGAATTCCGAGATACTAGCTGACCCCAAGCCACCGACCATAAACCAGCCAACCATAAAAGATCTAAGAGAATGGTCACCCTATCTTTACTTCATAATAACATGATTTGTAATGCGAGATTCAGGGAGGGATACATTTTAGTTCAAAAGCAAGGGTGGAAGCTTTGGAAGCCGGATGATGCAACTTGGATGAGTGAAATGTGTGCGGCTCAAATTGACCTCAAGACTTCCCCTGTACCAGCCAATGATCATGTCAGGTACCCTGTATAATGATAGAGTAGCACTGTTAGAATAATGTAACTAATTGTCTTTTCCCTGGAGGCGATGAGCCCAGCTGACCCCACGTGATGGAAGACAGACGGACAGGGCTGGGGCCAATGGCCTGGCACCCCCTATGTTATGTTAATCCCCTATGTTATGTTACAGAGCATTTGTATAGCGCTTTATATACCATTGGTATGATCTGAAAGCGCTGTGGGTTGAGCGCCCTCGGTGACCGTGGTCCGCATCAGTTAAGAGATTAGAGTAGCATATAGTGCTTGGGTGCACTTGGTATCTGAGCACCCAGAGTGGTTTGAGCTGGTTGGCCCCATTCTAATGCTAAGTGTGGTGCGATGGATGTGAGAATGTAATGTGTGCAGCAAGGAGAGTGGTCTCAGAGTCTGCATTCTGGCTGTCGTGGGGCATGTTTAATGGATTACTTTTGCCACTAGGCCGATTTATAAGTGGGGTATAGCTGCATTCTACCAGGCTGTTTAGGTGTTCTATGAGCAACGTAGGTATGTGTGCAGCAAGGCCGAATTGATCGAGGGGTGTAGCTGTGTTCTATTGATTGTTGATGTGAAGTGGAGAGTGAGCATATCAATAGGAATGAGTGTTGAGGTGAACTGTGGGTGGCCCCCTTACTTGGCATGCTTTTGGAGCGCAGTGCACCAGCCGTGTCTGCCCTGGTGGTTTCGTAGTAGTGGATTACAGGGAGAGGTAGACTGGTATGTGGGGGTATGTTGCGTTATCTCGGTCAGGCCGTCCTTTCCAGACGCTCTGTAGTAGGACTCGCAAGCCCCATGTTCTGGCTCCTTGGAGGAATTTTAATCTGGGTTGCTGGGTGCTTCTTGGGTTATTGTGCGATTCTCTGGAGAGAATAGCCAAGCATAGTTTTTTTTGTAAAAACTTTATTGATTTTACAACACACAAAACAAAACCATCACACCCGACATTTACGATCACATTCTTAGCATACCCTTTACATATTCGTCAGAACTGTCTTCCTCCTGCCCCCCCTTTAACTCGAGCTTTCACCTCAGTTCTTCGGTATACCTTTCTCTCGGGGTTAATCCCCTTCGCCATTCTCAGATGTGTCATGGTCGTCTGAGTCGGTCTATTAGCCAAGCATACTTACTTCTGTGCCGCCGGTGCAGGGTCGTAGGTTCTTATTCCTAAGTAGGCAGGGGTCGCCTCTATTGATCATAAATCACTAGCTATGCTCTGGCGGTTGAGCTAGGTGAATGCAGCTTATAGCAGCCTAGGCCGGAAGTCTTTGGTCCGTAGGCTGACTTCCGTGTCCTGACAGTTCCTGCTTTTCTGGGGTTAGGCAATTAATTGGTCAGCTGTCTATGGCTCTCCTGTAGTGTTTCAGGTTAGTGCTGATTCACAGGAATTTGGCCATTGGGGGATGGGTTATGGCCACGGGGGCAAACCCTTTCACGGATTTGGAAAGGTTCATGTTTTTTACTGCTTTACAGAAGGCCATGTAATCCTGGTTGCGTCGAATACAGGAGGTAACAAATTCCATAGAGTTGGTGCCAAGGTCGAGTAGCCTGACCCTCAAGGTCTGGCTGAATTGGAGGCTGGGATCATTAGTAGGAGGGCCGTGCTTGACGTTAGGGTGCGTGTTGGGCAGTGGCAGTCTGGCGCACTGCTTGGTTGGTGATGCACTGGATTTTCAAAGTGGCTCTTTGTCCAATGGGTAGCCAGTGGAGTGTGCAGAGAGCAGGTGAGATGTGGTCTCTTCATCCCAGCGCAAGGAAGAGTTTAGCAGCTGTGTTTTGGAGTTTAAATTGGTGTGCCGGAGCACCCAGGTACATGGAGATTTCATAGTCCAATGTGGACATGACAATTGACTTAATAGTAGTCAATCTGTTTGGGAAGGAGAGATGAGGGAAGAGGTGTCTAAGCAGCCCGAGGTGGTAGTGATAGGATGTGGATACGTTATTGATCTGGTGGGACAGGATATTGGTTGAGCCCAATGTGCAGCCAAGGTTTTTGACTGTTGGAGATGGGAGTCAGGGGGGGCACGAGGGGGTAATGCAAAGGGAGGCCATGGGAGTGGCCTCCATGGAAGTGGTTGGCAATCTAGTTGAGTGCCAAGTCTCGGATTCCAAGGGAGTGGAGTCAGTCGAGGAGGATTGAGTGGTTAATGGTGTCAAAGACAGCAGAGATATCAAGGAGAACCAGAGAGGCGCATCCTTCAGAGTCTGCAGTGACTTTGAGGTCGTCCCCGATGGAGATCAGTGTGGTTCAGTTCCATGGCCAGGCCGGAGGCCAGACTGAGCGGGGTCTAGTAGGTTGCTGGATTCCGTGAAGAAGGTTGAGCCAAGAGTAGGCAGAGCAGTCAACGAGTTTCTGCCAGGAATCTAGTGTTGGAGATGGGCCTGTAACTGGATGGCTGGAGGGGGGGGGTTCCAACATGAACACCAACTAATTTAAGACCGCTTTTCATATCATATACAACCTGTAGCCATGATAGGTGATCTTTAAAAACATACACCAAACTTAACAGAAATGTAATGATGCATATACTGTGTGCAAAACTTGCTGAACAAGTGTTCGTAGTCGCCGCAAGATGAGCTTTCGTCCAGGAAATGGTGCTTTCCTGTTCGGGCAGGTTGGCGGACCACAAACTTCAGCTAGCAGCTGGTTTGACTTCACACCATTAGGTGTTATCTGAGAGAAACCTTTTAACCTCACACGGGTCAGTGTTATAGCTGATAAAGATTCAAGAACTGGAAATTGACGGACATGAACAGAAGCATCTTGCTCATAGGGTACCACGGAAAACACTGGGTAACAAGTGAAATAGATGTCCCTTGATAATAGACAACTGGCTAATATAGCCTGCAGAAGCATACAGTGCGTAATTTTGCAGAACTTGACAAATGCCATAGAGTACATTGCAGGGATTTCCTAAACTGGTGCAGAGATCTCACTTTGAGGTGCAAAAAACCATGTAACTTAGTTTTACATAGGAGTTATACCTCCAACGAACAAAGTGATACGCTAGCTCCCTCACTGTTCCAAATAGCAGATATGACAAACTCACACGTGCAGGGCAACCAGGTTATTTGATATATAGCACAGCACAAGGATGAGAAAAGGAGGTAAAGCCGCAAGCCCAGCAGACCTGCCAGTCCACTCAAGCCTGAGGGGATCGGGAGGAGTGCAGAGCAGCAGCAAAGGAGCGAGACAGCCAGTCCCAGCTAAGGAAAACTTTTCAACCCCAGAAGGAACCATTTCATTTGAAGCACACTCCGCTCTAAACATGAGTGACAGGTGGGAGCTTGCTGTGTGCATGGAGACTGATGGCGTATAGGGTAGCGTAGCTTAATGAGAGATGAAGGTTACCCATGCTGTTAGACTAAATACACCACTTGTTCTATTACACATTCATACATGCTCTTTGTCCACAAGGCAATCGTGTTCATATGTGTGATGTTATGTTATATCTGCTTTTACTTTAGCTTGTTTACTGAGAATAAGAACCCTCAGAAGATAGGGGGACCATATCAAATGCATTAACATAACTCCTGTGTCAAGTGTATAATTCAGAGTAATGCGTCAAGCGTGGTATCTCTGAGTCGAAGGACTTTACAATTCCTGACTATGTTTAATCATGTTGAGGAGCAAATGAACCTAGGCATACCTGTCTTTTAGCGCTGAGACAGCCTAGGGTGAGTTCTGACATGAATGACTGATGACCAGGAGTCTGTTTTCACAGCCGCAAACAAGGTGGAGATAAGAGGTTTGTGGTCATGCCTAATCATAGGCAATCAAGACAGGTCGAGGCCTGCCTTTTTCAGAAGGGGTTTGACATGCACTGAGGGGTCTGGGAAGGAGCCAGAAGTGAAGGTGTCACAGAGTATAGATCCAGCCTGTTCTCCTGCACAGGTGGAGAAGGTTTCTTTGAGGAAGGAGGCGGGGCAAGGGTCAACCCGAAAGGTCTGCTGCTGGACAGTAGTTTGAGGAATTCCTTGATGCGGGCGTGGGTGGGAATTGATCGGGTGTTGGTGCGGGTGGAGAAGTTGGAGAGTTTGGCATTAAGGGTGGCCATTCTGTCTAGTGCTGTTCTGTTGAAGTGATGGGAGAGGGAGTCGCAGAAAGCCTGGGTGGGCATGGTAGGGGCAAAGGTGCAAGGGGGTTTCACGAATTCCGAGATGATACTATAGAGCTCTTCACTACTGCTGCAGCAGTGGAGGATGCTTTTAATATAGGTTTTTTTTTTGGCCTTTCGAATCGCAGATTTATAGTTGTGTTTCTTTATTTGTAACACGCACTGAACCCCAAGGTAACTGGGTGCCAGAACGTAGGCAATTGGTACAGGCAAATAACAGATTCACAACAAACAGTAAGTGCAGGTAGACCTGAGGTTACAGGGTGGTCATAAGGTTGATACAGTACGGGGAAGAGTACAAATATGCCAGAAGACGAATCACCAGGGGTTACAGTTGGGGCGATAGTACCAGACTGGCAGTTTTACAAGTAGGCATACAGAAGGATTAAGCAGGCACACAAGTTTTGAGAAGCAAGTTAGCCAGCGGTTAATGTTTCTTATTCAAGAGCCAACTCTTTACTTTGGCTCTGAAGGTCCAGAATGAAGGTTCCGTTCTGATGGGGGGGGAGGGCATTCCACTGTTTGGCAGCCAGTACAGGGAAGTTAGCTCCTCCAGCTCTTTTTAGATTGAACCTCGGGATAGTAAGGCAATGCAAATACAGGGCTCTAGTAGGTCTGGCTGAATGGCGTTTGTTGAATTTGTCTGATAGGTACTTAGGGGCGGAGTTTATCAAACATTTGTGGGTTATCACTAGTGCAAGTAAGGATATTTTAATCGCATACCGGGAGCCAGTGGGCATCCTGTCTGTGGCTGGCGATATGGTTGGGTCTAGGTATGTTCAGTGCAGATCCCAAGGCGTTATTTTGTAAGACCTGGAGTCTGTTAAGGTTCCGTTCAGAAGTGCCCAAAAAGAGGGTGTAACAATAGTCGATTTTGAACAGTACTATGGCCCTCGCTAATGTAGTGCAGCTGTTAGGTGACAGAAATGATTTGCACGCGTTAATCAGCTTGTTGGTATAGGCAGTAGTTGAGGCAGTAACATTCACTTGCTTCTTGAGTGAGAGGGTGGAGTCTAAGTAGAGCCCAGAGTTTTGATTTCCTTTGCAACTTTAATCAAATTTCCATCAGTGTTGACGGATGTGTAATGTGGGTCTAATTTGTTTAAGCGTATTTGGGAACCGACAATCAAGAGCCAAGGCATAGGCTATGTCTGCCATCCATGCCTGGATCTCCAAATATTTGTCATTAATTAGTTTGGAGTCATCTTCATAGCACCCTGATAGTGTGATGAGAACCTGGGTGTCGTCAGCGTAATTCATAAATGTGACACCCAGGTTGTCAAGACGGTCAAAGAGGAGCTTCCTGAAGATGTTGTAAAGCGTCGGAGAGACACTCCAGCCTTGTGGCACGCCGCAATAAAGTAATTGGGTCGGCTGAGCCAGAGGGTGCGAAGACCCTAGTGGTCCGATTAGACAGGAATGATCGAATCCAAGTAGAGGTGTTGTTAGAGAAAGCAGCTGCTGTAGACAGGTGGTCAGTGAGGATTTGGTGATCGACAAGATCAAATGCTACCGATAGGCCTAACAGCAGGAGCATAGCCAGCTTACCATTGTCTTTAGCCTCATCCATTTGGATTTTTAGTACCAAGAGGGCTGTTTCTGTGCCATGTCTTGGCCTAAAGCCTGATGGTCTAAGGCCAAGTAAGTTCTTGTCCTCCAAATGTTTCTGGATTTGTAGACAGGCCACTGTCTAATATCTTTAGGAGGTATGGGACAGTAGATATGGGCCTATAGTTGGTAGGTATATTCGGGTTAAGGTTAGGTTTTTTTTTTTTTTAGTAGAGGCATAACCCAGGCCTCCTTGAGGTTGCTCGGGACTGTGCTGGTCTCGAAAGAGGAGTTGATCAGGGAAGTAATGAAGGGGGCCAAATCCTTGACGCCTTCCTGAAAGATTGTGGCAGGGCAGAGATCTCCTTGGCATCTTGAAGGTTTGAGGCCTTTGATGATGCTTTTGACTTCTTTAGGTGAGAAGGAGAAAGGCGGACAAGGGGGTGTGATGTGGGCAGATGAGGAAGTAATGTTGGCGTTATTGGCCAGGCTGTTCTTTTTTAATTCAATTTTAGATTGAAGCAGTGTGATTTTATCAGAGAGCTTTCTGCATTTTGGCACACAGGTCTGAGTCTTTCACACAGGCTTCACAAGGTGGGGCTGAAGACTCAAGTTACCCAAGGATACAGACGAGCTCCTTCGTGCTAGATTGGGGCATTAAGGATTCTATTGTTATAGGACTCCTTAGTGTTATGGATGGCGGATTTATAGGTGGAGGCAGCAGAGGAGAAAAGTTTCTTGTTAATAGTGGTAGGCGATTTTCTCCATGTAGATTCAGCCGCTCTTTTAGCATTCCGGAGGATCTTTAGTTCAGGGGTGAACCATTTGTTAAGATTGGCTGTTGGTTTGGCTTTAGTTTAATAGGGGCAATGATGTTGATGGCTGAGTGAAGTGTGATATTGTAGAGGTCAACTAGTTTATTTGAGTCTAAGTTTTGTAGTTAGAGGGGTCTAAGATGTTCTGGATCAAGGGTCGTAAGCTTTGGAGCGTTAGGTTTCGATTACTTCTAGAGAAGATTTGCGGGGCGATGATTGGATTAAGGTTAGGGCGTACACTCCCCTGGATGGCAAAGGGAATGCAGTTGTAACGCTCACCTGATTCCCGCAGAGGCGCCGGTCTTGACTGGGTGAATGCCGCATCTTCAAAGGTGATGTGTAACACACGGTTGGCTCTTTGGGCTGGACCTCTGTGCACTGTATGTCTGACTCGAAGAGTAAGATGTCTGCAGATAGAAAATATGGGATTAATGAACTGGGGTTATTGGGTGCCTCTCTCCTCTTCCCTTTCGCTTCTCCTGTAGAACCCCAAAGGTTAACGCCCTCACCTTAGGTAAGTGAACGCCGAGCTCTCCATCTGCCTCGGGGCAGGGTGCCGTAACCAGTTCCTTCACTGGATAAGGGTGCAGGCCTCTTGACCTCAGAGGACTGCTGTCCGTCGTTAACTGCACGAACGGTAAGTTCTGGGCACTTCAAATGTCTTAAAAGTCTTTTGTAATGATATCTCTTGTTTTGCAGGGTTCCGGCGATGGCGGATGGCGGGCTGATGAGAGTTGAGGATCGAACCCGCGTGAGGAATAGAAGCACCTGGAAGCACGTAAGTAAGCGCTTGTAGCCTGCTTCACGATGCGCACTAACTGTCCCTTTTATCTTGCAGGTACAAGTTCGGAGCTTTAGAGAAGCTGAAGGGTGCTGGAATACCCACTGGATTCGGTGTGGGAAGGAGTAATGGCACGTGAGTAATAAAGTTGCCCAAAGTCTTTAAACGCACCTTCTTTTGTCTTTCAGATGCGGGATGCAGCGCCGAAGGCCTCCGGAGCATGCGAAGAGCTGGTAAGCCTTTGTCTTTCAGATGCCGGAATGCAGCGCGAGGCGTTGGTGACAGCCGATGGACCAGGTAAGAGATGCGCTGCCACTGAAGACCGTAGTGCTAACCTGTTCTTTCTTTGTCTTTACAGGTGCTGCTGAAGACTGTCTTTACAGGTGCTGCTGAAGACTGGATTCCAGGATGGTAAGCCTTTGTTCCCTTAGGCCCAGGATCAGAAGCAGAAGACACGATGAGCGTTCTGCTGCAGAGAATGCAGAATAACGCAAAGCAAGATTCATCCATCGGGTGTGGTTTAAATAGCCTCCTGTAGTGCTTAGGTGTCTCCTTCCACAGCCACGCGTAGGTAAGAAAAGAGTTCCTGCTTTCCAGAAGAGTTCCAGTGTTCTGAACCTAGGGAGTGGCTCCTGCCCCACCCAACAGGAAAAGTAGTCCCAAACAGAAGAGGATCAGGGGTTCAACTGGCAGGTAAGTAAGCAGCATGGTCTGCTGCAGGTAAGTCCACCCAAGCATTATGAGCCCGGCGCTTCCAGCGCTGGGACTGGGCATCTTTATGAGCCTGGTGCCACTGGCGCCAGGACAGGGTCCAAAAGGTCCCAATTGGGACTGGCTGGCACTCGGAACCGGGGTTATGGGTCTGCTTCCACGGGAGTCGGGCAAGTCCTGATCTTTTGGAAGCAGAGATCATGACAGCAGTGATTGTCTGACCAAGCGGTAGGCTGGTGGTGGAGCAGTTAAGATCTGCCAACCAGTCCAGCGTTGGACCTTTAATATGCATGGGTGCCATGATACAGTGGTTAAAGCCAAGCTGGGAAATTGAATTTCCAGAGCTGTGGCGTTAGGGTCATTAGGATCGAGGAGACCTAAATTGAAATCTCCCAGCAGGATCATTTGCAATCCTGGTTTGGTATTATTAGTTAGTAGGTCGGTGATGTCTTCCTCAAAGGAGGAGATGCGACCTGGTGGTCTGTAAATGAGATGCATGAGGATCGTTTGGGTAGGTAATAGGGGGGAGCTTAACTGAAATGTTCAGCCAAAGGGAGGCCGGCATGGGAAGTGCCTCTAAGGCCCAGGAGAGTTTTAGCTATGAATGCTACTCTGCTTCCTTTGCCGTCGTCTCCATCTGTCCTGGTTATTGACTAGCCCTCAATGATGGCTAAGGATAGTGCTGGGCCTGCTGCCTGGTGTAACCATGTTTCAGTAATGGCAAGGAAGTCCAAGCCACTGGTAGTGCTAAGGCCTGCAATGTCGAGGGCATGGGCGACCATAGACCGAGCATTAATGAGTGCTCCTCTGATGGTGGGGCAAGACAGGTTAGGATCCACGCAGGGCTGAGAAGGGAGGGGGGGGAGGGGCAAGAGGGGAAGGGGGGAGGTGACAGGCTAGGTATTTCAGAGGCTTCCATAGTCTGAGCCATGCAGGTGGTTGGCTGGGCAGGTGTGAATTTAGGTGGCGGGAGTTGCGAGTGCATCCTAGTAGGAGTCTTGCACTGTGGGATACGAGAACCTAGTCTCAGGTTTCTGACATTCCCTGTACAGGGAATCCATGGTGTAGGGGGTGTGGCAAAGAGTGGATCCATTCTGTAGGGCTGATTGGGTTGAGAGGGGTGCCCATTTTGTGGTTGCTGAAATCAGGGGACCCGGAGTGTGACTGCAGAGGAGGTAGAAAGTAGTTGAACAAAGGGAGGATGGTTTCCATAGTGAGGCCGGCTCTGCGAAAGCGCAGCCATGAGGATGGGGCCATCTTGCAGATTAGTTCAGAGTTTAAACAGTAGGCCAGTGAACAGGGTGCATAAAAGCTGGCTAGTTCAAAATCTAGCAGTGGGCCTGAGAACTATGTGCACACAATTGGGCTAGTTCAAGACCTAAGCAGTATGCCAGTGAACAAGGCGCACACAATTAGGCTAGTTCTGCATGTAGTGGTTAAGCAACATAAGCGTTAGTCCAGCATAGAAGAGTTATGGGTAGTACAATATGGTATATGCAATACAATTGGGGCAGAACACACCTTATGCAAGCTGATGCTCAAATTGGAGCAGAAATACAGCAATCCATCCATGTGGTCATTTTGCTAAGGTGCATGTATGCCAACAAGCGATTCAATTGGCATTTTCAAGTAGAGACAGTCATGTGAGATCAGGTAAGGAGATTCAGTACAATCGGGGCACAGTATAGAATATAAGACACCTTCTGCAAACAGGAGCTTGAAGTGGCATGTAAAAACAACTATGCATTCATCTGGTCATTTCAAGGAGAGATACGCAAGTGCAGACCATAGACAAATGAGATAGGTAGGTTAGGCTGTCAGAAGCGGCTGATACTCTGTTTCTTTGAGTGTCAGTGCAGCTTGATGTACGTGAGCGTGAGGTCCTTTCTTCTAATCGCATTGGACCGGCGAACAGGAAGAGTCCGCTGTATGCCGTTGGAAAATTGTATTTGCTGGAAACGCTGTATTCTGTGAGCGGTTTGAACTTCCTGAGAGGCGCGCTGCCCTAACACGAGACAGACATTTCCATCTTCCACGTATTCACCGTTGGTAAGGTGCCTGCCCACCCGCCTCTCTGTGTATTTTGCTTTGCTCCGATACCATCTTGACGACTGAGCCACTAAAGCGCGTTAGCATTAGATCATTTAGGTACTTTACCAAGCCAGTTGAGTCAGAGTGGGAGACTGTTGGGGAGTATCCCCTTTGATCCCACGGAATTTCATCTAGATTAAACTAGATTTGACAATACATTGAGGGACAAAACACACACGGCGGGAAGGCTGGCTTAGGAGCGTTTGCTTCATTCCCACTGTAGATTTTAATACAATAAACTCATGCTTATTCCAGTTTCCTGTGTTCCTTGACCTTGCGGACTTGGCGCTTTGCGCCGGACCGCAAGTCTGCTGGCTAGTTCCATTGCTACCCAAGCTATACACCGAAAATTTGGAAAACACTTAATGAAACCGATAACTTTTTACCGACACAAAGTAGTCGCAATCATCATCAGCTATGGAAGCGAAACTCTTAATAAATATAGATCAAACCATATGGGAATCTATTGAAGGTCTTTTTTGGAGGAAAATCTTAAATCTACCAAGATCATTCCCTATGACTAGAATACGCCATGAGGTTGCTATACAATCTTTGCGCTCAATTACATGGAAACAAATTGATCTTTTCAGGAAAATGGTCTCCGACGATGACATCCCAGCCTTTCGAATCTTCCATGAAAGAAAATCCGGTGGCAAATACGGCACTAACAGCATGGAAAAACACAGTCAAAAATTATATGACCACAAATGACATCACCCAGGAGATGTTAATTAATCGCCCACAATGTGCTAAGAAAAGAATCCAGTGGAATGACTGGATACACACGACAGCAAAGAAAAATACCTACCATCTGAATATTAATTGTGAAACTGATATCCGAGCCCTTAACGAGCCCCAAGCCTATCTCATCCAATTTCCAGACCAATATATCAGAGAGCAGTTCATGAGGCTAGGACTCAATCCACTACCCACACGAGAAGTTTTAGCCAACACCAGACAGATACCGAAAACCCTATCCTACTGTCATTTTTGTGAACAGATAACAGAGACCCTATTTCATGTCTTGATGGAATGTCATTCATTGATTGAGAAAGGAACGCTATTTAGAGACATATTGAAAAAAAGAGACCGACCTCTCTGCAAAAGACAGATGCAATATAATACTCTCTGGAAAAAATAGAAGTCTGACAATCACAGTCATTCAATTTTGGAATACATCATCATACCGGCAGAAAAGTTATTGACTACTTAACGATCCACAGTAACCAGTTTATGAACTTAAGAGTTGTACAGATGTGAACATAATCACCGGAACACTGCAACTAGAATTCTAATGATCTGGTATATAAAATTTTTGTATTCATTTATTTTTCTTCTCGTAGCTCTTTTGTCTCTAAAAATGCGAATCTGTAAAGTTTTGTTTGCAAAGCTAAATCATTTTAAATGAATAAAAAAAATTTAAAAAACACTCTAGATTTCAATGGCGATCTCCACAGGGCTGGCAACGCGTCTGAGGAACAAGATTGAACTCCCATAGACCCACTGTTGCCCTTACCTGAGGACACGCCACAAATGATTGCCAAACATTATGAAAGACAAACAAATACTTCCTGTGTCATGCCTGACAAAGACCCAAGATCAAGATGCCGAACAGAAGATGAGTGAAACTCAACTGCCCCTGGCTGGGCCCTTGACAGCAACAGATTCACATGGGGTTGTGGGAAACGTCGCAAACGCAGACAATCTATTGCCGAATCTCTTGCTCATTTTCAACAAAAGGCAAGCATTGCGACGATTGTGACTTCTACACAAAACAAATCTCGGCTACTACAGAACAACGCCACTATTCAACAAATTTCCTGGAGTGACGAGCTCCTACTCAGACAAGGAAATTGGCAAAGAACATTGGAAAACTAACCAAATATCAGTCGACAAAAATCATGTTAATATGTTAGTTAAAGCACATTTGTACCGCGCACTATCACCACCGGCGTGGTCCCCTGGCGGCTATGAAAGAGGAGGGGAGTTAGTGGGAGGAAGCTGGAAAAGTGCAAGAGAGAAGTGATGTGCTGTTGGCGGCCTCAGCCCGGTGGGTCCGTTGGCTGGGCCTGGGGTGTTTGCGGCCGGTAGTCGTTGTGTACTGTTGTGAGAGACTAGGTGTATTTTTTGTTTCGATGTTGCAATGTAGTGAAGTTTGTTGCGCGGTACGTTTGTGGTTGTGTTTGGTTTGGAGTTTGAGAGATGTATGCGGAGGGGGGAAATTGTTAGTGCAAATTGGTTAGTTGGCATCTTTATCCTCACTTGAGGCGGTGGGCTTCGGCTTCTGTAGTCTCCCCAGATGGGTTTCAGGAGCACCCCAGGGCCTCTGTCCTGATCTGGGTCCGTCGGGCCTTGAAGGTCGCTTTCACATCTGGCCCCCTCATCCCCCTTGTAGCCCTACCTGCCTTCCCTTCCCACTCATAAGGCCAGTGCACCTGCCAATGTCCATAGCTCAGTTATTGTGATGTTTCATACTATCCCGACAATTTCACAACACTGTGGTACCTGGTGGGAACTAAGGGGCGAGTGCGGGTGTTGGGTGGGGTTAGGGTGGGGTTGTTGTCTCAGTCTCCATGGGTGTCGCCTGAGTTACACTCTATACTTGGCGTCACTCGTCCGGGTGCCGTGGGAGCTACCCTGTCGGTTCTGGGAGTTGTCCGTGTCCACTCTAGTTTAGTCATCCCTTTTCCTTTCTGCTTCGGTTTTCAGTTTGAGTCTGTGGTGTTGAAGAGCCAGGTTTTTAGTAATTTCCTAAATTTTAGGTGGTCTTTGTTTATTTCTTTTGGGATGTTCCAGGTTTGTGTGGCTAAGTGGTAGAAGGAGGTGCCTCCAGTTATTTCTTTAGAGATGATTTTGGTTCCAGGCAGAGGTCGTTGCTTGACCTGAGGGGACTTGTTGGCTTTGTCATTTTCTTTTGTAGGAATTCTGCTCCTTGTCCGCTGATTGTTCCGTGCGTTATGCACATTTTTTTGAAGGTGATGCAATGTTTTAATGGGAGCCAGTGTAGTGTTCTCTCCTTGATAGTTTGAGGAGTAGTCTGGCTGCTGCATTTTGGATCCGTTGTAGTTTTTTCAGGAGGTATTCTGGTATTCCGAGGAAGAGGCTGTTTGCGTAGTCGATTCTTGACATGATGAGGGAAACGATAGTGAGTGTTTTGTGCGTGAAGGAGAGGAAAGGTAGGATTCTTCTTGCCATGTGGAGGAGGAAAAACATTTGACTGTTGCATTTGTGGTTCTAAGGTAAGGGTATGTTCCATCATGACTCCCAGATTTTTTACTACCTTAGATGGTAGTGGTGCGGTTGCCATTTCCGTTGGCCACGGGATGGGCATTTCGTTCTCTTGTCGATTTCTGTCTTTCCTGGGTTGATTTTCAGGTTGTTGGCAGTCATCCAGTTGAAGACTTCTTTTAGACACTGGATTAGGGTTCAATGATCGGCTTGGGTGTCTTTGATTTTGTAGATGATTGGAGTATCATCTGCGTAGTTATAGCATGTAATGTACTTTTTGAAGATTCTGATAACCGGAGTCTGGTAGGTGTTGAAGTACAGTGGTGATAATGAGGATCCTTGTGGCACTCCAGTCATTATCTCTTGGAGTGGATTTGAAGGGTTTAATCCATACGGTTTCTGTTTTGTCTGCTAGGAATGATTTAGTCCAGAGAAGTGCTGTGTCTGTTATGCCTACGTCTTCTAGTCTTTTGGTTAGGGTGTCATGACTGTCTAAGGCTGCGGAGAGGTCTAGTAGGATAAGGGCTGAGGTTGTATGAGTCTGCATTCGTTTTTAGGTCGTCCCAGATGGATAGTAGTGCTGTTTCCGTTCCTCTTGCGGGTCTGAATCTGACTTGAGCTTGGTCTAGCAGGTGGTGTTTTTCTAAGTGTTCTTCGGTTAGTTTGTATACATAGGTTTACATGAGTTTTGCCGGGTAGGGAATGTTTGAGATCGGCCTGTAGTTGGAGAGGTCTTCTAGGTCGCCACTTGTGTTTTTTTTAGAAGTGGTTTGATATATGCCGATTTGAAGGTCCTCGGTACAGTTCCAGTTGCTAGTGATGGGTTCAGAAGGTTTCTGTAGTATTCTGCTGGCGTTCGTTGTGCGAGGATCGATTTGTAGAGGTTCGGGGGACAGGGATCCATGGGTGATCCAGCTTTCTTGCTGTGTTTTACCAGCATTGCTAATGCCTCTGCTGATAATTCAGGAAAGTTTGAGTTTGTGCTGAGGCTCTGTAATAGGTACACTTGGTAGTATGATGTGGGCGGTTGGTATGGTTTGTCGGATGTCAGATTTTTTTAAGCGGTCTGCCAGATAGTTGCATAGTCTGAGGGGGCTGGAGTGTTGTCACAGCCTGGTGGTTTTCTCATCTCTTTAATTATGTTAAACATTTCTTTGAGTGTTGGTGGCATTGGTGGTTCTGTCATTGTGCCTTCTTTGCCTCTTGAAATGTCCTTGTATGCAAAGATTTGTCTCTGGAACAGTTTTTTGTCTGGGTTGTATTCTTTCCTCCATTCCAGTTCCATCTTTTTGTTTTCCTTTTTCATGGACCTTAATAGTGGGGTGAACGATTTTGCAGTTCCACTTTTTTTGATGGGGTGAATGGTTTTTCTGGGGCGATCTTGTCAATTGTGTCTGCAATCCATTTGTGTAGTAGCTCCGCTTTCCTATCTAGGTCTGCTTGTTCTAGTTCTGTAGTCGAGGGTTTGGTTAGCTCCAGTTGTTCGAATAGGTTGTTTTCTTTGACGTGTGGTGGTTGTGAGTTTAGGATGTAGATTTGAGTGGGCAGAGTGATCACGAATGGGATGATGAGATGGTTGCTCCACAGTATTTGCATTGGAGGTGCCGTGGTGAGGAGTTCTTCCTTGGCGAAGATTGCGTAGAGGGTGTGTCCGGCCGAGTGTCTAGTTGTCGTAGTTTCAGGATTGTCTTCAAACCAGATGTTGAAGTGCCCCAGGATGATTAGCTGTTCATGGTTGATGGCTATATTGGTGATGGCTTCGATGAAGTTATCGGCTAAGGTTGCATCATATGTCGGTGGTCTGTACACCAGGATGAAAGTGACGTTGGTTTTTGGGCTTGCTGTTAGGTATATTACCATGGTTTCGCAGTTGAGGATGTTAAGCGGTTCATCTGTTTTTATTTTCAGGTGTCTGAATGCTATTGCGATGCCTCTTGTTTTTCCTGTTTATTTGAAGGCATTTGAAGTCCGTTGGAAAGCAGCTTTGGAGTGTGAATTTGCAGTTGTCGTCCAGCCATGTTTCTGTGATGAACAGGATGTCAATGCCGTTGTCATCTAGTGGGTCGAAGATCTGTTGAATGTTTTGACATAGATCTTGCGCTTATAAGATTGCAGTGGAGTTTGGAGGCGTTTGGTTTGGACATTCTTGTTGAGGTAGTCTTCTGATCGGAGTTGGGGTTTTCTTCCTGGTCGATCTCTTCTTGAGGTGTAGGTTTTGGAGTGTCAGCATCATCGAAGAGTTCTTCTAGGTGCTGTCTTGAGTTTGTTTTCATCCGGTTCGTCTTCCATGAATTGTGGTCGTCGATTGGAAGTTCTTCTTGCTTTGGTGATGTAAGGTGTTATTGCATCGGTCGTGAGTTTGTTGTTGTTTCTTGTGTTGTTCATCTTTCTTCTGCATGTTTGTGTTGGGTAGTTTGATGTTGCTGCTTCTAGCGTTGGGTTGGTTTGCTCTGGGGAGCCGTTGTCAGCAAGGTAAGGAGTTCAATAGAATGATTTGTCTCTTCTCTCTGTGTTGGTTCGATTCTTGTTCCCGACTGTGGGGATGTGTTCTGTAGTTGTGGTTCTTTGTTGCTGATCCGGAGTGTTTGTCCCTCTTCTTTCTCTTGCTCATTTTCAACAAAAGGCAAGCACTCCGACGAATGTGACTTCTACACAAAATGAATTTCGGCTACTACAGAACAACGCCACTATTCAACAACTTTCCTGGAGCGACAAGCTCCTACTCTTAGACAAGGAAATTGCCAAAGAACATTGGAAAACTAACCAAATACCAGTCGACAAAAATCATGATCAAGATAACCGAGTAACTCAATCATGACAATGACACAAAAGGAGAAAGCTTTGATAGCAAAAACAATATGGAAAAAAAAGCATGGGCACTAGATAAAGAACAAGAGCACATCTCCCAGGGCCCAACAGACCAGGTCTATCCGAGCAGGCACGTCTTTCCTTGGTATTTACTGAAATCGAAACACTCATGACCATTCTGGAAAAAAGGCATGAAGTGTTTCGCAATCTAAAATAAAAAAGGGCCTGGTCAGACCACATTGACACCTCTAATATCAATGATCAATCTCCCCACCACTGGAACTCGGACTCAAAGACACAAATAAACAACAAGAAAAATGGGACTCTGAAGGAAGCAAGGAAAGTACAGGAGGAGATTCTAGCCCCCAAATGTCAATGTAACCCCGTGAGAGGACATCAACAAGATCTGATACCTACTAGCATGCTAGGCCTACAATATCTGTTGCTAGCAGTGTCATCACAAGCGATGATTCCCTTCATTAAATTCTAAGAAAGTGTGGATTCTATAAGAGATCAAGCCAAGCTTCCTGCTCTCATCACCTCAAAACAGATACATCTTGAAGCATTTATGAATACCATCCATAAAACTGATTGAATCTAGAGACAGACAAGCTCACAATGGCAGTAAAGATTTGCGATTGCTAGAAATGATCGGGAAGACAAAACGCTCCTGACATCTGCAATTCTAGCAATACCGGTGATGACACATCCACCCCAAGATGGACCAATCACACCTGCTACTGCATTACATCATAAACAACTTCTTCAACAACAGCTGTCCGGAAACCAGCTCCAACGTCCCTCTAATAAGAACAGACAAAAATAATTTAAACATTTTTAAAAATTAAGAGTCAACGACTCTTTAAGAGTATAGAATAGGATTAGAACCCATGAAGGAGCCCACCCGGATGCTGCTTCGATAGCAGGCCTCTGCATCCCCCAAAAGGAGAATATTGAGAACCAATCGCCAGAGAACCCAAATAGTGATAAGATCCCCAAACCTCTCCTGCCAGCAAAGGACGCAGAACCATTTGCTATATTCACGCAGAAGAATATGAAAAAAAACGCAAAATCCCCCCCAAAAATTATCAAAGAGAACGAAGAAAGAAAAACAATGTCTCAAGAGCATTTTTAAGAACCCTTACCACACCTGGAAGAGCTAAGGCCAAAGAACAACCTATACCTCATACAAACAAATCAGGAGATAAAAACTACCACACAACTGGTGGTGCAATATCACAATCATTCACCGACTCTAGTGTGAGCAGAATTGCTAGACGATTAGCAAGACCAAGATCCCTCGATAAACTGATCTATATAGATCATGACAAGACTACAAGCACTGCTCAACTGTCTGCAGCAGATGACCTCATTAATTATATTAGATCAATGCAAAGGTGGTCACACTGTACAAACCATTATATCCATCTTTCCTGCCAAGAGATTTCAGAGAGTGATCTTGGAGGTCACGGTATGGGAATGCCGCACACTGGTCTCACTTCAGATGATGACTAACCAGGAACACAGAATACTTGTGATCTCAGCAGAGAGGCAGCCGTGACTGCGAAAATACCAACCAGGAAATACGCAATAAGGAATTGATAAACCCAATCTTTGCCGATTCAGTGGCACTTAGACAGGGCAATATATTAAAAATAGAAAGATTAAAAAGCGGAAGTGACAAACTCATTAAACAGAACCAACATTCTCGAGACTATTGCCGTGCCTGGGCTAAAAACAGATAAAATCAGGAGACTTAAAACTTGTACAATTCTTTCATGACTCAATCACAGATAAAGTTTGGATAGAATTTAATACTACTGATACCATGAATAAAGTCCTATCCACGGCACCCCAACTTCGCCAACTAGGATTTGGATGCACCTTAGCAAGTGATATTGAAGATACAGTGCGTTCAAGAATCCAACTCCCCAAATAAGACAGACACTGGCTATATCAAAAAACAAACATTTGAACAAAAGATCCATACGCAGAATGATAGGTCTTTCACGTCTCGCAGAACCTCAGACAGAGGTAACAGAAGTATATCAGGCACAAACTATACAAACACTTTATCTGGAGGGATAGCCATAGATCAGATTATTCATTATATTCCACCAGGAATGGCAAAGAAAACCATTACCAACCCAACAAAACCACCACTCGTCATCATGCTTGTGGAACACAGGAGGATTTACTCATTTATTTCATAATAGCAATGATTTATATAAATTCCAATTAATCGGCCTGCAGTAAACTTGGATATCGGAGTTACTGGGATGTTATGGATTCATTACCATCATGAACCCTGCAATAGAGCGTACACAAGGGCGTCCTTCTACAGGCCTACTAACCCGGATTAAGAACGAGACAACGATCAAAATCCTAGAAGCCTGGAATGTAAATCCATGGACTCAATTTACGATTTGTGAACGCCAGAAATACTCTCAACTTACTCAGGATATTCATGGCACAGAGCATAAAAAGTAAACTGGTGGAATCCACTTGTAATCAGCAACGACATTTTCATTGACAATGTTTTTACAGCTATGGATAATGCAATAAACAAATTCCAAGACTTTCAATTCATCGTATGCAGCGATCTGAACATCCATCTTTTTAATTCGACTGGAGAACTTAAACTGCATGAGAAATTACCAGCGAGAGCACAAGGATGGACTAATGAACTGAATATCAGAAATCTGTCGCTCATATATTCACCCAACACCAATGCTCCTGTATATATATATATATACACACATACATAAGCTGCCATAAAAAAGAAAATCAATCATCAACATGGACAACACTAAAACTAGTGATCACCACATCATTAGTGTAAGGTGGAGTTCTACCTGGAAAAAACCTTTCTGCCACAGATGGAGATCAATAGTGGTACAAACTGATTGTGAATTAATGAAACATCTAGGAAGGATATCCCAGGCTCTATCGAACACGACCCGTATAGATAAAATAAACTACGAATCTATGCTTTGCCAATTCCAACAAAAAACATGACAAAGGAACATAAAAAAAAGCATATACATGCATACAACCTACAGATCATGGAGAAAGAAAAAAAGGGAGCTACAGAGAGAATTAAAAAATTGGTAAATCAAAAAGCCCGAACCATTACCAACTGAGGAAAAAGGCAAAACAACGCCACCGGAACTGGGTAAAACAAACCAGGATGATTATGATGCAGAGAATATGCTAAAAAGCTTTGAAATCAAATACAAGAGAGCTATGGAACCTTCTGAATCCGCAAACCAAACTAAAATGAACAAATGATTTATGATGTTCAAGAAATAACATGGCTTGAGCATGTCTCAGCTTTATATAAGACAAAAGACACAGATGACGATGACCATATATAAACCAATCAGCAAACGAAATAGCCAGCCATCTGGGCAGAAGAAGAAATCTTAGCTGTGATAAACAAACTCAACGCATCACAAGCACCAGGCACGGACGGCCTATGCAATGCCATAATAAAACGCAATCCAGAAACATGGGCTTCCTTAAGTCTACAACCGTTCACGGCCATCGAAGAGACAAAACAGATACCCCGAACATTGAAGTTGGCGATACTTATTCCAATTCATAAACAAGGCAATCAGAAATCTCCAACCAATTATCGGCCCATCGCCTTATTAGATCCGCTTGGTAAGATTTACGCTACCCTGTTGCTGAAAAGCCTGGATAAAAAATACAAAACGATACCAGACATACAGGCTTTGTGAAAAAGACTGGTACAATTATTAACCCGATTATTCTGAACATGATAAAACAAGAATCAAGCCTAAATGCCCCATTTACTCAGCCTTCATTGATCTTCATCTTGTCTTCGACTTGGTCAATCGATCTAAATTGTGGACCAAACTCTGAAACAGGAATTGCCCCTCTGAAATATTGGAGCCGATAAAACTATACTCCAAAACCCACATCAAAATCAGACTATCACAAGTTGTAGCAACTCCACTCGCCACAATTAACGGGCTAAAACAGGGATGTCCACTCGCTGCGACCCTTATCAATCTATATACGTCAGATATCTCAGAAGAACATTGCTTCATAACAGCAAATCCTCCAGAACTCAACGCAACTCTGATTCCTTATTTGTCGTATGCGCACGATAACGTGATCTTGGACAAAACCCCTCTAGCCCTACAAAGAAGTTTAACCAAGTTAGATTACATGAGCAAGAATGATTTAAAAAATTAACACAAATAAAACTAAAACTATGACTTTGGCCAAGATGACGACTCAGAAAACAAAAACCAACGCCTTTTTCATTGACAGCAATAAACTAGCACACGAAAAAGCGACTAAATTGTTGGGAATATGGCTGAGCCATTCTGAAGTGGAAAAGGACTGGAAGAACCATCTAAAAAGCAAATGCTCGAACCCTGGCATGACAAGGCCTCTGTATTGATTACAAATTTGGGAAATTCTCTACGAGACCTGTCAACTTCTACAGACAGAAGGTGCCGCAATCCTCACCTAAGGTATATTCTGGCGCAAAGTCCTGGCTTTGCCCACAACATATCCAATACCGCAAATTCGATTTGAGATCGCAACATAGTCACTTGAATCCATCGTCAGCTGGAAACATTTAGATCCCTATAGAAAGACATGCAATGCTGACAACAGCAATTGGCATCTTAGGCCATAGACAGAACTTGATAGCCGACACCGCATTAAAACTATGAAAGCAAGCGGCAGAGATGAAATTACAACAGTTTGACAGTCTGGATATGCTTACACAGCAGCCACAGCAAGCAAAAAAGCAAATGCAGCAAATCGATTGGATAAACACTATAAACTTAAAAATGGAATATCAAATGAATTTCAATTGTGAACTTGACATCAGACCGATTAATTGCCTGCCGCAATATTTAACAATATTCCCAAATCGCTATGTCAGAGGCCAATATCTCAGATTGCGATTAAATCTGCTTCCAACTAGAGAAGTATTAGTGATGGCAAGGCAAATCCCAGGAACACTTCAACATTGTCAGTTTTGTGCACAACAGGAAATAATTGAATCATTACACCATGTTCTAATGGAGTGTCCCGGCCTCACAAACGAAATCTCTTCAGAGGCTTGTTAACTGCATCAAAAACTCCTTGATCCCTTCAGGAAAGATGGGCCCAGATCCTCCAAGCACCAAAAAATATCTTGTCATAATTATCCATTTATGGAATATTATGGAACTATACAGAGAAGATCACATTCAAAATCTCTTGTAGAAAAAACACCTGCATGTGAAGCCAGGACTATATTGTTTGCTCACAATGAAAAAAAAATTGAAATTAAAATAAATCGTATCTTCTTTTCTTCTCTTTTTTTGGAACTTAAAAATATTGCGCATCAAGATAAAGGATAACTCACTTTAATTGGTATTTTAATAATTTAGTTTGTTTTGGTATCATTTAGTTTTAACAATTTTACTGATGAAATGAATGTAAATCTTCACATTGTAAAGTTTGAAGCTCTCTTACTCTTGTCCGTTTTTGTATGTGTGCTAAAAAGTTTATTTAAACTATGCACACAAAAAAAGATAGGTAGGTTAGGCGGTGGCTGTGGGACAGCACCAGTGAGCAAAGTGGAAAGCGAGATGAGGCAAAATACAGTCATGTGCGAAAATAATGTAAACGGTAGCGTGATACGTGAAATGCTATTCACATTGTTTACAAGAAGGCAACATGGGGGGGGTGCCGTGTGGCTAATCCAAGTAGAAGTCGCAGTAACAGGGCACTGGCAAGGGGTTATGCTGACAGTATGTGGTAGAGGGTAGGCAGTCGCTGGGATTGTAATTACTATGAGGGGTACAAGCATTTCAAAGGCATAATGAGAATGTCTTACCGCAAGTATGAATGCGGTGTGTTAGTTCAGCGGAGCTGGGTAAGTTCAGGGTCAGATGGCGAACAAGTGAAGTGTTGTGGCGTAAAGGGCGTGGGCAGACCTCCAGCCTTCCAGGGATGGAGAACGACAGGCTTGTGCCTTGATACGGAGTGCCTTTGTCTGGAGTGCCGGCTTCCACCTTCCGGCGAAGCTGGACCAAATGTAAAGGGAAGTCCACCAATGATATTACGCTAAGGTTGCTAGGCAACCAGTAAACAGGACGGTAGCGCTGGCCATTTTAGATGGCTCCATGTGGTATTCCATGTGTAAATGGCAAAATTAGCAATATTAGCCAAAACAATGGCTCATGGAACAACAGATTAATTATTTCAGTCAAGGGGGAGCAGCAGATTGCTTACCCCGGCATCAAGAGCAGGATACTGCTCAATCCGATCCGCGTTGGCAGCTGATGTTGCGTTGTTGCTTTAGCTGCGCCGATGGTGCAGGTAAGGCTCCTGCCCACCCGCCAAAGGAGTAAATGACGAATGAGGCACAGACAAGCTTGTGCCTTGATCCAGAGTGCCTTTGTCTGGAGTTACAGCGATGGCAGGTGGTGAGAGGGATGAGTGAGTCGTTGAGCCAAGAGTCAAAAGATTCTATAGGTAGAGATCCGTCTGTGGTTGGGAGTGATTGTAGCAAGGCTTCAGCCAGGTCAGGTAGTACCTTGACCATGTTCCAGCATTTGTGGTCGTGAGGCGAGACCGGGCATACCATGGGTGGTGGGGCCGGTATGCAGACAGAGAAAGGTAGGGGCGAGTGGTCTGTCAAGATGAGGGATTTGGAGCTGAACACCGAGACGAGGAGCTGAAGATTGACTCACGGGTGTTGCCTCTGGTGAGGGTGGGACCATGGGTATGCCTGGAGAGGTCGAGTGCTTCTAGGCTGTCGACTATGGGTTGGGTCATGGGGGTTGTTATCCCCCAGTAGGGTAAGTGAAGGATGGCTGATCAGAATAGTAGCTAGTCAGTCACAGACATTGTTGGCAAAATGCCAGTCGTATCCCGATGGCCTGTAGATGAGTAGTAGACTGAGAAAGTGGGCAGCAGCGAGAGTCTGATCAGACGGGATTCGCAGTCAGCTGGGAATGGCTGGGTTTCGGTGTGAGATGATATGTAGGGTTTGTGGAGGATGGCTATTCCACCACCTCTGGTGGTTCTTTTGTGGGGGTTGAGAGTGTAGTCTGGAGGGAAAGCCTTGTGTGCGACACCAGTTGCCTCTAAACCATGTTTCAGTGATGATTAGATCGGGGTATGTGGATCTTATAGACACCTCTTGTTGCTAAACCAAGATGGGAAGATCTTAACAGCAGTCATGGCGAATAGACTCAGACCGGTCATAAATAAACATACATTCAGATCAGACTGGATATGTCCCACACAGAAATAACTAATAACGTGAATAGATTACACCACATAATTGACTGTACAAGAGGGGGACACAGGAAGAAGCATTAGTCTCACTAGATGCAGTGAAAGCATTTGACTCAGTCAGATGGCCCTGGCTACTATCAGTCCTGAAGGAATACGGTATCAGGCCCACATATTGAATGGGTGTGGCTGCTGTACAACACGCAGGTAGTGAGAGTGAAGACGGGCTCCACTATCTCCGAGCAATGGTAGTTAAGTAAGGGCACAAGACAAGGATGCCCGTGGTCTCTGATGCCCTTCATTTTGGCGCTGGAACCATTAGCAGTGTATTTGAGGGTGGAATATGGAGAGGCGCGTATCAGTTCTGTGGGGGGATGACACTTGATTTTGCTGTATGGGATGACATGCTCCTATACTTACAAAACCCAGAAGAGAATTTACAATCTGTTTTAGATGGGATGGCACAATATGCTGCACTGTCAGGTATAACGATTAACCCGCAGAAGTAGAGTCTATACCCCCTAAGAGCGTACGTAAGGAAGCCTATACACAAACTGCCGGGGGTACCGATCAAGTGGGAAATTGATACATTTAGGTACTTGAGGATAGATATATACCACAACCCTAAGTCAGAGCATACGCACAACACAGAAAAGGCGGTGTCCAATATTGAGAAATGTATGGCATTCTGGACTAAGCTACAACCGTCCATGATGGGGCGCGCAGCATTGCTAAAGATGGTGGTGCTGCCGAGACTACTACATTGCTTTGCTAATGTCCCGTTTGCGATACCAAAGAAGTTCTTTACAAAATTACATGGCATATTCATGAGCTTCATATGGCACAACTCGAGGTGCAGAGTAGCATTATGGAAGCTTCAGAATCCGTGCGAGCAGGGAGGTATGAAATTAACCAATTTTGAATTATACTATTTAGCTAGTCAACTGCAATTTGTGGCCAAGTGGCTGTCCGAGGAACAGATACCTGAATCTAGATTACTCCATGCAGAGAGCGCCCTGTTCTTCTTAAACAAAGTAATATGGTCACCCAATAGGTGCGCAACCAGAGAGAATCTATTGTTACGTCTGGGGAGCACGATAGATAATCCTACTCTGTATTCCCCTCAGATACCACTGGTGGCGGTCGAGGGGCTTGATGAACAAGTTAGGTTAAATGTCAGGAGAAGGTGGGAACCCGTGGGGATAGCGACGGTGTGAGATGTGCTTAAGGAAGGGAAGGCCAAAAATGTCCAAGAGTTGATTGAGGGCACTGGGTTACACCAGGGACAATACATCACGTATTCCAACTCCTGAAGATCATAAAGGGCCGGTGACCAGAATCCGAGCGACCCCTACAACCGGACAAGACCATAGAAACATTTTATGATGTGTCAGAAGGGGGGACAGGATGTCTCACTTATATACAAGTTATTGATGTCCAAGGTGGTGAAGGAAGTAGTATATACGAGGCAGGATTGGGAAACAGCTAAACGGGAACCAATGTCATATGGGACGTGGTGCAGACCTATGGGGCATCACAAAAAGGTATTGAGGAATGTGCGTTTACAACAGATCCAGCTATTTGTGACCCACAGAGCATACCTGACCCCGAATAAAATAGCCAAGTTCCATCAAGCAGGAATACAGACTTGTTCGAAGTGCTGAGAGGTGAACGCGGGGTTGGTGCATGTGCAGAGATGGGCAGATTCTGGGGATAGGTAGCCCAAATCATGGCAAAGCGGAAATTACCGTGGATGTGGGATTCCCCATGGCATGCCTTCTAGGAGGCTTCCCTAGACCTAAGAGAGCTAAGCATGTGAGCAAACTTAAGGATGTAAGTTAAGTACTTGCAAAATGCAGAATTGCGATGGGGTGGAACGCACAAACAAGACCATCAGTGCGAAGATGGTGGAGAGATCTAGTGAAATGGGCTAATGCAGAGAAAGTGGTGAGGCAAGAAGCAAGAGAGAGTAACGAGCACCTAGTGGGGGCAGGGCTGGAGGCGTGGAGGCAATTGATAGCGGCTCCATCCATCTTGGAACAGGGTGTATAGAACACATGATGATCCTGGAGAGAGGACACGATGCTAGAACGGTTGGGTGGGAGGGAGGGTAGTGAATGTGGAGTGTGACGTAGGCCGGGGTTATAGAGGGGGTGAAAATATGCATTTAACTAAATGTGTATTGTCTGTGACGATTAATGATTTATATAGTTGCATGGTTATATATGAAAAACCAATGAATAAATGTTAAAAAAATATATATATATTTTTTAAGATTAGATCAGGGTTGTCGCAGTTAGTGGGTCAAAGATGCTGTGACCGTTTCTGGCCACGTAGTGGGCATCGTTTTTAAAGGGTGGTGGGGGGGACATGGACATGATGGGCCTGGGTGGCGGGAGAGGTCAGAAGAGTCTGAATAGTCAGGGAAGAGGTTTGTGGGCTTGGCGGGGGAGGGTTTGGGGAGTGGGGTTGGGGCAGGAAGAGAGCGTGTAGTGGCCACTTTTCATGCGATGGAGGTAGGTGAAAGGATGGTGGTCGGCGAGTTGTGTAGTGGGTGGGTACCAGCTAGCTGATGTATTGGCTGCAGGTCTGGAGGGATGTGGAGGTGTAGATGTTGTTAGGGAGACGTGTGTGAAGAGGGACAATCTGGGAGTTGATAGCAGGGAGATCCTGACAGCCGGGCTATGGGTGGATGAGACGGAGGTCTGATGTAGGCGAGGAGAAGCATAAAGAGTTGAAGGTGGGGCCCAGTCATTCTTGAGTTTAGTGTTTTGGCGCAGGATGTGTGTGAGAGGGGGTAGAGTCGAAGGGGAATGGGGATAAGGTGAAAGTCCTGAAGAGAGCAAGTCGTGCCATGTTGTGAGAAGGGAAGAGGGGTAGAAGGGGGATGTCTTCAGATGGAGGGTGAGTGGATATTAGCGGGTGGGAGTAGCTGGTGGTGAGCCAAAGTGGTTTGACTCAGGGGAGATTGAAGGGGGGGGCGGGGGTGTGAGCGGGTTGGGCCTGCTGGGTATTGATTATTATGCGCTTATACACACACACACAAGTGTTTCAAAGTGCAACCATGCATGGGAGAGGAAGACATAGGGGACGACAGGACAGACGATCTTCCTAGGCATGGTAATTTCAGAGCAGGAAGTGCATGGGGGGATGCGGCAAAAAGGACCAAGTGCGCCCAGTCCCGTCAGAACATGGGTTAAGTGCAGAGATACCACTCATGGGCCGTAACCGAAGTGCAGTAGTGCTGCGGCAAGGGCAAGACCCGGGGGCAAGTGCAGGAGACTGGCGAGGAAGGCTTGGGACCTGTGAGGCTCTGAAGGTGCCCCAGGCAGCGAGACTGAGCAGATGTAGAAGAGAGAGAGAGCAAGCAAGCGAGCAGAAGGAGGTGGTTAGCAGGGGAGAGAGGAGGTGGCCGCGAAGAGGAAAGTCTTGAGAAATTTCTGGAACTTAAGGAGATCCGGCTCAAGAAGGAGAGAGGCAGGGAGACTTTTCCAGAGGGAGGCACATGCAGAGGATAAAGATCTCCCCCCACCCCTCCCACCCCACCCACGTCTCTGGGTGGAGAAGCGGCTCACCCGCAGAGAATTGGAGGAAGACGAGCTGGAGGGCTCGGGAAGACAGTATTTCGGAAGAGAGCTTTGCAGAGAGTGGGCCCAGGCCCCAGAAAGCCTTGTGGACAATGCAAAAGGTCTTCAACTTAATCCTTGCGGCCACGGGGAGCCAGTGAAGGGATTTCAGTGGAGGAGAGATGCAGTCCCTTGGCTTGAGGTGAAGGATAAGTCTTGCGGTTCTGTTTTGGATGAGTTCAAGAGGACGGAGGGTAGAAGAAGGCAGCTTGAGAAAGGCTGTTGCAGTAGTCCAGCCTAGAGAGGACCAGGGCTCTGGAGAAGATGAGCCTCTGTAGGAAGTTAGGAAAGGTAGAATACCTCTGGGAAGGTGCAGTTGGTAGTGGGACTTTTTAGAGATGTGGGATGAGAAGGAGAGAGTGGAATCGAAGATGACCCCCATATTTTTTGCCTCGTTGGTAGGTGGAGGCGCAGGGCCAAGGGAGGCTGGCCAGAGAGAAAGAGGGAAGGACAGAGCAGGGTTCCCGAGGAGGACAATCTGTCTTATTGGCATTGAGGCAGAGGTCATTTGCAGCACACCCCGACTGAATTGCGGACAGACAAGTATGAGTGAGGAGAAGGAAGAAGAGACAAAGGGTAGCCTAAAGGAGAGCAGCTTATCAGTTGAGGTAATGAGCTATTGGGGGGGGGGGGGGGGGGGAGGGGCAGGTAGCCATTGATAAACTGGGGGATAGGTTACATCCCTGTGGGACACTGCACGTATAGAGAGTGATAGGGGAGAGAAAAGACCCCAATTCCACCTGGGATGGGCGATCAGAGAGTAAGGAGTTTAGCCACGCCAGGTCCTGATCAGTGATGCCCAAGGTATATCAGAGACGTGCGATCAGGGTGCTTTGGTTCAATGTATCGAAGACGGAGGAGAGGTCGAGTAGAATGAGGACAAACGGAGAGTTAGAATCAAGAATTCAGAGCAGATCTTGACAGGTGTTCAGGAGAGCAGGTTCTGTGCTTCTGAATGCTCTAAAGGCAGACTGGCGGTCATGGAAGCAACCAACAGATTCAGTGTGGAGTTGTGATGCTGGAAATGCATTGGAGGGACAGGGCCTCCATGCCCTTGTCCTGTACTCCCTTATGTGTGTTCTGTGGTTTCATGTGGGACTCCTGGCAGTGCAACTCTTCCTCTTTTTTGGTTGTGGTGAACAGACCCTTGGGAAACCCTTATGGCACCCACGGGTGGTGGTACAACCCTGTACCCCTAGTGTATGGTTTTTGGCACCTGTGTGGCCCACAGAGCAGGGTATGGGCTAGTGGCAGCTCCATGCTGAAATTGACAGATGCTCCGAGTATCCTCCATTTTGGGAAACCCAGGCCCTGCCATAGGAATCAGTGGATTCCTAACGGGAGACAAAATGGCCCCTGTGGCCTCTTAGTTTCTATTACCCCGTTAGCTTGTTTTCCCAAAAACCTGGGAAGCCCTGACTCGGTCCCTTGCCCCGACTGGCTGTTGGGTGGAAGTTCCATATAGGGTATTGTGTGGAAGTCCAGGCCAGTCTGGCTGGAGTCTATGTTGTGGATACACCCTTGGGGTGGGACCTGGGTGAATGGAGTGTGGGACCAATATACATTTCATGTTGTGGGTATCTTGTTTCTGGTGTGACACAATGAGAGCCCTGCCCGAAATGGGTACGAATGCAGTGTGGTGTGCTGAAAGGCTGGGTGCTTGCCCCAATCCACATTCCTTGTTACGAGTGTCTGGATGGAAGGGAAAGGCCTGAATGCACTGGGAGCCTGATTGCCTGCCTGCATGAATGCCCTTCTGAAGGATTGGCTGCCTGAACCTGGCTCAGCAGTGCGACAAAGACAGAACAGTATGGGGACCTCTCACTTCCCAGAATTGTTCAGAAGCTGAAGTCGAAACTTGATGCTTAACCTTGAAGCCCAGCTTGAAGAAGGGTCTGCTGCTGCTTTACTTCGACGCAATCCGAAAGCTGTCTTGTCTCCAAAAACTGATCCAAGAGAGAACTAGGCTAGGAGACCTCTTCATGAGCTACGAGGGACCATCGTGCTCCAGCTTATCTTCATCCAGGCTCCCTGGAAGTCAGTCCTCGAAAGACTGCCGACCAGAGATGGGGACCGCCAAGTAATTCTGAAGTGAAGCACCAAGACGTTGAGGCAGTCGACGACCGTCACCGTCGACCGAGGTTCGGAGGACCACGTCAACTCATCAACTAGAGCTGCAACGCTCCATTGCCTAAGACACTCTGAAATCAAGGACTGCCTGCCATCACCGTCGACCGCTTGGTCTCGCTGAGAAAGTAGCGGTCATCGACGAACCAAGGAGAATCCGCCGGTGGGTTTCCCGCCACCCAAAGTCCACAAAAGGCCAAAGATTCGAAAGCCAGCCATGGTCGAGTCCCGATCAGCGACACCAACGCCGACGACCCAACGCCCTCGCTGGGCCTAAAATTCTTCATCAATCTGCATTAAGGCAACAAACTCTCGTCATCGAGGTATACCTTACGCCTCGTCTTTGCAGGACGTCCACGATTGATCCTCGACGAGCACCGCCGAAGCTGTAGTCTCAACGACATGGTTCACCTCATCTTCCAGGAATCTCAATGACCTGTGGCTACTGCCTTAAAGGAGTTCACGTAAGAGGGATAAGCCGACAAGTCAAAGAACTCTGCTAAACCAGGTACATTGGGGTAGCAGAACCTTTTTAGAAGGAACAAAGACTATCTTAAACAATATATGGACTGGGCTTGTTGCACTTTATTTACAGGTTGCCGTAATGGGGGTGGGGGGTCCTCACACAGAACTGTCTAGTGGTAGCAACCCAGTATTCTTCATTTGTTTAATCCAACTTGTCTTCCTTCCTAGGTCTATTGTTTATTCCCTTTACCATTTGATTATGTTATTGAAACTGTCAGCAGTTGGTGCATTCAAGAGTTAATGGCGGTACCACAGACATTGTACATATTCATCATTGGAGTATTGGCAAAGCACAAAATGGGTTATTGAGCGTGTATATATTCTGAACCTTATTTATATAAAGAACTGTGGGGGCTTGGTGACAAAACCGTACTTAAGAACCAGCCTGCATCACCTCCCGAGAGCTTAAGCCTGGATTGTTTGCCCTTCATTACCATATAGAGAATCATGTCTGGGGTGCTCTGTCCTTCTACTCTGCCATATAGATGGCAGGAGTACAGAAACCCCCCTCCAGTCTTCAAACTGGTGGCAGCAGTGGGATGCTAATGGTTCTAAGAATCAGTGTGTAACCTTGCCACTTACAAAATAGCTACACTTTGTTAATTTGAGGTTTAGTCGTGTACTAGGATAGCTACATTACAAGCAAGGGAATCTATTGCAAATGGTAAGTTGACTAGGATGAGCTTAAAGGCTCTCCAAAGTGCTTGTGAAGTCAGGGAGTTAGACTTTGAAGAGAAGTCTAGGGCTGAGCTGATAGCGCTGCCCTGGTGGACTACCAGACTGATGGTGATACTCTTGAAGAAGGTGGGGGTGCAACCATCGAGGACCCTGCCCCTGGGGTTATTGAATCTTTTTCTGGGAGTGCCACCACTGCTGCTACATCTACTCCGAAACCCAGCATTGTTATTTCATGGAATTCCTTGGAACTTGTATGGAGAATGAAATTGGTCTTTGAATATAAAAAGTTGGAAACTGAAGCTGAACTTGAGGAGGCGGCACAGCAAGTGATACTCAAAGACAGGGATCTTGAACTTAAAAACAAGGACACTGAATGTCAGAATCCAACTAGAGAAAGCTAGAGTGGAGACTTCAGCCAAACCAGTTCAGTGTGTCAGGTCCCCTGCCACCAAGTTTATGAAAGATTTGGTTGGTGTGTATGTAGAGGGTTCTGATCTCCTCCAATGAATTGAAGCGTTTGAAACGGCTTGTGGAATCCATGATGTTTATAAGAGAGATGGGGCTAAGTGTTTATTAAGTAGAGTGCCTCAGACTAGTTAGGACTGTATTCTGAAACGGAGTGTAGAAGAAAGGGGCCAGTACGAGTGCATGAAATCTGCTTTGATTGCCAAGTTTGGCAAGACGCCTACCCAATACCTTAAAAGGTTCAGGGAATATAAGAAAAGAGAGAATGTGTCTTGGATTGACTGGGCGAGTGCTGCACATATGTACATGATGGCGTGGATTGATGGATACAAGGTGAAAATGTTTGTTGAATTGTCGCACCTTTAGTTTTTTGGAGCATTTTTTCTGAAGCCTGTTCATTAGACCTGCGTCAGTATGTTGTTGATCAGAACCTTTTGGATCCCTTTAAGCTGGCTGGGTTGGCTGACAAGTGGGTCTTGCACCGGGTGCCCCCTACGGGAGCCAGTGGGAAGGACAAGGACAAAGAAAGGGGCCTCTCAGAAGTCTGATGAGTCCCAAAAGCAATCACAGTCAAGTAAATCTAAACCTTCCTCTTAGACCCAAAAATCTAGTGGGGATAAATCTTATGTGGGTGGGAGTAAGAGTAGTGGTCCTCCCGCTGCAAAGCAGGCTCCAGTACCGTACCTCACATTCCTGGCACTTGTTGGGACTGTGGGGCTCTGGACCACAAGAAGCCAAATGTAGCTCCTTCAACCTACGGATCTCCAAAGCCAAATCACAATCCAAGGAAATGTTCACCATTTTCAGAGACCTCATCACCCCTTCAACATGCCCTGATGAGATCATTAAAGATGAAGCATGAAGCATGGAGCTGCGGCATACAGACAGCCTTGCTCAATAAAATAAAATGACTCCAAGACAAAATACAAACACAATTCAAAGCTTTACCTAAGCATGATCCTCCTCCCCCGCCCAGCCTCCCCTCAGACAATCCTACCAATCTGCACTTCACATTCCGAGACGTCACAGAAACAGAAGTCCTTGAACTTATCCTAAACCTCAAACCATCCACATGCAAAGGAGACATATGCCCACCCAGCATTAAAGAATGCGCACACTCTTTAGCTCTTCTCATCACGGCATTCATCAATGCATCATTCAAAACAAGCATTGTCCCCTCCAGCCATAAAGAAGGCTGGGTACGCCCCTTTTTACTACAAAAAATATTTAAAAAACAAAATAAATAAAAACATAGATACCGCCCCATCACCACCAGATCCAACACTTCATCGAATCGAACGCCATCCTCGGCAAAAGACAATCGGGTTCCCACAAAGGACATGGCACAGAAACCGCACTTCTGGACTTAAAAAAAAACAAATAACTGCAATTATGGACAAAGGTAAACCAGCTCTCCTACTTTTGGAACTTTCGGCTGCCTTCGATCTTGTGGATCACACCTCCCACCTCACACATGCAGTCCACTTTACCAAAAAAGCCGCCTCTTGGATCATATCCTTCCTAGAAGAAAGAGCCATGAAGGTCTTCTCAGATCAGGCGAATGTAGCCCCATCCACCATCCACTGCAGAGTTCCTCAGGGCTCTTGCACAGCACCTACCTTCTACAACCTGTTCACAAAACCGCTCTTTGACAAACTCGATTCCCTGTGCATAGCCTACACAAACTATGCCGACAATACACAGGTACTCCAGTCTCTCCCAGGCTCATATGACCAAGAGGCGGCAGCCCTCCTACAGATATACTCCACCATCTAAGCATGGATGGCAACCAATGGGCTATGTCTTAATGGAGGCAAGACTGAGATTACAAAGAAACATTAGCTAACCTCAGCCAACAATACTGTAACTTCTCCATAGAAGACTCCATCATCCCCGTCTCCCCTCAGTAAAGACACTAGGAGTCTTCCTAGACTCCACCCTACCCATGACACGTCAAGTGCCATTGCCTCTGCCCACACCAAACTACTAAACGCTGTTAAACCCTTCCTATCCACCCACAACTGCCTTTCCATAGCGAGAACTACAATTGGTGCCAAATTAGATTATTGCAATGCTCTCCTAGCAGGCACCTCCACGAAAAATATAAAACAGACGTCAAGTAGTCCAAAATAATAGCCCTCAGAGCAGCACTTAATTTACCTAAGAGACCACATCACGCAGGCCAGGCAAGCTGTTCACTGGCTCCCCGTTAAGGAAAGAATTACCTTCAAGACCATCACCATAGCACACAAATGCTTAAGCCTATCTGCCCCTCCTTACCTTTCAGAGACATCTCTGCACGCCCCAAAAGATACTGCCATGCCAACCAACTCCATGTACCGCCCATCCAAAGGGCTAAAGTCGGGGGGGGGGGGGGTTTAGCTTCCTTCACATAGCACCCAAATTCTGGAATGCCCTTCCCAACACACTCCGAGGCCCCTTTCCCAGCCTGCCCCAAAGTCCTAAAAACCACACTATTCAACTAACACTGCATGCCGCCCCCTCCGCCCTTCTGACCCACCCCTCGTGTAACTAAGTGTGTATTATGCTTTCCTGTTGTAATTAAGATTGTATACTGCAATTAAGTACGATGTCTGTAACAGCGCCACAATGCCTCCTGGCTGTTGTGTCCTTTAAAAATGTTAATAATGATAATAAAGGGTGACCACCACCACCCGCCCCACCCCCCCATCCCCCATCCCCCATAAGTGGAACGGTAAGGCAGTTGGGAGTCCAGGCTGTCAGCCTGACCTAGTCTTACCTCAAGCCTGAGGTGGAGGCCACTGTCCTCCCCTCCTCTAATCACATTTGGTACCCCTGCAGAGATTTCCATAGTGTCCCTTGGGGCCTAGGATCAGTACGCAGTAGTACTGGCTACAATCCCACAAAACACCCACAGATGTTTGAGAAGTGTCCTGAATGGTCAGCCTTTTACTGGTTTGAGAGACACTGTGGCAAGTATGACAGTGGTGGACAGGACCCTGCTCATGTCAGAGGACCATGTAGGTGCTCCTCAGAACCATGTTAGCTGGTGGGCCTCCCACATTATCTCCTGTTGCCCTAGTCACCATCACGATTGCAGACAAGACAGAAAAGCTTCCTGTACTGGTTCAGGACAATGTGCCTGCTAACAATTGTTGGGGAATTATCTAGTGGAGTTGGGGAGGAGGGGGTTGATCTCGGATGGGCTACCCCCGACTGCTGCTGCAGTCACTAGATCACGGGTAACACCGGGTCCGACTGCTAGTCAGGTACCCAAGCCAAAAGGGGAGACCCAAGGCAAGACAGAAGAGCGAGAAGGCCACCTCTGCGAAGTGGGCTCCTCCTCTTCCTGCTGCTTCAGCAGCACCCAATGGGATTCAGGCTCCGGACGGGCTGGGTCTAGTGGTAACCCAAGACTAAACTCCTGAGGGAGAAGAGCCAGAAGACCCTACATGGGAGAGGTGCTCAAACCAGAGGATCACCCTGACCTTCAATACCTGAAGGGGTTGAAGGGGGGGGGGGCCCTCTATGAAAGACTTCTGTAAGGGTCAGAGTGTGTGCCACTCTCTCAAGGTTCTGGGAATACAGGCCCAGGCACAGGGTGAAGTGCCTAGGTCTTTCAAAATCTATTGGGAGGGTGAGCTCCCTTGTAGTGAGCCCGCTAAGCCTGAACCTGGTGCCCTCAAGAGGTTGGTGGTACCCTAGATTTAACAGGCCCCTCCTGTTGCAGTTGGCGCATGAGGTGCCCTTAGCTGGTCATCTTGGGAGCAAAGGCTCTCTGCCCATTTCTATTGGTGCCGGATGGGAGTAGAAGTGGAGTCCCACTGCCGGACCTGTCCCACTTGTCAGTTGTCTGGCAAGACTAAGACCGGAGCCAGTGTTATTGCCACACTGCAGCCTTTGCCAGTGGTTGGCACTCCATTTGAGAGGGCTGGCATCGAATTGTCGGTCCCCTTGACCCTTCCACATCAGTTGGACACTGGCTCATCCTGGTTGATCATGCCACCAGGTACGCTGAGGCTATACCTCTTCAGACCATTACTGACAAGGTGGTTGCCAGGGCTCTCCTGGCCATTTTTACCAGAGTTGGATTCCCTAAAGAGGTGGTCTCTGACAGAGGATTCCAACTTCATGTCTAGTTACATGCAAGCGATGGGAAAGGAATGCAGAGTAACATAAGTTCTCCACCTCCTACCATCCCCAGACCAATGGTCTGGTTGAGAGATTTAAACTCTCAAGGGCATGCTAGGTGCTTTGGAAGAGCCCCCAAGGAGGAAATGGAATCTCCTCCTACCATGCCTGCTGTTCGCCTACAGAGAAGTGCCTCAACAGGGTGTTGGTTTCAGCTCCTTTGAGCTTCTATTTGGACATCACGTGAGTGGGGGGGTCCCCTCACCTTGATCAGAGAGGGTTTGGAAGCCACCCCTCCAGGTACTGCCAAGCAAGTGGGGGACTATGTGTTAGGCCTCAGACGGAGGAGGACACAGATGATGGGCCAGGCGACAGAAAATCTTAAGGCCAGCCACGAATTGAACAAATACCGGCATGACCTTAAAGCATGGATTGGACTCCAGGACAGGATATCCTTGTAATGGAGCCAACCAAGCCTCGCGTTTTGGCAGGTAAGTGGACTGGACCCTTCAGGGTAATCTCCAAGACGGGCAAGGCCAACTATCTGGCTGACTTTGGAGTCCCTAGGGTAGCCCTCAGGTATACCACGTCAACAGGCTCTAGCCTTTCCACAGGCGAGAAGAAGTCTCACGTCTCTTGCTGGATACAGAGCAAGAAGAGGATGAGTGAGCCCCTTCCTGATTTTCTGCATAGCAACCCTGAGGATGGCTCAGTGGAGGGAGGGCATATCTCTCTAGATCCGACACCAGAGCAGCAGAGTGCCTGCAGGGCTTTGCTCCGGCAGTATGCCACTCTGTTCTCACTGACACCAGGCCTCACCGTGTGGTGCAGGCACTAAATTGACACTGGTGACAGTGTACCTGTCAAAAGCAGGTGCCATCGAATGTCAGACACTGCAAAGAACCACATCCAGGCTGAGGTTGACAAGATGTTGATCTGGGGGTCATTGAACCCTCAACCAGTCCCTGGTCCAGTCAAGTCAAGTGGCCCTTGCCCCCAAGGCAAGCTCCCAGGCCGGTACCATGGATTGGTTTTTTCGTTGTGGACTACAGAGGGGTCAATGCCATCACCAAAACTGACACGAACCCATTGCCTAGAGCTGATGAGCTCATGGACAACTTAGGTGCTGCCAAATTTGTGAGCACCTTTGACCTTACCTCAGGCTATTGGCAAATAGCTATGACGGACCATGCCAAGGAAAATACTGCGTTCTGAACACCTCAGGGGCTCTACCAGTTTAGAGTCATGCCTTTTGGGTTGAAGAATGCACCTGCCACCTTCCAAAGATTAGTCAACCATGTGCTCAGTGGGCTGGAGGCCTTTTGTGTGGCCTACCTAGACGAAATTGCTGTCTACAGTTCCACCTGGGAAGAGCATTTGACTAATTTGGATAAGGTGTGGCAGACCTCGAACTGGGCTAACCTCACTATCAAGGTGCAACACTTACTTGGACTCCTCGAGAGGTTAATGCCTTCTCAGCCTGTGAACCTGGGCACTTTTTGGATTCCTTTTCTGTCAAGAGTCAGTCTCTCCCAATCATATATATATATTTTCAGTAAAAAAAAACTTTGTTAAAAGGGACGTTATGGTTCAAAGTAAAACCGAAAAACCCCTGGGTGTTAGTGTTAGCAGTGCACGGTGGCGCGAGTTATGGTTGCTTATGTTACCATAACTGCCGAATTTCAGGGGTTTTTCGGTTTTACTTTGAACCATAACGTCCCTTTAACAAAGTTTCTTCACTGAATTTCATAGGTTTTTAGTAGCGCAACTTAACCATAATATCCCTGACTTCATATACATGTAACATAGAACATACTAACCCCCTCGTAGTGATTTTCATGTCCGCGGACTAATGTCCGCGGACATATCGAAAATCTGAGTGTGGTGAATGTAAATTTAAATAGTGTGCCCCATTTCCCCTTTGAAGTTGGCTCTGGAAAGAGCGTTTTTTTTTTTTTACAGATGCTTGACAGACACCTGTTATTTTGTATTTTTTTTTCTTACTTTACTCCTAAAATCTTCACATAACCTTCTCCAAAGCAACCCTTACATTCAAAAATAGAAAGGCATTTCCCGTAAAAGATAAAGAAATGCCATCTTCTTTAAAATTAACAGCATTACTGGCATCAATATTCTCATTATTACAGAAGAACATACTAGCTCTAAGCATGAAGGCACACATGCCTCGGTTGAGGACACACCTAGCAATGTTTTCCTGAGGACAAAAAAACTGAACTATTGTCCCATATTGCCCTAGGTAGTAATCCAGAAAAAGTTACTTTCGCATTTGGAAGGATCTTCATTACGGCTTGAACCAAGCGTTCCAAATCAGCCAACAAAGTAGGGGCACTGACGTTGCCCAAATGGAAAGCACCATAGTGCAAAACTACCACATGCGGACTGTTCATCGTGGCCATATCCTCACAAACTTGTAAAATTCCCTGTACATTGCAATCAGGCACAGTGCTCCACACCACCTCCACTCCTTTGACATCAAAGTTCTTTGCAACATGCCTGCATTGAGCGTACTGTTGTAAACCATACACAAACATATCTCCAAGCACCAACACCCTGACTCTCTACTTCTGCCATCTTCACCACACACAGTCTTTTTCAACACAAATCCAAAACCTCAACATCTGATTGGCTGATCCGTACAGTGTTCTTTCCATGTTGGATTTCCTGGAAAAACCCGGATGTAGCACGCCCTGTCCACGAACAGCCGTGGTGTCCGCGGACGGCGTCCACTTTACTCTCTGTGCCATTCCCTCATTGCATACAGCTAAGCAATCACACAATACGAATAACGTCCTCAGAACACCCCCATTTTGTGAATTTTCGAACATTTCAGGACAATTATCATTTCATTATTCAACATATTAACATTACAAATATTATACTTTCATCTTGTACTCTGCACACAATGCTATGTTTCTCCATTAGTAGCTCAGTATACTAGATAGAATCCCATAATACAATGCTATTTATATCAATGCATCGTTCAAAACACTAATAACGGTATGATATTTATTGCAATATTCTTGACACTTTTTTCGCAACATAATAAAAATCCCTAGTACACAAATTCCATGAAAAGTACATACACATGTGATGTCATCAGTGATTTCATCAATGACGTTTGCAATGTCATCTTTGATGTCCTGGGTGTTAGTCTTAGCAGTGCACGGTGGTGGCGCGAGTTATTTTTCATAGCTTACCATAACGTGCGATTTTCAGGGGTCTTTCGGCTGTACTTCGAACCATAACGTCCCTTAAACAAACTTTTTTTAATATCACGCAAACAATATACAAACATGGCGTGCAAAAACCAACTTCTCACAGATGGCTTTACACAGAATGTTGCAAAGTAAGAATTTATGCTCGTTCACAGTGAAGGTCAGCTGCTTCAATTTTTTTCTTGGGCCCCGGAGAGGCTCACGAAGCGGACTATAAGGTTGTTGACTAACAGAGATTGTGATGAAAGACTTCTCTTGAAGGAGTGTTGCTAAAACGTAAGAGAAGATAAGGATGAAATTTCTGAAACGAAACCACTTTTATATATTATATCACTATGCGAAAGATCGTTCGCACACGCAGAGTCGTATTTTGGGACTGCACTACTCGTAGACAATGGAAATTGCAATTGTACTGTAAGTAACCCTTTAGATTATTTTATACCAAATAGAATTACAATAGCGTAGCATTTAAGACCGCTCAAGTTGAACTTGTTCGTTGAAAGTGGCATAATGTTTTCTACCGCGCACTATCACCACCGAATTGATCCCCTGTCGTTTAGAGGCCTCTGAAAAAGGCAGACGACAGGGTGGGTTAATAGAAATAATTTAACCGGTCTATAGGCGGTCAAGTGCTCTACTCGCTGTGCCACTTCACTGTAACCTGTCAAGTGGCACAGCGAGTACAACGCTCGCTTTGACATCCGTGTACAGCTTGGTAACGCAAGTTCGAATCCCGGCAAGGCCAAACTCAGCCTTTCATCCTTCCGTGGTCGATAAATGAGCACCACACACCGTGGTTAATAATAAGCACAGCTTAGATACCTTGCAGTTCTTAGCGCTATATGAATGGGAAAATATTATTTTATTATTAACATACTCCGTTGCACTATCTTCGATAGCAAATAGTTTCACGCCCTAATAAATAAAATGATTTTTAATGAAGATCGGCTGGTGAGACTAATTTATGTTTTTTAAAACAGGTATGTGGCCCCTTTTGCCTATGTCACGGTTTACAGACTCCAGCGGATGGGGTCTTCAACTGCCTGGTGCAGGTCCAAATATGCAACTTCATGACCCTCACCATTTTATGGGACAATCGCCAAGGACCAATATGCCCTTACGCAGTACTAGCGGCTACAAACAACATACCAACCAATAGGGTGGTCTAATGGCTCGTTGTTGGAGCAACCTTCCGATTATCAGAGCGACCATTTACTGCTTTTATCATAAACCAACAGCCTATCTACCGCAAAGGAACAATGCGTGGCTCAAAATAAACTTTTGCTGATCGACAGCAGAGACAATAGCAAATCGCTGAATATTCACTAAACATTTCATGTGAAATAAATGTACTTTACCAAATCTACAATCCTGCTGTTTACTTTTAAACCACAGTTTCATATTCAGAATTGTGGCGCGCTGTGTTGTGACATAATATGTGTTGTTTTCCGGGTTCTGTGTAAAGTCACTTAGGACTGCAGAGGACTGGGCGCGTTTGATGACGCACCCTGTAACGTCACGGAGAGAGGCGGGGAATATGAATGCTTTGATAATATCAGGCTTAGGGGCGGGAGATATGATTTAGTGTCGCAAAAGCAAGTCAGCCAGGTCAATAGCGCCAGTCATAGGATTATCACATAATGTCGGCGCACACCAGCCGGATTTATCGTTTTAGTGGACAAAAAGTCGGTTGACGCCCATAGGAAAGTGTACTATTAGCGGACAAAAGGAGTGGTCTTAAAACACTTTCACCCTGACAACGAACAATACAAACAACGTTCTCAGAACACATTTTGTGTAATTGCAACCATTTCAGGACACCGCGAGTGTCCTTAGAACACATTCAACTAGACAGATTACAATACGGACAGCGTCCTGAGGACACCCCCAGTTTGTGTATTTACAAACAATTAAGTACACCGCAAGTGTTCATAGCTCATTTTTACCTTCCTTGCGAACAAAAATGACACATACTCCATCCTCTAAACACCCCACCATTTAGTTTATTTACAAAATGTCAGAACAGCCGTGTTCTCCGCGGACAAATCGAACGCAACAAAAACGTCTAGCACATAAAAAAACAAAACATTGAACCTATCTCATACTCCCCCACCCTCCCCAAACACTCTTACACACCAACACACGGCACTAAATACAATTTTTTATCCACGTTTCACCGCGCTGTACGTGGTCGACGGCGAATACAAGATGGCGGGCGCCACAGAAAATCTGACGCGCTCCACGCCCCTCGCCGTCCAATCAGCGAACACGTCGCATGTCCGTGGACATGACGCAAGACCATGGGCCAATCGGGGTGCTGTCCGCGGAGCGAACACAGATATCACTAATTTTTTTGCCTTACGTTTTGGTCGTTTTATAAAAAACTACTGGACGGATTTACACCAAATTTGCAAAAGCATGCTTTCGAGACCAAGCCCCCGCTCCTGCCGCAAATTTGGTGTAAATCCGTCCAGCGGTTTGGCCTGTGGCCGTGCGCAAAGTTTTTTCCCATTGTGTCTATAGGAAAAAACAAGTTTTGGGACCCTCCTATAACTTCCCCCCACCTGGACGAATCCTCACCAAACTTTGCAAGAGGATTCAGAGTGGGCCATATACTTTTTTTTGCAAAGTTTGGTGAGGATTCGTCCAGAGGGAGCGAAGTTATAAGCCACCCAAAAATGCTCTTCCTATGGAAACACCAACTTAATCATAACTACATGGACGCTACTGCATCTATATAGCTCTATAATATATATATATATTTTTTTTTTTTTTTTTGGTATACTCCCCGCTCACCTGTGTTTATTATGTGTGGAGCTCTCCGTCCTGGTTTCCACAGGGACGCGTTGAAAATGGAATACAATGGAGTCTTGGAATGCTGAGGACTCAATAGTAGTTTGCCTTGAAAATGCCTATACTTTTCCAGAAAATGTCTTTGGGTAAAGTATATTGGGAGAAAACACTATTCGTTATAGCATGTAATCTCCCTTTCGAATAATTAACTTTTCTTTTGCAGGTTCTCAGAATTCAGAAAGGTGTATGGCTGCAGATGACTACGAACTTACTTAGGCTGAGGAAAAGCTAAACAACGCAAGTTCAACTATACAGAATAACTGCAGTCTTCAGGAAAAGCGCGGAAACAATTGCGCTGAGAGAAACTTGCAGTACTTCAGGTACATAAGCTTATTCAACTTTGTTTTGTATTTTTGTTTTCAGTTCGTTAATAAAATACCTCCGTTTCATCTGAAGAATTTAGGAAAGCTGAGGAAATTCCTTTCGGAATGGTGCAGAGGTGGCGGAAGAAACCTCGGACTGAAGATACTGCGGCTTCGTATAAAAACTGCTTCAGATAATGCTGCGGCTGTGAGAAACTTCTGACAGGAGCTGCTGCGGTAATAAACGACCACTGCTGACAGATACTGCTTCGAAGAAAACTACAGTTCGGGAAGTTTTTCAATGAGCTATGTAATTCTGTTGTCTTTTTTCTGTAAAGCTAATATGTCTTACATTTCTCTCCGACAGGTTCTGTGAGGAAAAAGCGTCTGTAGCGCTACCCGCTGTCAGCGGAGAAGACACAAAGCGAGCACTTCAGTGGAGGCAGGGCTTCAGTAGCTCCCTCTGCAATATCAATGGAACGCAGCGTCAGATCTGAATGGATCTTGCGGCAGCCATGTTTGGAGTATAAGGCCAATGTTAACTCTGAAAGTCTGTGGAAACTGATACTGGGAGTAATGCAAATGCCACGTATGCCATGGATAACACCCAATTTTGACCCACTGACTGAGGTTATGTTCCTGGCTTAACTGGGAGGCCCGATTGTACACTGTGCTCATTGGCTGGCATCATGACACAAGGCCACCAAATGCCAGATAGCTCAGGGGAAAGTCACTTATCTTAGTCATGAGGTAGGAAGGGGTCCAATCAACCTCTCCCCAGTAAGGTGCAGGATGTACATGACTGCGAACCTTCGACTACTCAAACCCAGATGAAATCTTTTTTTGGGCCTCACTGAGCATTACTGTAACTTCATCGCGGATTCTGGAACTATAGCTGCCTCGACAGCTCAGACTTTGCCCAAGCACCAAGGTAGGTTAATTGGACTGAAGACTGTCAGAAGGCTTTTGTTGGCTTGAAGGAAAGTCTGTGTAGGGCACCACTGATGTTTGCACCCGATTACAGCAAACCCTTTATTGTCCAGACTGAGACATGCAACACCGGAATTGGAGCCGTCTTGTCCCACTTAGATGACAAAGGGAGGGAACATCCTATCATATTAATCAGTAGGCAACTCAAAAGGTAGAGCACTTAGGTGGGTTACTGTTGAAAAGGAATGTTTCAGTATAGTTTGGAGCCTTAGGCGTTTTAGGCCCCACCTTACAGGGTCTACATTCAAGGTCCAAATAGACCATAAGCCCTTAAAATGGCTTATGCATATGAACGGTGAAAACCTGTAACTGCTCAGGTGGTCCATTAGCCTGCAAGGGCTAGACTTCACCATGGATCATAGACCAGGGAAGGGTCATTATAATACAGATGGCCTTTCCAGAAGGTATGTGTCACGCTCACCTGATTCCCTCGGAGGCGAAGGTCTGGCTTCGAGTGCTGATGCTTCTTCAATGGTGAAGCGCAAGACTCTGAAGATGGACAGGAAGGGCCCCTCTACTCTGGCTTTTCTGGCTCGCAGGAATATTCCCCTGTGCGTGAAAAGGGAGTATTACCTACTGACGGAATAATGCTCAAGCCTCCCACTCCCTTCCAACCCTCCTCGATACCCTTTCACGATTCCCCGTGAAGTCTCACCTTAGGGTCTGGAAGGGTGAGTTCTCCATCCTGCTTCTGATGCAGCGGCACGTTGAAACCCAGTTACTTCACTGGATCGAGGTTTGATGGGAGTTCAAAATAAGCTTGACTATTCAGGTGAGGTGCTGTTAGAGTTCTGTTGCAAGTTCAAAAGTTCAAGCTTAATAATAAATGTTCATTGTCTTATTGCAGCAAGCGCTAATGCTTATGTCTTTTTCCCCTTAGGGGCCGGGGTTCGGAATGCCGGAGATATGGCGCCGACCCGAAGTGTAAGTTCTGGATGAGCGTTCAGGTAATGTCTTTGCATTCGCTCATTCAAAGTCTTTGTCTTTTTTCCCCCATTGGGGCCGGGGTCCGGAATGCCAGGAAGCGGCAGGACCCGAAATGAAATGGGAATGACCCAACAGGTAAGTCTTAGAAGGAAACTGAGCTTTTCCTATTTCCCTTCCTTCTCTCACCTTGTTGTCTTGTCTTTTCTCTCTAGGCTCTGGGAAGTGGGTGCGGATCAGGATGATCGCTGCTGAAGGTGGAGGCGCCCAGGAAAGGTGAGTGAAATGCAGCGCTGCAGCGATCGAAGCGAAATGCTTTTAAAATGATGTCTTCCCTTTCAGGATCGTCGGTGTGATGTCCCCGTGATGCAGCTTTAGCAGGTAAGGTCTTCTTTCTCTCTCCCCAATTCTCTCTTAGCTCCCTTTGCAGGCGACCCAGGATGCTGACAGGCGTGGCTGAAGTCCAGATGCAGGAGCTGACACGGTGAGCGTCCAGCTGCGAGGAGCAGTACAACGCGAAGCGTGAGTTGCTGATCGGGCGTGGTTTAAATAGCTTTGGAAGAAGTTCCAGGCATGTATCCTTCCACCGATCTGGTATGCATCCTTCCCCGACCACACCCAGGTGGAAAGTAGTCCCACAGGTAAAGTAGTTCCATTCAGGCCTCAAGAGGGCCTGGAAGTAGCAGCATGGTCTGCATCAGGTAAGTGCACATTAAAACACTTGAACACATGTCTAGCTTTATGAGCCTAGCGCCTAAGGCGCCAGTACAGGGGTCCAACATGAGCCTGGCACCTAAGGTGCCAGGACTGTGTCCAAAGGGCCCCAGCTTGGGCCCGCTGGCACTTCCCTGGGGGGAATGATGCATGCCTCTGGGGTTGCTGGGTCGGACCTGGCTCATTGGAGATAGGCATCATGACAGTATGTGGACCGTCTGGATAAGGGTGTCAATCCTGTGGGAGATAAGACCACCCTAACCTCAGTCAGTTGGGGGGGAGGGGGGAGTCGGGCGGCGACTGGTGCTGGAAATGCATTGGAAGGACAGGGCCTCCATGTGGGACTCCTGGCAGTGCAGCTCTTCCTCTTTTTGGTTGTAGTTAACAGACCCTTGGGATATCCTTATGGCACCCATGGGTGGAGGTACAACCTTGTACCCCATGTGTATGTTTTTGGGCACCTGTGTGGCACACAGAGCAGGGTAAGGGCTGGTGGCAGCTCCATGCTCAGTTTGACAGGTGCTCCGAGTATCCTCCATTTCAGATACCCAGGCCCTGGCATAGGAATCAGTGGATTCCTAAAAGGAGACAAGATTCCCCTGTGGCCTCTTGGTTTCTATTACCTGTTACCTTGTTTTCCCAAAGACTTGGGAAGCCCCGACTCTGTCCCTTCCCCTTACTGGCTGTTGGGTGGAAATTCCATATACTCTACTGTGGTCAAGTCCAGGGCAGACTGGCTGGAGCCTTCCCAGTGACTATGTTGTGGGTACACCGTTGGGGTGGGACCTGGGTGAATTGAGTGTGTGACCAATATATATTTCATGTTGTGGGTGTCTAGTTTCTGGTGTGTGACACAATGAATGAGACAGCCCTGCCCGAAACTGCTATGACTGCAGTGTGGTGTGCTGAAAGGCTGGTGCTTGCCCCAATCCACATTCCTTGTTGCGATTGTCTGGGTGGAAGGGAATGGCCTGAATGCACTGCAAGACCGATTGGCTGCCTGCCTGCATGAATGCCCTTCTGAATGATTGGCTGCCTGAGCTTGGCTCAGCAGTGTGAATGAGAGGCAGAACAGTATATCTGCGGACCTCTCACTGGAATTGTTCAGAAGCTGAAGTCGAAACTCTATGCTTAACCTTGAAGCGCAGCTGGAAGAAGAAGGATTTGCTGCTGCTTGCAGGAGAAATCTAAAAGCGGTCGAGTCTTCAAGAACGGATCCAAGAGGACCTGGCTAGGAGACCTCTTCCCGGGCTACGAGGGAACTTTGTGCAGAAAGCTAATCTTCACCCAGGCACCCTGGAAGTCAGTCTCGAAAAGACTGCCGACCGGAGATTGGGACCGCCAAGGAATCTGCAGTGAAGCACCAGGACGTAGAGGCCGTGGATGATCATCACCGTCGACCGGGGTGCGGAGGACCGCCATTACCTCGTCAAGCGGAGCCACAACGCTCCATTGCCTAAGAAAATTTCAACTAAGGACTCTCTTGCCATCATCGTCTATCGCTTTGTCCCGGCGGAGAAAGTCAGGGTCCTCGACGAGCCAAGGAGAATCCGCCAGTGGGTGTCCCACCACCCGAAGTCCACAAAGACCGCCATGGTAGAGTACCGATCGTCAACACCAATTCCGACACCAGAAGCCCACTGCCCTGGGCCTACGTGCTTCATTGAATCATCTTTGCAGCATTGAACTCTCGTCACCGAGGTGCACCGCACGCCTCCTCTTCACAGGACGTCCATGATCGGTCGACTAGCACTGCAAAGATCGAAGCGGTGTTCACCTTTCATCGATGAATCTCGCCGACCCGTGATTCCTGCTTTAAAGGGAGTCAACTCTAGAGGGATCCGTCGGCGAATCGTCGTAGAACTCTGCTAAACTCAGGTACATTGGGGTAGTAAAACCTTTTTAGCAGGAAACAAGGCTACTTTACATATTAATGGACTGGGCTTGTTGATACACTTTATGCCCAGGTTGGGGGGGGGGATCCTCACACAGACCTGTGTTTTAGTAGTTAAAGCACTATTTTGCCATTTGTTTAACCTAACTTGCCTTCCTTCCTAGGTCTATGGTTGATAAACTCTACTATTTGATTTGTATGCCATTAAGACGGTCCGCAGTTGGTGCATTTTAATGGAGTCAAGAGTTAACTGTAGTACCACAGATATTTTACATATTTACCATACAAGAAATAGTATATATATATATATATATATATATATATATATATATATATATATATATATATATATATAATTTATTTCGAACCTTATTTCTAGAAAGAATTGGTGGGGGCTTGGGGACTACACTGTATTTAAGAACCAACCTGCATCACCTCCTGAGAGCACAAGCTTTGATTGCTCGTCCATTGCTACCACAGAGAAACTTGGCTGGGGTGCTCGGTGCTTCTACTCTGCCATATAGAGGGCAGGAGTACAGATAACACCCCTCCCGTCTTTACACTCAGCAACGGAAAAGGAAAATTACGGAAATAAGCACTCTAAATGAAAGGAATTCTGACCTCCCCCACTCTTCCTACTGTGAAGGGCCGAGGCCCATTGGAGCCTACGTAGACAGCAGTCAAAGTTAGACGAGACGAGAGTATAGTCGTCGAATGATCCGTCCTCGAAAGCCGCCGCCGGAGATCTTGCGGTGTACGGCTGCCGAAAAGGAAAGAGTGTAATTTGAAACTTGTATAGATAAAAGGCGTTAGCCAGAAGAAGGAACTCCGCAACTTGCGTCAGATGATGGAAAAAAAAACAATCTGAGGGACCTCGACGTGTGAAGGACCATGGCTACAGGAAGTCACACGAGATAGTATTTCTGGCATGCCCTGTCGACATTCCTTTGAGTTTCGAAAACAAATAATGTAATATTCTGCGGCTACCACTAGATCTTGGCCTATGCATCGCATGTGATCCAAGCAGATCCACAAGCCTAAAACAAAAAAAAACAAAAAAAATTACATAATCTATAGAACTTGAGTGAATTTGAATCTTTATAAGGAGCTATCTTCTCACACCATCAGATTCCTTATTCAAAACATTAAAGTTAGATTTTGTTATTGATTCAAATATCAACACCATTTATTTTACCATTTGCCTGGCTTGATATGACTTCCCCAACCATCCCCTTTTATTTGATTCTTTTGTAGACAAATACATGTCATAATTTTGCATAAGGAACCTGATGGTGAGGGAATATTACTGTATTTAAATGTGATAACACTTTTTGTCTCGTGACTGGATGGTCACATTCCAAGTAACACACTGAAGGTACAGTTACTCAAGTACTAAAGATGATATGCACCGAATTAGGCATCATAAATTGCAAATAAGGAAGTACAATTTTGAAATTGTAAGGCAATAAAAAACACTTTGCCACTCAAGTACATGGACACAACGTGTACACATGAACAGGAATAGGACATCAAAAGAAATCGAGACTACATACCTGCATAGTTTGATGAAAGAGGACCATGCAATCAAACCAAGAAGAAAAACAAAAGGAATGATTCACTTATGGAGAGCCTCCAAAAATAAACTCAAAGTTGAACTGGCAGATATTTGAAATCGGGAGTAGGAGTGCCAAAACGAGGAACGAAGGGGACACCCTACGACCTCCACACTGCCAAGCGATAACATGAAAAATACGAATTTGCCCACGCATTTGAGAAGTCTTGCTGGTCCATTTTGATGCTGAAGGATGCTACCAATTAACAGGGAAGGAAGAATCTATATCCTCCATTTTATCTGATCTAATGTACACCAAAGGTTTCCATTTAAGATTGTGATAAAAGTGCACAGATGTTTAAAGCCAAATCTTGCGTTGAATTGCTTAAAGCTTCAGAACAGGCCTGTATGATAAGAATTCCTTATGATGTTCATCAGTCAATTTGGAGACACCTTGTGAAATTAATATTCTGTGACCTTTCCACATCAATTGATAAACAAAAGGAAGCCTTAGTGCTAAATTGAACTGGAGTATATTTCAGAAGGAATAAAATAAATGTACGAGAACAGTTTTCCATGAGAGTTATGATCTTGCGGAATGTTGAATACAGGGGAGGATTGAAGTTTGAGGAGCAGAGGGAGCATATTGCTTAGGAAAGGAACTGGATGATCACCTTCAATTCCTTCTGCAACATAAATGTGAATGTTACTCCTTCTGCAACATAAATGTGAATGTTACTCCTTTTCTCTTAATTTTCCAATTTCACATTTTGTAGAACTGACTTTTCAAGTAGAGCAACACAACGCATTACATACGTAATTCTCTTTTCGACTGCTCACATTCTGGTTTTAAAGGAGGACCATCTGTCCACCAATTGCTGGAATTTGCCATTTGTGATTTACATAAAAGGCTTTCAGGCCCTCAATTCTAACAGCCTCCCATCCCATGCTTGAGGCTTGGTTGGATGGGAGGCCGGAGGGGGTTGTCACTTTTTAGTTTTATTAAAAGTAGTTGAGACACAATTGGCATGTTTTTTATTGCTAAGCTCCTTTTGTGCGCATTTCTGAGATGCCATTTAGAGTATCAATAGGGTTTAATTCTACAAGCAAACAGTTTGCTAGAAGGGAAATGAAATGTAGCAATCACTCCCCAGATGAGGGTATACATGGCAGGTAATTACTGGCCTGTACGCCATGCCCCCCCCTCAGCTGGGGTGTGATTGCAATTTGCACCCAGGGGTGCAAATAGATTTTTTTCATGCGAGAACCCAATCTCCCAAGAAAGAGATAAAAAAAATTAGATGGTGCCGCCATTGTAAAAGGAACTTGGTACCAAGATGGCAGCCGGCGCGGACTAGATGCCAGGACAGGAGCACAGTTTCGGACCAGCACAGAAAATAAGTGATGTTAAGGATTTTAAAGATGCTGTACACTCTAGACCAGGACTCTTTCTACTGGCCAGGGATGCGGCGCACAATAAAAGCGATTTTAAGTTGATTACATTCCGATTCAGTTTTTAAGAAGGCAGCTAACCCGTCTCACACCCTCCTTAACTTACACCCTGTGGCGCAATGGAACATGAACCAGGCCGGTATGCAATAATTAAATATTTTTAATTTGGAATAAAAATCAAACATTCAATATAGGGCTACAATCACCAGTGTGGTGATAATTACACAGTAAAATGATAGGATACACTTAGTTTAACCTTCTAACATGAGATACACAATGCACAAATGAATGAAAGCAAGATTACTTTTTGGGTAGTATTTTCAAATGGCACCACAGTTCAGCATTCCCCCTGCAACACTCCCTCAAACCACTGTTAACCAAGTTGTGTGGTTGGAGAGTGAGTGTTAGGTATACTGGGCAAATATCAGAATGAAAATCCGACATACCACCCCTGAATGGGAGGACAAAAATCAGACTGACGCCCTTGAAAAATTAGCAAAATGGCACTTGGATTTATTGAATGGTTATCTTACATGTGCGGTGGAACGGATAAGAAAACAAAGTGTATGTCTGTACTAAAGAGGCAAGAAAATTTACAAGCTACAAGGCAAAATACCAAAACAGGCATACAGTTCCCAAAATCGACTTTGGGAAGGAAAAACAGTGCAGCAAGAATCACACGTGGCAAAGTTGCAATTTCTTAGTTTTCACAGGTTTAAAATAGGCAAACAACTTCAGAAATGAGCTAAACAGACAGAATCAAAATTGGTTTTGCCGATGAGGTACAAAAGGCACATAACAGGTATGATACTAAAATGGAAGGATGACTCTTTATGGTTGACAGTGTGGGATTCTTGAAAGGACTGATTTTTAAAAGGGAAACACTTCACAGGCAACTCAGTTTTGTTAAAAAAAATGGTTTATTCTACTGCTACTATATTTTAGTGGCTAGGTATTTTTAAAGAAAGACAGGGTACGTGAGGAGGTTAATTTGCAAGGTTAATCTATCCACACCGCGTTCATCGCTATGGGAAATTAATTCATTTATTCAAAATAATACTAAGGACTTACACTCGGACTGAAATGATTTAGAAAGATTTACGCTACACATGGAGACTAAAAGACAGGACACAGAGGATACCGACAATTTTAAGAAGCTACTAGGATACTTACAGGAATTATAGGGTTTCTTATAGGGTTGGACAAATTGCAAGGTAACAGAATGGTGTATGCAGCGTTCTTATATTGGGAGGGGTGATACTTACAAGAAGCACTTGAATTGGGTAGTTTGGACAGCTAACCAGGTCTCTGGACAGTGGGACAAGGGTCTGGTCACTGCGCAGCTGCGGGGCTCTCCTCTAGGTACACAGCGAGGCAACCAGGGTCTGGTCTCAATGGACAGAGGGTGCATCAGCTGGGCAAAGAGGTCTGATCACAGGATTCTCCCAAAAGGGTCTGCAGCCTTTCCTCCTTTCTCCCTGAATTATTGGGATTCTTTTAGGGTTTAATTCGGGATAAATGGTTCTGCCTGGATAGGAGGTTCTGCTTGGATAAGATCAGCTACCTCTGGCCTGGCTCTGGAGTCTTGCAGGGTGAATGTGGAATGTCTGGATCCAGATTTTTGAATGGCCGATTATTGAATGTCCAGATTCTTGAAAAAGTCCCGACTCTCCCCAAGCTCCCTTCTTTTATAACCCGGATGACAGAGGATTTTTACTATGTGGGCAGAAATAAGATGGACCTACCTCCAAGATCGGATAGGTCAGGCTAAGTATATCGCCGCCTCCTTGTAAGGAGATTGGACCCAGGGAAGTAACATCCGTTTTAGAGTGGGTGTTTTTATGATGCACTTTGTTCGACCACAGTTACTTTTGCCAAAATCAGTCATGAAACAAAATGCTTATATTTTACAATTGTTAGCCTCCTGAAAATCAGATGGGCAGACACCATATTTTACAAGGAGTAGGCTGTTCCAAACCCCATGTTTGTGCCATGCCATTTAGTCCTTCTGGCAATCTTTTGCCATTTATATGGAAAACATTTTCCCTAACAAATCTAAAAATGGATACACAGAAGCCTATTAATGTCGGGCATATTGTCATCAACTTTCATGACTGTCATGTACGCTTTCTCCAGCAATGTCTTTTTTTGTCGTTCGTGCCCACCACATGTCAAGAAGACCACATGGCCTTATTCTGATGGTACACGATTTACATTAAAAAACGGTCATCATTTCACAATACTGCTTCTTTAGGTTAATGAAATAAATGCTTTTTATATTAAAGTCTTTTAAATCAAATGGATGGCATCTGTCACTGGAGGGCGGTCCTTAAAATTTCCACAGCCAGCCTGCCCCCTCTGTGTCAGTTCTGGGTCGCAGGGTTACCATAGCACCCTTCGATTCTGGCAGATGCAGCTGGGGAGAGGTGGTACAAGGAATTCCCACTTTTTTGTGAAGTGCCGATTCCCCTTGGTCCATTGTCACTTGGTGGGGAAATGCCAGTCAGTCTGACAAGGTCACAAATTCTCACACCTTGGCCCTTTCATAGTTGTGGAGGAGATTCCATTCCCAGGAAGCTTTAGTGCCTTTGAATTTCCGGGCCCAAGCCCCTTTGTTTTCAAACACTTTTCTTCATTCCTTTCTTTCCCAGAAACCAAGATAGATATGGAAATACTCTTTCAAAAGTCATTCACACATTTAATGCTTCATATCTTGCAACACTAACAAATTAATAGCAAACATAAATTGAGAAAATGTATACCATTAACCAACATTTATTTATATATTAAACAGGTTCAGAATGGGTGGGAGCTATTTTAGCTCTTGCTTCTACCTTAGGAGAGCCTGTTTAGAATAGAAGTCAACAGTTGCCGAAAGCTACTTTTGTCTCCCAAGGCTGACTCGTGCCTTACAAACACTCATATGTGAGACAGTCTTTGAAAATTAAAACAAAGAACAATTGGACACATCTAGAACACATTTAAAGCGTAATGAAACATACAAAATGGCAAAATGGGTAAAAATTCCAGTGTGCAACTGGGTAATGCCGACACCATGCAGCTGGTTTCAGCTCCTGTCCATCGAATCCTATTTTTGAACCCGGATATATCTCAGCTACTGCACATTCAATTGCTGTGCTACCAATTATTAGCACAGTAACCGCCTTCTGCACGATAATCTTTAGAGGGAATTTATACTAAAACTCACTTTCTTTGCTGGCCGGTATTGACTGCTTCACAGTGATACGTTACATTAACTGAATATACCCCACTACAGCAGCAAGCGTATTGCCCTATTAATGAAGCCCAGGACCCTGAATGTCTATTGTAGTATAACGTAAAGAATTAATGAATTGAAAAGTAATGCCTTCGCTATGCACCGCTTCATTGAGGTTACAGAATTTTCCAGTAAATTCTTCCATTTACCAGTATATGAGGGTTGAAATGTGCAGGGGCGGCACTGTGGGAGAGAGGGAAGACTGCTACATTTCCAGAGGAAATGGTCCATTTTGGGACCAGTGTTCTGCAGCATTGGCTACTGAAAGAAAGGATTTCTAACACGACCCAAGACTAATTTGATTTAAATGCTTCTTTTGAACGACACAAGGTAGTCCAAAACAAAACAAGTGACACAGTCCCGACACTCCGGGTATCGTAGAAACAGACAATGCACAAAAATCATAAGTGAATCAATGTTGCGCCAGTGTCTTTCTGGATTTTCATATAAGAAAACGTAATCAAAAGAGAATTTAAAAACGTTCCATTTTGATTCACTGTGGACCATTAATATTGCCTATAGCAATCAGATCAGTCCCCCCAGATATGCAAATCATTGTATTTATGAAATTACTTAAAAAGCACACCTCAGGAGTGTGGCCTGGCTGGAGGTGGTGTGAGCCTGTTAGCTCTGCAGCCCTGCACAGCCTAAACGGCAATATCTACCTCAAAATGCACCAATCAGCAGCTATAAAAAAAGTAAATTGTTTAAGAAGATGAACCCCTGTGGAATTAGAATTTCATAATTCCAAGACTGGCCGAAGCAGAGCAGTTCCGTAGCCAGCACAGGCCCCCATTCCCATCACGCGGCTTCGCAGTACGGCAAAATGCCTACTGGGAGAGCAATTTAGGACCCACCCAGCCACAGTCGTCTGCAGCAACCCCCAGCCACGTCGGTGGGATTTGCGCCTGAAGCAGGGGCTGAGCAGATATGGTGCCGGTAGCCGGGATTCCCATAAGGGAGTGCAGAGCCCCCCCACCCAAAGGCAGTGATGCGCCAAGCCACTTATGCCTAACAGAAGCCACGATACAAATGTGTCAGAGGCGCAGCGCCTTACTTCCAGTCGCTCAGTGTGCTGAGGAGAGTGAAGCAGCTCCCCCCCGCCAGTAGCAGAGGCCTGCTGACACCACAGATACTGTGCTGGGAGCTGCAGGATGGATGATTGAGACACTTCCCTCGGTCGAAGAACAGAAGATGCAGCAGAGGAAGCTGGGGGCAAGTCTCCCTCCTGGGCGGGAGGTGGAACCGTATGCTTCCGAAGGCACATGCCCCATGGCAGTGAAGGAGTGAGAAGCAGCATAGAGCCGGGAGTTTGGGGGGGGGGGCATGGCCCCAGCCCTACTGATATAGTGGATCATCATTTTGTACAGGCAGGCCTAGGCTGGTGGCCATGCTGCAAGCATAATACCCTATGAATACTTGACTGTGAGCTGAACCAGGAGTGGAGATTGTGATATTGCCTACCCTTTATTACTGTCAACGGCGCTGGCCAGCAGGAACTAACCCCGCAGAGACGTTTGGGGACAGCACTGGAAGCCAATTCCAGCATTAAGCAGCATTTCCCCTGCAGTGGTCTACCCGTGTCCATTGGCCCGGAGCCCACTTCATTTTGTAAATAAGAGACATGGGGCCCCATCCGGCAAGAGTGCGACGTGGTGCACAGTGAAAGACACCACCGGGATTTGCATTGTTGTGCCACTGGAGACAACCTAATCAACCGCACAGCGGCCAAAAGGGGATACTCTCCCATAGTTTATGCTTATTGCAGAACCCCCGCCCCCCTCCATCTCCGCTCACCACAACCCATTCATGATCAAAATGAAGACCGGGAAGACTAAGGTAAAGCCAGCGACATCCATCAAAGAGATGCAGCAATCTAAGCCGGCATCTGAGCCAACTCCCGCTGTAGATGAAGATGCTCAGCCTGCCAGGGGATATCTTAAGTTTCTTTCAGTCCATACAAAAGGAAATGGCATCAACGCTCCAGGAATTGAAAAGCTCCTTCCAGGACTTGTCCCACAACGTGCAGTAGAACAAAGCTAGACTGGGAGAATGGAGATGGCCTTCTGTGACCAGGCGAATTCACAAAATCAGTTGGAACAGAGAGGGACTATGATTGAAGCCTACGGGCACTCTGCAGAAAATTTTTTTTTTAAAAAAAGTGTAGGAGGGTGCAGAAAAAAAATAAATAAAATAAAGAAAATCAAAATAAATGAAAAAATACAAAAATAAACAAAAATAAATCAAAAATGTAAACATTAAAAAACAAAATCCTTCCCGGAGGAACAATGTCTGTATCAGAGGGGTGCTGAGAGAAGTTAAAGATCAAGATCTGGAAGGATACGGCCGGGGGCTGTTCCGGGGGCTAGTGGAGGATACAGATGTCGATCTTACACTTCATCGTACACATATAGTATACTCTAACTTCAAACAGAGCAAAATCTCCACCTGGACATCTTGACGAGAGTTCACTTTTTCAAGACTAAACACCTGATCTTCCAGAAATCCAGGTAACACAGTCTGGAGTAGGGGCCTCCCTCCAATTGTTCAGTACCTTTCTCAAGGGGCAATCCAAAGAGGATGACTCATGAGGCCGATAACCAACTGGCTAGGAGACAAAAGAGTTAGTTACAGATGGGGATATCCTTTTCACATCATGTTTCAACTAGATGAAGTCCAGCACCAATTTACATCGCTCCAGGCAGCGGTGGAAACTCTTAAGATACCAGAGGCGGACATGCATCTACCAAACGATAGCTCCCAGAGACCTCCCGACTTCCACCTGGGTCCAATCTCACGTGAGGAAAACCACTAGGAGGGATCATCGCAGGCCGTCAATGGACAGCCGAGAGAGGAGCGTGCACTCAGAGTCCCCTACCTGAAGGTCGCTTTCATGAGACTATCAATGGACTGGGATGTGGAATTTGGCCAGCAATAAAATCAGCTGCGAATCTCGAAATTAAAAGAAAAGACAGACAGAGGCGATGACGTTGTGTTTAGCCGTTTGGAACGCAATTGTAAGTGACCCTGTTTCAGGCGATAGGCCTGATGTTCACCCCACACAGGGTTGTTAATGTTTCGAGTTCTTTTCTTTATTTGATGGTGCAGCTCAAGATGGTGCAATAAAGGGAATGAACTAGGTGTCGGATGTTGGCTTTGTTGCAAATGGAAGCTGGAAGGGAGCTATGGGACAAGGTCAGACTCGGGAGCGGAGGGAGGGCATGGTGGGGAAGTAAGGGCGGTGAATGGTTCTGAATATTTGGCTAGGGTTTGGAGACATAATGGTTAACGGGGATGACCAATGTGAAAGTCGTGTCCTTGAATGTTTAGGGGCTGAATTCACCAAGAAAAAGGAAAAGTGTATTATCTAAGCTAATAGACCTGAACGTTGATATAGCCCTAATCCAGGAGACTAACCTTTTACAGAGAGACTAGCCATGTCTGCGATCCCACTTGTTTCCTCCACTGAGAAAAAGAAGGGGGTGTATGTATTGGGGAGGGGGGGTGGGGGGGTCGCAATCCTTATAGCTAGCTCCCTCCACTTTCAGCAGTGCAAGGTCATAAAAGATGCCCAAGGCAGATATATTGGGTTGAACATACAGTTAGCGGGTATGGATTTCACCTTTGTATCCGTGTATGGCTCTAATCAGCATCAAGAACAGTTCTACGCTCACCTATTCCCACATATTACACAGTTTCAGAGGGGAGAACCTATGATGGACTGGAACTTTATCGTGGTTTTGGAGGGGATTGTGGACAGGACTGGTCCCGGCTGAAGCGTCCAAGGCGGTCTCTCTTAAAAAGGCTATGGGGGACATGCAGATATATGGAGGCACCTGCACCCCAACAGCAAGATTACACATTTTTCACTTTTTCACCGCAGCTACTCCAGAATCAATTTTTTCCTGGTATCTTGGCCCCTGCTCTTGGGAATATTCTCTGCCACCATACAAGTAGCAACGGTATCTGACCACTCTGCAATTAGATGGATATGGCCTGGGAGGTAGGAGTCCATGGGACGGAAGTTGAATGTATCGCGAACCAGGCGATACATGCGACTATCACGGAGAGAATTACCCAATACTTCCAAAAGAACCTTACGGGAGAGGTCCCATTGGCGGGGGTGTGGGATGCTTTGAAGCCAACGCTGAGGGGGGAGTTGATCAGTTTGGCGACATCTTGGAAAAAGATACAGTCCAGCAAATCTGTGCTGAGAGGAGGGCCCAGGAGTGGGAAACTCTGTATAAGATAGATGAAGCTAAGAGAACCTACAGGCAGCTGCAGGTGGCGAGGGCGGAACTAAAAGCGATGTGGGCAGAAGACATCTCCCACAATATTGTCTCATTATTAAACTGAATTGTTTGCAGCAGACTCTCTGAACGCCCCACAGCAGGACGCATTCATTCTTGAGGCTAGCCCCCAACCCCCCCATCCTCTTTCTCCCCCCCCCCCCCCCAACTACCCGAAGACCACAAACAAACATTAGAAACGCCTGTAACAGTAGAGGAGGTTGCACAAGCTATTCAAGCTCTCCCTAGAAACAAAGCTCTGGGTCTAGACGGGTTCACAGCCCTTTTTTATGAAAACATTCTCAGAGGGTCTCTCTCCCTATATGGCAGAAGCTTTTAATTCCTTCATGGAGACTGGGTATATTACACCATCAATGGGGAAATCAACAGCAACGCTGCTCAATAATCCTGGGAAGGACCCCCACACTATGTTCCTCTTTTCGACCAATAGCAGTCTTAAACTATGATGCCTGTATATTCTCAAACGTGTTGGTTACATGCTTAGCTATGTTGCTTCCCGGAGTAGTAGCGGCAGACCAAACAGGCTTTGTTCCTGGAAGCCAAGAGTTCTATAATATCCGGGACTGTGGATCTCTCTGCTTGGGCGCGAAAACAATAGCACTGGCTTTGCTTTCATTTGACGCAGCAAATCATTTGATGCAGCAAATCATTTGATCGTGTAGTCTGGGGGTACCTATCTAAGGTACTTTTGGGGTTTGGCCCACGCTTTATTAAGTTAGTGCTTGTTAATTTTGTCCTCCTCCTTCCCGGATCAAGGTAAATGTGGTCCTCTCGAACCCGGGGAATTTGCGATGGGGCGGGAGTGTGGGGCACCATGCAAGGGTGTCCATTGTCCTCCCTCCTCTTTGTTTTAGCAATGGAACCCCTGGCCTGTTTAGTGCATTCTTCCAGGGATATTCTCGGGGTGGAAAAAGCAGGCTATCGGCATCTAAGCAGATCTATATGCGGGACTCAGATCGCTTTGCCTCACATTATTTCACTGCTAGATTCCGTGAGGTCTCATGCTTCAAGATTCATTATTCAAAATCAGCAATCCTCAATGTAACATACTCACCGGAGACAGGTGAGCGTCTGAAATCAGACTCACCATTCTCGTGGCCGTCCCATTCCATGAAATGTTTGGGTGTATACGTAACAGCGAAGTATACTGATCTATATGCAACCAATATACTGCCAATATTTGCTGGGATCAAGCAAGATCTAATGCAATGGGGTGCCTCCGAAATCAGCAATCAAGATGACTTTAGTACCAAGGCTATTGTATACATTCTAAGCTTTACCGATATGGATCCCCAAGACAGCATTGAAAGAATTGCAGACAAACATTTTTAGATTCATCTGGGCTTCGAAAGTCCCCATGGGTCGCTAGACATGCGCTCATTACAGCCAAGAGAGCAGGCAGGCGGTGGGGGGGGGGGGTGGCTAAACTGTACCAGATATCGAAAGCTATGTTTTTGCCACTCAAAATCGCACATGTTCTAGAGTCAGGCGAGTGAGAATCGCCCAAAACATTGGGTAGACAGAGTAAGTGGCCTTGGGTACACCCACCTTCCGCATCACTGGTGTTGGATCTCCCCAAGGGGAAGGAGACAGGGTGCAGGGTCTCCGACGACAAGTACTACATTGGAGTATTGGGACAAAGCTGTGCAATGATAGCTACAACTAATAAGCAAAGGGCGTCTCCTTAGGTGGTCCAAAGGCGGGTTTAACAGACTGGGGCAGCTATTTCGAGATAACCTCCCTCCCTCCCTCCCTCTCACATTTGACCAATGCAAACAGACCATTATGGTCAACGACTCTGATAGATATGGATAGATGCAACTTGAAATTGGGCGACAAGAGCACCCAGGGAAAGCGGGATACAACCCTCTGAGGATCTATTTGTAGGTGCTCCCCAGCTGCGAGGCTCACATCCCTATAGAAGGTGTTGAACTCTAGTAGGGTACGTGTCCAACTGGGAGGAGGAAGTGGGAAGACCCATAGATGAGCTGACATGGTGTAACATTTGGACAAGGGCAGGTAAGGCATACCAGGCGGTCCAGCTCAAAAAAGAAAAGTTTTAAATTGTGCTGCTGGTACTTGACCCCAGAACATTTCACCCAACCCCCTCATTCCCCCCATGAAGGTCTGGGGCACCCCGGGGCTCCTTTTTTCATATGTGGTGTGTTTGTCCTGTGTTTGAGCTGGATCCCCTGGTACTGCTTTTGGGCAATTAAGACTCCCAGGGCCATTAGACACTAGGAGCCAGAAGCTCTCGTTCGGTTAACCATTTCATGCTTGCTTGCTGCAAGACCAGTTGTAGCAAACCACTGGAAGAGTCGGGAAGCGCCAGATATTAGTGAATGGTGGACGCAAGTCGGATATGTGGCCTTCATGAGCAAAATCGGTGGGGAAATGCAGGAGCGGATGCCGCAATTCTTGTCTGACTGGGCCCCACTAATCACATACATAAGTGAACACAATAACCCCAATATCCATCATAGGCCTCATGAGATGGCATCCTTTTAATTGATACAAGCTGAATCCCGACACCACAAGACACGGAGTTGCACCTGAAAATGTTCTAGGCAGGTTTCATAGCCGAGCATTTTCTTTTGCACCCTGTTTTTGTTTTGTCATTTCATTTCTCTTATTTCGATAAACTGTTTCCATGTTTATTATATGCAATATTGTACCGAGAGCACGGGAAGAACCGTGTAGATGGATATAATGGAGGTGTGGCCATGTTATTCCCACCTCTGTTGCCTTTCCTTTCTGTATAAGACCATTTATGATGTACTCGTTTTTGGTGCGCAGTGAAGTTAGCTTAATAAAGTTTAAAAATGGTTAAAAAATAAATTTAAAAAAAAAAAAAAAAAAAAAAAAAAAAAAAAAACACACACACACAACACCTCGTTTGATCAAGTCTCAAAGCAGAATTATATAGAATATACACATGCCAAGAAAGTTAGGAGGGGTTTAAAAAAGGATCGGAGAGAGGGTGGGGTACTGTCATCGGACATGCGAGAGTAGGATAGTCCATTTAATCCAAGTCACACATTCTACAACGCCACATAGTAGCCATTGCTATAAGTTACCTTCAGTTGAGCCACATCATCAAGGTATTGTATGTATGCAAATTAGCCCAAATGCAAACCTTTTATCCATGTTAGGGGTCAGTGCTCCTTCATGCAAACCTTCGTTTTGGAAAATATCAGCCAAATCTATGCTGAAAGTCAAAAGTTGTTAGCAATAGAATTTTCGGATTTCCTATGAGAATATATACCTCAAATGTAAAAATAGGAAAATCCATTTGAGCCAAGTCTGTCTTGGGTTGATTAAGCTGTGTATCAAGTAGCAATGCCCTCGGACAAATGCATTTGGGCTAATTTGCATACCCACAGAGCCTTGCTGTTGCGACTCAGAGCTGGAGATGAACTTCCAGCGGTGGCTACTAGCTAGGTGGTGCTGGGGAGTGTGCGACTTGGCGCCAATGGAGATATATATATATCACACACACACATTTGCAATGGTTCTTACTCGTTTGTAGAGCTGTAGATACAAAAATGGTTAATTCATGAAAATCTTCCATTTCCTAAGCAAAGGGGAACCACATGTACCTTTGTGCCTCAAATGCTGCATACATGTATTTTTTACATTAGGGCAAAACACCACTATCTTTTAGCCGTATCGTCTTGAAGACAGTTGCTCAGGCTGTTTACTTATATAATGGATTTTATCATGGAAAACAACTTTAGCCCAACCAATGGAATCCGACTGACTCACCGAGCAGCTTAAGAAAGAATGGTTGGAATAAAGAACCAGTTGATCCTGCTGCAGTGTTTCACATAATTCCTGCCTGTACTCATTTCATACGCAATGTAACCCTAATATGAATGTGTACTAGACTAGTGCTGCATCCATGTAGGATTGACAGGTTTGTGGTTGCTAGTTCGTGCCAATCCATATGGCATTTCAAAAGTGTGAGGAGCCAGGAAAGCGATTTGGACACCAAGGAGTCCAGGTTTTGGTCAAAGACTTATTTTTTTTTTTTTTTTAAAAGGGGGTTGGGAAATACCTCCGTCACTGGTCAGTGAGGTGTTTCTGCTACCTAGAACCAAAACTAAGGGTCCATCATGTCCAAAGCAAAACTGTCCTGTGTTTAAAGTACTATTCTGGCGCTTACATCCTAACTGTCACGCTCACCTGGTCTCCATGGGGGCGTGCTTGTGTGCGAAGGATGATGTCTGCACTGGTGTTGTTCTGCTTAATGAGGGCCTGCTTGCGTCTTCCCTTCTGTCTTGCCTCAGGAGATGTTCGTCTGCAAGTTGAAACAAGATATTAGCCAACTGTGTGGAGCTGGTTTTGGTTTTCACCTCCTTCCGTGTTATCCTTCTCTGTCCCTGGCTCACCTTGTCTATTATATGGGTGAGCTCTCCGTCCTGCACACTCTCTGGCAGGGGCACTGTTACTCTGTAGTTCCAGGATCGAGTTACTCCATTGATCCGATGGAGGTTGCTGAAGTGGATGGACCGGAGTAAGCAGGTAAGTCTCTATTCCAATAACTCCTTGAAATAACTGCCTCAAGTCCTTGCATACAAGATATCGAATGTTCGGGTTTTTGTCTTTCAGGTGCGGCACAAAAGCGGTGTTCGGATGATGGAGGACTCTCCTGACAATGACGTGCAGGATTCTTGCCGGTAAGTAGAGCGCTGTGCGAGATGCGCTAATAGTTCGCTTTATTTTAGCCTTCTTCTTGTGTGCGACTAACCTGCTTTGTCTTTTCTGTTAGGCAGGTGCAGCGCTTTTCCAGGAAGAAGATGGAAGGTCCGACTGACGATGAGATGCGGCGCGATGCAGAATGATGGAGAACTGCTCGCTGAAGTTCCTGGAGGAGGCCGAGTCAGGTGCGGCGCTACCCGAGATGGTGCCTTGTGTTCTGATCTTCTACAGATGCAGCGGCCCTTGGATAAGCGTAAAGGCGAGGTCCGGATGTTCTGCAGGTAAGTCCTTCAATGCGTGAAGAACTCTTGTTCTTCTATTTTCACAGGTGCCGGTGGATAGAAGACTCTGGATGGGCATGGCAGAAAGGAAGCAAGAACTGACACGGTGAGCGTTACACTGCAGGAGTGCAGATTAACGCGAAGCATGTTCAGTTTGCAAGGTGCGGTTTAAATAGCCTTGCAAGTAGTTCCAGGAAAATAGTCCCCTTCATCGTATCCTGTCTCTCTGGTAACGTAGTCCCAAGCCACACCCTGTAATGCATGGCTCAGCATCTCAGAGCCAAATAAAAGGACCATGTATTTAACACTTGCCACGAGCCTGGCGCCAGGACTGAGCCTAGCTGGGGCCTGGGAAGTCCGAAGGGAAGCCAGAATCTGGGCTGGGCTTGCGGGTTTCAGGGGCATGCACCATGACACTACAAAAAACTCCAAGGTGAAAAGGGTAATATTGCCTTTGGCTGCGAGGGATTTATAAATGTTCAAAAAGTAAAAATGCTTAACTCCAACACAAACGTTTCAGAAGGATAGAGTTCCTTGTTCCAGAGGATGGTTCCCTTCACCTGGATTTCCCTTACTTTGTTGCATATTCAAAAATATTAGTTCCTCGAGTTTCTCTCGATCCACAACACAACTGGTACACAAAGAAACTTTGTTTTGTGTCTTTATCTTGTTACGATACCTGGCATACTCTGCCAGGTTTTTACTCTCTCTCTTGATAAGCACATCCTTTTTGCTAGTCCTGACATTTTTCTCAGGACCTCTTTAAGTGATGTATTTACTATAGACTGTTCAGCTGGTGTGCTTCCCTACCAGGGCTTTCTTATATGAACCCACTAGCAATTGCCAAGTATGCTCTCGGGCCAGAGGTTTCCTTATATGTGTATTGCATACTGGTAACAAACTTGAAAGTCTTACTTTTGTTACGTTCTCCCTTTTAAAGCAATGCTCACTTGCTCTCTTTCAAGCGCTTTATTTACTTAATTATCTAGCTTGGGCATGCCTTCCAATACACTCCGGTGTCCCTGCTTACTTTGGGTGGACTCACCAGCTCTTGCTGGCATGCTCAGTTTCTGCCGCTACAAGACGGTGGCAGTCAAACATTTCCTGCCATCTCGCTGCCTCCGTTCAGACTTCTCTACCTTTCGGCAGTTCCTACTGGGCTCTTCCACTTCGTTTCGGTCTTCGGTAAGGCAAACGCTGCCTCTCAAGACCTGCAAACACCCAGCGCCCTCCGTTGCCCTCTGGCGTTCCCGCAGCATGTTCTCTCTCGCGGACAGCTTTCCTTTTCCTCGAGCCGGTTGGCTCCACAGAATAATCTACAGCCTCACACGTCTCGGTCTGTACTGAGAGAAGCAGCTTTCACCCACCAACAGCAAGCTTCAATCAGCTGCCTTTGCAGTTTAAATTTCCCCAGCCACAGGTACGCGCTCACAACATCTAGAGCGCAGCTTGTGCTCTTGGTGGTCTTTGCTCTGCATTACTCTGCTCATCTTCCTCCTCCCAGTATTCTTATAGTTATGGGAATAGAAGCCAATTCTTAACGGCTTACATGTAAAGTCTGGGTAATTGATCTTTAAGGCCAAGTCAGTTCTGGATGACTTGTGGGTGGAGCCTGATAAGGTGTTTTCATTAGTCTCCAAAGGCAAGTCAGATTTTGACAGCTTGCATACAGATCTTGTTGGTTTTCAGCACCCTTCCTAGGTTGATGTGGGGAGATACAACTATGCCATTAAGGCATGGGGCAAGGATGGTGTACCCTCAAAAGAAAGGGAGATACCATGTCTTGTCCGATGGTGCCATGATATGTCTCCCCCTGCCCCACCCATGTAATGCTCATTCATAGCCACCCTGAAGAGTCAGGATCAGGTAAGCGGCTGCCATCCCCTGGCCACATGGGGAAGAAGTCACCACCAGAAATAGAGTAATGACACAATCAGGATCATCACAAAGGTCAGACCAGCGCATCAAAGCAGAGAAAATGAAGTCTAAAAATGATGGCGTGTGTAGAAAGGAATTCAGTAATATTGTAATGTCAAAGTAAAATGCTGGTGCATCACCAAGTTCAACCACCACCTGCTCCCGACCCCTTTATAGTAAACTGCAAAACACCTTAACGGATGCCATACACACAATCCACAAATAAAATGGTTTGTGAAACAATAGGCCACATAGCCTGGTTCTGCAATTGTACCACGTACCAAAGAGTAACATAGCACAGACAACAGTTGTACAACGAAAATGAAAAATAGTAACCAAGTATGGCATCCTAAAGAACTACAAAGCATGAAGTGCTACTGGTCAGGTGCCCCTTCTCCCTCATCCTTCAGTCGCCATAATCAGCACACTCAACATACATTCCACCTGTGAATTCTTCTTTGGCAAACTATACATTGGCATACACTATGAACTGCTTGCATGAAGAGCATGTACACACAATATAGCATGAAAAACACACTGAATGCCCCACTGACGAACAAGTTGAGTGCCTGCAAAGACAAGAAAGACTTCAATTTTTTGGCATGGGTCTTACAGCGCAGCAGCATAGGAAGGCCTAAATTGGAATCACATTGTGTCCCTCAGTGGAATAGTACTGATGAATACCTGAAAACACTACAATGAGAAAGAGGGGGGTGGGGGGGAACAGCAATTGTGACTCCCACAGTAATTGAGGCGAGCACCCATACTCCACAGTGAGGAAAATGCATTGCTGATATTCCACAGTATTGGCAGGGACAAAAACTAAGCAGCATAATGCACACAAATCTGAACTGGATAAATACATGTCTGGCAAGAGAACATAACCTGAGGAGTCACCAGCACTGAAATGTATTTCATTTCATATAACACATGTTACTGCAGGGGTAAATCAGAGAGGTACTAAACTCAGTAAAGAACTGCCTGGGAACAGTGGCAGTAGCTGTGAACCTATTGCAAGAGATATCCGCAAAATAGCAGATTAAAACCAAATGCAGCTTGAATCTAAAACCAATTCTCTGGACCAAGAAATGACAAGCCTAAAAAAACAAGTAATGTCCCTGCTACAAGTTATTTGCAACCTGGAATCAATAGAGGACGTAAAAGGACATGCACGTAAAAGCAACTGACAAATATTGGGGATGCCGGAGTGGGGAGAAAAGGGCTTCAAATAGATTTCATGTAGCCAGCTCTTCAAAAAAGTTCTAGAAGCCCATAGGTTTGTCGAAATAGCCTACACCAGACAGCATACTACAAGCGACAGGGAACAGAGGCCCTATAAATAAGAAGGGAGCTTTGAATAAGTAAAGAGAACTCATAGCACATGATATCTGCTACATGTTACGATCTCCTGCAAAAATACCAATTATACAAGGGATGAAAATGATTCTGCAACTCCCCAGGAGAAGCATGGGAATGCTGGGGGGAAAACAGGGGGGGAAACAGAAGGAACTTGAACACAAAGACAGGCAGGAATGCAAAGGGGATGAATACAGACAGAACCAGCCTAACAAGGCCTTGAAACAAAAACAGTTGGAGGAAGATGCTGATCAAGATACAAAACTGTCAAAAGGACAAAAGGACGAAAGAGACCCTTCAGTGAATTCATTTTGATGTGATGGTATACACAAGTGGTAGCATGAACTTAAAGAAAACAGTGCCAAGAATAGTGGAATCCTAGTTTTGAGAAGGGGAAAGAACAGAAAGTGTAGTGTTGAGACTAAATTGGTATGATGGGGTGGCGGGGTTGCCTCACACTTGCACCAACTCCCTTCAAAAAGTAAGGGGAAAAAAGAAAATCGATGTTACTTATCAATAAAGTTACTCAAACATTAAGGACGGTACTCAAGTTTCCAAATTAAGTTGGAGCAGACACCTATGATGAACATCCTGGTCTTTATCAATGATGTTTTCCTGTTCAAAAACGTAGTGGGCATGATCTGTTCTTTCTAGAAGATTCTCTTTTCAAAATGTGGGAGCTGGTCACTCTGTCTAGGCATAGCTTTTGAAGTGTGTTTGGATAAACAGATCTAGTAGCCAAAAAAGTTCATGTACCCTAAAATAAGCACAGCCAGTGTGATAAGAGACCTCCAAATGTTTGTATTACTTAATTTGTTTAGTTGTGGGACAGATTCGGAGGGAAGGTGATTGGAGAGGCAAAATGTTTGTAATGGAAAGTTGCGTTTGTGAATGTGATACAAACGAACGAAAAGTTTCAAAGAATGCAAGCTCCAATACAAGTACTAGTGAATTTTATTTTCAGGACTTTGTTTAATCTACTGAAACGGGGAGCCAACAATGAGAACATGGAATGTAAGTGGGATAGGCAACCAGTTAAAGCGAACGAAAAATTGGTGTAGATCTAAAAAGAAATAATCTGCCGCTAGCACTTCTACAAGAAACACAGATTGGGGAGAAGAGATCTATGGCTCCAACTACTCAAGAGACCGTTTGGATATGGATAGCGAGGGGACCCCCTCTGCAGATGTCCCAAGGTTATGGGACACGAAGGCAGAACAATGATATTAGCAGGTCAACTGGATGTTAGAGACATGTATAATAAAACACATATGCTACAAATGTGGATAAGAGTATGCGTTTTCCAGAAGAGCTGGATGTGGATGTTGGATACAGGTACAATGTATGTGGAGTGTCTTCAATTGCTGGTTAGCTCCTACATCAAGTCCCTAACTTGCCTTCCGGAAACACTGTTGGCCCGAGCGAAGTGTGCAAAACCCTAATTTTTGCTGGTGCGCAGCCCATCTAAAGAAAGGGGACGGCAAGAGATACTTGCCCTAAATTGGACAATGAATTTGATTACGACATGCTGCACTTAATTTCAGCTTGATATTTTAAATTGAGTGGCACCAGCACATCTGATATGACTGAATGAACTTTATTTACAAGTTCATCTGGGTGCGATTCAAAAACAAATATTGTCCTTAGAGTAGTAAAAACCTAAAAAACACCAATTTTCTAGATTAAGAAATTATTTTTCATTTTTTTGTTAAGACACAAACGAGTAAAAAAAAAAAAAAAGTAACCAAAAAAAACCATTACCCCCATTACAACGCAGGCTCTGCGGGACAATTGCTGTAGTCTTCCATGTGTGTTGGGTGGGGCTCACTAAACTATCAGTTGTGCCAAACGTGAGACAATCCACACAATAGAGATGAGGGACTGAACATCTTCCCCTATCAAATCTATGCATTTTCCCTCCATACAGAGATTAAGCATTACAGAACAAACACCATTGGCTACAATATGAAAAGGAGCAGGTTAAAGCCTCGAGAAACATAGAAGGGTGAGTTGAATGGTTATAGCAATAGTATAAAAGTCTGATCTAGGTATGTTAATCAGGTCATATAGTAAGTATTATAAATGAGAGCAAAATATGCATCTCTTTTTGATCTTCTTTCCAGATCCCATGTGGCAGTTGGAGTATGTGGAAACCTGGCGTCCTGGTAAGAGGGGTTAGTTCCCAACAGAGGGGAGTTTCTAGTCCTGAAAGGGAGCTAAAACACACACAACTAAAAGTCCTGCTGAAACTGGTGGACTGTTTTATATATGGGAGTTGAACAGTAAATAAGTATTTACCCTGAGAGAAGAACGCTAGTGGCTGCAGCGTAGCTCTTTAAGAAAGTTTGTGTCACTTTCCATTCACTTTTTCAACTCGAGTCTTTATTCTTTTTAAAAAATATATATATTTTTTTTTTTCGAAAATGTGGGTTAGATTATTACTACATCACGGACCAGGCCTTTTTACGCATTAAAATCTTGCTAATACAACTGCTTTTATCTTTCTGTGCATATTATTTTACCAACTATTTGAGAGCAGAGGGCAGGTGATTTGACAGAAACCAGAGCATCTTCATAGTTATCTGCCTGGATGAAATCACAGGCTACAGGGAAGCAGTCTGAAAACAAGACATTTGCTCTCAGTTACGTAACAAGCTTTTCTGAGACACAGCAGACTGATATAACAAATGGTTTCTTTTAAGTTCTGCTGTGTTTTATGTCTAGATGCTCCTGGAGAGAAATGTGCATGCATGTTCATTTTGCTTGCATGTTGGGGTCCTGTCAGTAACAAGATAGGCAACTTAGTAACAATTGGGAAGTATCCTTTGTAAGGAACTACTTTTTTTAGTGAATACTCAACGCTTGCATTGCACAAAGGTATTTTTCTGAGTTTCTGTGTTGTGTGCATTTAAGATCAGGCTGCATCTATATGGTGTGTTCGTACACACTGGTGTGTAGGAGAAGGATTTACACAAACAGAAAGCATTAGTTGTAGCCACACACCCATGTTACACAATTTTTTTCAGTCTAATGTTCATTTTCAAGTTTATTCAGCTTTTGGTTGCCCCTCACATATATTTTGCACTCTTTCTAGAGGCAAATCACTTTTACTCAAAACCTTATCTGAGGCACAGGTGAGTATGGAATGTCTAAACATCGCCCACCTTTCTTGGAGCCAATCGTCAGGAGGGCCCTTGCTCAAGTTTGAGTGATTGCCGTTACACCAATCACAGGTTTCATAGCCTCTTTCAGAACTTCAAGACTACAATTCAGATTCAAACCCAGACTATCCAACATGTGCAAGCGCTATGACAAAACAAACAAAAATTATGGTTACGTTTGGTATAAAAACTAAGCAAGACATGTCCCAGTAAAGGTAATCCAGACAATATTTTAACTATGTAGTGGTTCATGCAGTCTTCCTTCAACTTCTAAGCACTATGATAATTATTGCCTCAGTCAATAATTTACCGACCTCTGAAGAGTGTTAGTTCTCATCTTTACCACTGGTGAGAGGGTGCTTGTGCTAGTGCACGCTATGCTTTATTAATTGTGAGCGAAACCTGCTTTTCTGTCAGTGTGGACTGCTATAGTGAGAGTGACTTTTTGCAAGACACAGTTTTTTCTCCTTTGCAAAAGAGTAAAAAGTAATTTTTACTCCCTTAAAAATTGCATTTACTCTCAAAGTTTAAAAAGGAGGGAGTAAAATACTTCCACCGCAAAATCTTATCTAGAGCACTGCCAAGGACAAAACTTGTTAAACAAATCCTGTCTTTTTGAACACAGACCCAGATGAACTTGTAAATAAAGTTATTTCAGTCATCTTGGATGTGCTAGTGCCACTCCATTACAAATATCAATCTGGAAATAGAGTGCACATGTCATACTCAAAGTCATTGTTAGATTTAGGGCAAGTATCTCTTGCTGTCCCTCTTTAGACAAGTGGTGCACCAGCAAAAACTAGGTGTTTGCACCCCACACTAGGACCAGCAGTTTTTTCTGGATGGCAAGATAGCGACTCAATAAGGCACTTTGGCAGCAAATTGGATTCTTTCATTTTTTGTGTTACAACATATATATATAGGGTACTGGAAAGAATCCAGGCACGCTTTTGGGACCTCCTTGGTTTTTGCTGGCTCCTACATTAGACAAATCAGACACAAACGACTGCTAAAAGGAAACAAGACTCAAGTACCAAAAAAACAAACAAAAAAGAATAAAATAAAAAATAAACAATCGCCTATTGATTCAGCAGAACTAAAGTGCAACAGGAAAATACAAGTCTCCTGATCTACCCCCACATATAATGTTCACACTCCAGAGCTGATTACATTTCTCGGGGGTGGGGGGGAATTTTCATTTAATCACGGATGTGAAAGTATCTTGAAAAACTGGCATCTGACGACTCTCGCCTGGCCGCAACCTTAACATGCAGAAACGAAATTGCTGTGAGCCATTTAGCCCTCTGCTTTTACCTCTGGAAAGTCTGGTTAGCATGAAATCAAGGAGCTACATTTGGATCCCCAGGTCAACTGATGCCTTACAAACCATGCATATTTTCGACATTAATTTTAAGTGTCTCAGAATATTAATAAAAAAGGAAGGCACATTTAAACCATAATCATGGATATTACGCAATAGCCAAAACATTCAAGTGTGCATCTCATGTGGAAGTTGCATTTGTAGTGCGCTGTGTACTCGCTCCTGGTTTCCCCAGAATTTGTTCCTACTTACTGATCGATGCCCGACAACCAGGAGCTGGTTTTTGCTCCTGCTCATTCAACCTTAAATTCGAACCCGGAGATGTGAAGTGTCTCCACCCGCAACGCAAAATATTACATGCAGAATTATTAAAAGATGTAGCTTCCAGAGCACGATAAGAAATTAGATAATGTCCCGCTTTTATCATAATGAAGGCTCTATTGAAAATGTGGTGGCAGGGGGGTCTGGGACACGTTTATGGTCACACCTAGTGGGGAATAAATATCCCAAGAAAGTAGACTGGACAATTAAGACAGAAGATGAAGACAATGGCAGTTCCCCATGGAGGTGAACCAGTCATGTAACTGAAATTACAACAGGAAACGCTAAATACATTATCAAAACATGTGTCCGTTTCATGGGGGGAGGGGGTATGGTCGGTAAACTATTGCCATGGCTAATAAAGAAAGAAGCACCACAAACGACAAGTACACAGGTTTACAGACCAATTAAAAAGATCAATAAAATGTTCCATGAATACGGTGAATCCCTATCTTCTAGTAAGAGTACACTGAGGTATGCGATCTGTTTGATCTGTCAAAAATACCCAAATGATGTCAAGTAGCAAGAGAAAGGTTGGAACAACCTATTAAAAAAAAGGAGGAAATATTACTGGCCATCAACTGTCTAGATAAGCGGAAGACACCGGGATGCGATGGCCTCCCAGATGAATTAATTTCATAACCTATGCCCAAAACCAAAAGAGTTTACGAATATGCACTATAGACCGGAATTCTTCCTGAATACATCAGGCACTAACATTTCTGAAATCTAATCAAGACGCCAGGCACTGCAGCTCATAGCCCCCAATTTCGTTAATGACTGCACACAAATATTTTAGGAAAAGCAATTGCAAAAGGTGTTGAAAATAACCAAAATAATCAACTCCGATCAACGCGGTTTCATCTGGTGTAGAAATGCATAAATGAACTCGTGTAGATAACATAATGGGAAAAACACTGAACTTGGGTGAAGAAATGGTAGTGCCTAGATGCATTTAAGCATTTTATTCTTCGAATGGAAATGGCCACTTAGAGTGCTGGAGGGTTACGGAGATGGACTTGCTGATTATACAATGAATCCCTGGCCAGGATTAACAATGAATCCCTGGCCAGGATGAACACTGGCCGGGCTATCCCAGATTATTTTTGTGATGGCACTAGAATGTCTAGCTGGAATTTGTAGATACTATTTCTCATAATGGGAATTGGGGTTTAAGGCCATAACCACATAATTTCCCTCTATGCTGCTGATGTGCCACTTTCCATCATCAATCCACTGGAGAACATACTGTTAATGCTAGTGGTACTCTATAAAGTGGATATCTGGATTCATAATTAAAAAAGAAAAGTAGATTTTTCCATTGCAAACCTTCGGGAGAAACAACGATACACTTCCCGATTGAGGTACAAGATGGGAATTTGCATCCTTTTAACTATTTGGGAATACAAATCTTCCACGCACTCAAAGGAACGCTTATGCATAATAAGCAGAGTGCATTATTCGGGAAGCTATAAAATAGAGAAAAAAAAATATATATCAAAACTTCAGGTAATACTGTCCATGAATGAAGGCATATGTAAAACGGTCATCTTTCCAGACTATATTGGTTTGTAAATATACCATACATGATTAAACAGATATTGCCACCAAAATAGCAGTGCTCCTGTGGGCAGATGTCGCAAGAAGGCGGTGGCAAGAAGACAGTTATAAGAGGTTTACTGTCCTGAAATGGCTTTAGGAGCAGATAGTATTCTCTTTGCAATAGTCAAAGACATTGGAGTACCTACCTTTTAAAGTGGGGAATGTATGAGAGTGATTTGAGAATGGTATATTACTGACATTTGAACAATTATTATTATTATTTATTAATGTGATACAGTTTTAAACAAATGTAAAAAACTTTACACATAATTTAACATCAAATATCTCAAAAAAAAATATACAAAATACAACACAGTAAAATACAATAGGATTCCAAATCTTGATAAAATCCTTAATACAATTTCTGGGAAATTAATTCATATGGATTTGGATCGAGATCTAAAAGAGATGAGAAAACATCCTATTCTGATTCATACTAAAATATTTCATACTTGCACAACGAAACAAAATATCATTTACCTAACGGGGAGAGACCCCCTTAAGTTTAATTTCATGAGAGCAGCTGCCACTCTCCAAACCTGATAAAGTGCTAAATGTAATTTAGGATTATATGTGTTAACACATTGCTTCCAAAAGTCTGCTTGGCCCATATAGTCTGCATTGTGGACAAAATCGCCCAAATACTTATTGTATTCAATTCTCATCCTGCCGCAGCTCGTCAACACGTGTTGAGCCGTCTCAGGTTCGGTAGGGAGATCGCAGATCCTGCAGTATCTTTCTGCTAGGTTCAGCCCCAGTGCAGGGCCCTGAGTAGATAGAATCGGTAAGTGATTAAGGCGCATTAATAAGATAAACCGCCTCAAATGTTCCGATGGGCACTGATTTAGATAAAGTTGCGCCTTTCCATAAGTGTATAGTCTAAACAAAACAAAACTATAGCTTTTCAGGCTATTAAGATGTTTAAAATTGTTCTGCCAATCCCACAGATTAAGGCGATTGCGCATGCTGGTAATCAGGACTTCGTTATCCCGGCCCCATTCAGGTGCCCAGCTAATTTCTTCAGTCAGGGATCGAGTCTGATTTTCAAATTTGGCCTGTCTACCAGCCGCACAATCTTCCCTGATCGTCAGTAATAGTTTATTTGTAGGTTTATTATTGAGCTTAATATGGAATTCCATCCTCTTTCTTAATACCATGGATCTAAGGGAGAATATTCCCATCTCAAGCCTAATAATTGCCATGGGAATACACTGAGGAAGGCCGAGGATTTTCCTCCAAAACTTACCCTCTATCAGTTGTAACCATCCTAAGTTCATATTTATCAATGGGTCTAAGCCATACGTCACCATAGGAGCCAGACATTGAATATATAGCTGACGTGCTGCCCAAATTGAAAATCCACATTGCTCTCGTGTGAATTTATAAACTAAAGCGGTCAGTTGAGCAGCTTTTGTTTTGCGCTCCTGGATGCAAGTGAAATAGTTTCCTTTGTTATCGAATTCTACCCCCAGATATCTATACATGTGCGTGTATTCAATTTCATTCATACCCATCATCATTCTTGGTCTAGCCACTCTACCGACAGTGTATAACAACAGCTTGGTCTTACTATTGTTAATGACTAATTCATTAATTTCTGCATAATGCCAAAGCTGTTTGGTTGATCTTAGGATACCACTAAAAGTGTGATCCAAGATCACCAAATCGTCTGCATAAGCTAGAAGCGGGCAGTGGTAGGCTCCTATCCTAGGGGGACAGTTGTTGATCCCTTGGAGACATTTAGGTATATCTGAGATAAACAAGTTGTACAATGTTGGAGCGGTAACGCATCCTTGCTTTACTCCTCGCTTCTGGGGAATGGGTTTGGTCACCGAACAATGAGCAAAGATATATAATACGACAGCAGGACAATTTGTGAACCGTGTCAGGGTAGTAAAAAGGCTAGCTACCAAATGGATGAGCATTCCTGAAGAACCAGTGACAACACCAATAATAAAAAAAATAAAGTTGCCCATAGGGATAGAAAAAGCGTAAATTTTTTAACATGTATAAGAAAGTAATACACTGGAAGACACTGCCGGGATTGAAGATTAGGGAAACATGGGAAAACAATCTGAGAGCTCCAAAAAAAACATGTTCCCTTGTACACAAAGTGCCCAGGAATGTTAGCTGTAAATTAATTCAATATCTTGCAGAGTATACACAACACCAGCAAAGTTACATAGACTTAATCCAGCCATACCACATTCATATCCCAGATGTCAACAGGATTATGCAGTGTATCGGCACATGGCACAGGAACGTCAGGTGATTAAAGTATACAGGTATAATGTCATTGCTAGTACTAATTATCCAGAGATGGCTATTAGCCGATAAAGAAATATTGTAGAGTAACAAAAAACCTCATAGAAGAAAAGAATTCTAATGGACTGGGGGCAATAAGTAAATGAATTCACACTACCACAGGACAACAAGCAACCTTGACGTCAACCTTAGAGAGAAGTGTAATGTTCATCTTGGAGTTCTGTGAGGGAAACTTCAATATCTGTGTTCAACTATTAATGGGAAATAGCACGGTGCCACTTTATACCTAAAAGATAACGTTAAATATGTAAATAAAAGGCAATATTGGGGCCTGGAAAATGTATGTCCATGTCAGCATGGTTTAGGTCATCACATTTCATGTTTAGGTTCACTTTGTTGCAACTATTATGGATAACTGAACACATTTTTTTTTTTTTTAAATTGTGCCTATTTTCTAATTTTTAGATCCTGGTTTGCAAAATATTTCCTTCAATTTAAGATGACCGCATTTGAGTCGTTTTTAAGCAATTCAAAAACATGTGCCAATAACTTTATTACACTTAAGGAAACAAGTAACCATGTTGAACTTAAGCTGGCTGCACAACAAAGAAATAGTTTTTTATACTGCAGAACTAGCTCCTGCATTGATGTCCTTCAAGTATGAACTAGGTTTACTATGCTTTTTATCAAATGAATATAAGGTGTATGCAAAGAACTTGCTCCTCTTACGAAAGGGCCTTTTTCGCATCAAAGAAGCTGCACATTTCACAATGATACGTCAAACCTCTTCCAAATGCTACTGGTGGCACTGATAAAAACGTTTAGAATACGTCAAACACCTACAACAAGACGGGCAGCCACTTTTAAACAGCTCCATCAACTAGAACTGCAAACCAGAACGGGCAGTACAAACATCAAAAAGAAAAGAAAATATTTCAGAATTTATTCAGGTCAAACTGTGTACAAGATTGAAGAAATAATATAGTGAACGATCTTACCTTCCGATTTTAACTTGGTGAGTACAAAAATCAGGTAGTTATTAAAATCAGGGTACTGATTCAGTTGTTCTAGTTTCTGGAAGGAAATTCTGTTAAGGAAAGTTTACAAGATTAAGTTCCTTTGTCAGGTGCAGCTCAAAATAATAAACCAAATACTGTTGGGACCTTCCATAAACAGACACTTGCCTAGTGTTTACATCAACTTCTGAAGACTCAGCAATAAAAAGGATACAGAATGATCCAAAGAACACTTTGAATATATAAAAACGAGTTTTCAAAGGAAAGCAGGGGAATACAGGAATATTAACCACTATCCTTCTGTGCCAAGTAAGGACAACCAATATTAGCATCCTCGCTGGACATTTAGCATCTTGAGTCAGTCATGATCCAGACATTTACCAGTGTGGCATTGATCAGGACTGTCAGGATTTCATCAAACCAATGCCTCTATGCGTTCCCCTGACCACCTCAGTTTATCGACCACCATTTGGCTCATCTTGCAGTCGTACTTCCTTCAGACACCGTCCTTGCCTGCACTGCAGGCCAACCAAAGGCCTGACCACAGAATCACACTGAAAGGCAGATGAGCAGTGTTTCATCAACAGCCATGTTGGAATGGTCATTTCTTTATTTGTCTAGGATTTGAGGCATTGTCTGGCCATGCAGCCGGTGTTCTCATAGTCTTAATTCCTACATTACCTGATATTTCTTTTCATGTAAGCCATTTGAGTACAAGGCATGCTAGACAGAAGTCGAGCGGACCAGATAATGCAGGGCTCTAGCAACCATATTTTAAGGTTTCCTCATTTGACACAAAAAATTTTTGTAAAATTGAAACGTTTTTCTGAATGTTAAATTCCACAAGCCTGTGTTTTGGACGTATTTAATGCTTTAAAATACAAAAACTAACCCCAATCACATCCATTTAGTATGCTGTTAAATTGATAATGGAGACAATGAAGCTAGAATAATTCCCATTTTGCAGAATACACATTTATAACATTGTTTTTAAAACGGTCATGTTTGGTTATGTCGTTTGTGTACTTTCCAAACGAGTTCTATAAAAAGGGGGGATTATTTTAGTTCATGGTAACAACTGGAAAAGTATGTATTAAAGTGCAGAAAGGGTGCAAATCCCACCTCTTAACCAATGTTTAATTCCGGGGCATTACATTTAATCTAGTATTACTTAACCTGTCAAAATTGCCAGTCCCTAAACCTTTCAAAACGGTTGCGCTTCATAGAGATTTCATTCTTAGGGTATGATCTTCAAAAAGGCCTCACTGATGGTTAATTGTCTATAATGTTGCTTCATCTTTACGAATAGTGGGCATTGATATATTGAACAATTACACACCATAGCCACTTTTTTCTCTGCTCTCTAGTGGCAACACTACTTGAAAACCATGTGCCTATCCTACAGACACCTTCCGGGAGGCTGATCTTCATCCACTATCCAGGCTATGGTATGTGTACTTTTCTCCCTGCTCCAATTGGTCTCCTTTACCCATGCTTGAGCACTTTCGCATTCAGTAAGTCCGCTAAGAGGGGCTGGGGGTGGGGGGTACTCTGTCTATTCTGGGGTGTGTACCTTGTTCATAAGGTCCTGCATAATTACCACAAACCATATACCTGCCTTGTGGATTCTATTGATAAAAAGTGTCCTGTACCTATGCTAGAACACAAGTACCCTTGTCGTGGACTGCTAATATTGGCTTTGACATGCTACTTATTTATCATTCTGTAACCAGGGAGAATGAAGAGGTTAAGAGGGACTGAAATGCAGCAACCATGGCTATTTTGATCAATGAGGCAGCATATCAGGCTGGTGCGGGGGGGGTGTTACTGTGACAAAGGGAGTGCAAGCAAAAACACTGGATACCTCAATTCCTTTGATTTGGTGGAAGCGTACCCCAAAGGTGTCCGCACCCACTGCCCCAAAAGTGCTTAGAATGGTACGGATTCCACTCACACCGGCACAAACCGCTTTTCTCCAAGCCTGTGAACAGCCACTGAAATTTTGGACACCATTCCTTCTCAAAACCCACACACTCCCAAGTCACAGATCATACAAAATTTGACAAACTGGTTACTAAAGAATGTTTGTTACAACACTGACGACCGCACAAGCCTGGTGGCAGCGAGGCAGTTTTAATCACAGATCCTCCAAACAATGACCCGAATTGTATATATGGGTAAGCCCGATTTAACTCACAAAGACGTTAGTAAGAGTAACCTTTTCTTCGCTTTCCAACAGAAAATCAGGTGTAAGACAGGACTAAGGAACATTAATACTAGCAACTTATTTTGTCAAAGAAATCTCTCTTCCAGGTCACTAGTGTGAATTCACCCATAAATTGAGGCAAGGGATCATTAAATGTCCACCCCCTCCGTCTCTATCCCCAGTTATAAATAACATACCGATTTCAAACAATCAAAATTGCACAACCCCTGCCCAAAAATAAAATTACTTTTTTTTATAGACTACTGAGTTTCCTTGCACAAGTCCGTTTAACTTCTTAATGCATCTAATGAGGAGTCCCCCATCCAACTTTTGCTCGGGCAGGCAATACAGAAGGAAAAGTAACAAGATAACCGACTGCAAACAAGTCTCAGAAAGATGAGTTTTCTTGTGAATATTCAAGCTGAATATATGATTAAACCTGAACTCGTCAACCATAGAGGAGCACACCTTTTGTTTATTTCTACATCATTGGATGCAGTGTAACACAATAATAAAAATGAACTACTCTTTAAAATAAACGCTTATATATTTTGCCGTAAATGCCCCATGCCATTGCTTTATAGTTCAACTGCATTTTTTTGCTGAAACAGTCAACTTGTTGCTGGTTTTGTTGTATCCTTCATGCGTTTAGTCCGATTATTTATGTTAAAACACTTAAAATTGGACATTCATGTAGTAATATGCAATGTTAAGTGTTTTCTAAATGCAGCTGAACTACGAAGCTATGGAAAGGCCTGGGGCATTTATGCCAAATATTGAAAAACATGTAAATACATTTTTTTTAAAAAAAAGTAGTTATTTTAAGTTTACCCAAACCTATTGCAAATAGCACAGAAATACAATTTCCTCCTCCAGAACGGCTTTCAATTTTTGTGCAAATGGATTGTACTCAAGGTCCACTTAAAAGTCAATTCTCCATGTTTCACAGATCGGTGTGTAGTGATTATGGCTATACTACAGCCATAAAACCAAACAGTGATGGAAATTGTTGAAGTAATCAAAACCAGGGGTATTGCTCTGTGTAATCTCCCATACCATTGTTTTTAGTCCGAGTGACAGTGAGTCATTTCACCAACTAGAACAATACAACCCAAACTGCTGGGCCACATCCCCACAATTACCCAGACCTGTTGGAAATCATTGGCAAGATACAGCATTTTGTGCTTGAGAGTTCCGAGCTACTTCTCACCATCGGCACCCAATGAATCCTATATGTACCTGCACATTACTCATAGTTTTACACAGAAGGGATGAAACCTAACGTTTTAGGATAGACTGCCCTCATTTGGAGTGGTAGTAAACCCAATTGGCATTTGGTCCCCCCCCCCTCCGGCAGTAAAACAGGATGGAAGACTGCCCAGAGGAAATGTTAAAGGTTATGATTAATTAGCACCCTGGAAGGGGTTGTTGGCAAACCTGGCTATTCTGAATCCAGGCTGCATTGTAGGATACAAGCCTGCGTCTGAGCAGCCTGGGTGCTGCTAGCCAGCGCCCCCTCCCCGCTCCTATTACACCCCCCCATACCCATGTAGTTTCCTGCACGGGTGCCAAGAATGCAATTTAAAACAAAAATAATACTTACCTCACTGCACAGCCTGGCGCTGCACCATGGTTACACTCAAGTCGGTTTCATTGTTGATGATGTCATGGTTATTGTAAAGACTGGAGGGGAGGCATCTATATCTCCTGCCCTCTATATGGAAGAGTAGAAGCACAGAGCACCACAGCCAAGATTCTCTATACAGTAGCAATGGACGAGCAATCAAGGCTTAAACTCTCAGGAGGTGATGCAGGCTGGTTCTTAAGTACATTGTAGTCCCCAAGCCCCCAACAAAGAAATGTCCACACACTATGTTATGTGATAACACAGTTCTTTACATAAATATGGTTCAATAGATATACAATCAATAATACACTGCTTTGGCAATACTTATATGGTAAATATGTACAATGTCTATGTGGTACCACAGTTAAATCTCGACCCCTTCAAAATGCACCAACTGCTGACAGTTTCAATGGCATACAAATCAAATAGTAAAGCGAATCAACATTCAACATAAGGAGAGGGAGGACGACAAGTTGGGTTAAACAATGGCAGAATACTGGGTCCCTACCACCAGAAACAGTTCTGTGCTAGGAACCCCCTCCCCCCCACCTGGGCAACTTGTAAATAAAGTGCATCAACAAGCCCAGTCCATATATGTTTAAAATAGTCTTGTTTCATGCTAATAATGTTCTACTAACCCAATGCACCTGGTTTAGCAGAGTTCTTCAATGGGCCGTCGACGGATCCCTCTTGAGTTGACTCCCTTTAAGGCAGGAGCCACGGGTCGTCGAGATTTCTCAAAGAAAAAGTGAACAATGTCATTTCGGCTGCAGTGCTTGTCAACAATTGTGGATGTCCTGCGAAGATACAGCATGCGGGGCACATCGATGACGCGAGTTTGCTGCCGCAAAGAGTACTTAATGAAGAACGTAGGACCAGAAGTGGGCGTCTGGTCCGGACTCGATCACGGCTTGCTTTCGGATCTTTGTGGACTTCGGATGGCAGGAAACCCACCAGCGGATTCTCCACGGTTCATCAGCGACCTCAACTTTCTCTGGCGGGACAAAGCGGTCTACGGTGATGGCAAGAGAGTCCTTGAAGTGTCTTAGGCAATAAGTTGCGGCTCCAGTCGATGAGGTAACAACGGTCCTCAGTCGACGGTGATAGTCGTCAACGGCCTCGACATCCTGGTGCTTCACTTCAGATTCCTCGGCAGTCCCAGTCTTTGGTCAGCAGCCTTTCGAGACTGGCTTCCAGGCTGCAGATTAGTTTTCTGCACAATGTTCCCTCGTAGCTCAGGAAGAGGTCTCCAAGCCAGGTCCTCTCTTGGATCAGTTCTTGGAGACAAGACAGCTTTCGGATTGCGTCGAAGGAAAGCAGCAGCAGAACCTTCTTCCAGCTGGGGTTCAAGGTTAAGCATCAAGTTTCGACTTCAGCTTCTGAACAGTTCCGGTAAGTGAGAGGCCCCCCAGATATACTATTCTGTCTCCCAGCCAAGCTCAGGCAGCCAATCATTCAGAAGGGCATTCATTCATACAGGCAGGCAGGCAGGCAGGCAGCCAGCCAGCCAATCAGGCTCACACTACATTCAGGCCAGTCACTTCCAAGCACCGAGCCTTTCAGCACACCACACTGCATTCATACCAGTTTCGGGCAGGGCTGTCTCATTCATTGTGTCACACACCAGAAACCAGACACCCATAACTTGAAATGTATATTGGTCACACACTTCATTCACCCAGGTCCCAGCCCAAAGGTGTACCCACAACATAGAGTCACTGGGAAGGCTCCAGCCAGTCTGGCCTGGCCTTCCACACAATACCATATTGGAACTTCCACCCAACAGCCAGTCGGGGGAAGGGACAGAGTCAGGGCTTCCCAGGTCTTTGGGAAAACAAGGTAAAAGGGAATAGAAACCAAGAGGCCAAAGGGGCCATCTTGCCTTCCATCAGGAATCAACTGATTCCAATGGCAGGGCCTGGGTATCTCAAAATGGAGGATACTCCGAGCACCTGTCAAATTCAGCATGGAGCTGCCACCAGACACACCATGCTCTGTGGGCCACAAGCAGTGCCCAAAAACATACACTAGGGATACAGGTTTGTACCCCCACTCATGGGTGCCATAAGGGTATCCCAAGGGTCTGTTCACCACAACCAAAATGATGAAGAGCTGCACTGCCAGGAGTGCCACATGGCACTCCAGTGCAGCTCCTGTGCAGAAAACACACATAAGGGAGTACAGGACAAGGACATGGGAGGCCCTGTCCCTCCAATGCATTACCAGCATCACAGTTATCAACACTGAAAACGGACATGGGGGAACAACGGTGCAGCACTGGGCTGAGCAACGAGGTAAGTAACTTTTTAGAAGAAAATAACCCATTAACACCTGGGTACAAAACTACATGGGTGCTGAAAAAGGCGATATGCCCCTCGGCGGCATGCCAACCCCGTCAGTGACAGCACCGCCACCTACATTAAAGGGACCCTCACTTCACTCAGGTCCTTAAATTGGGCAGCATGTCGTTACCAACATGGTCGGCCCATCACCTTGGGCTGACCACTTCATTTAATGATGTTCGATCACTCGTTAGTGTTACTACTCCCTCAATGTCTCTCAGAACCAACCCAGTCTCCAATGCGCTTTCCCAAAAAAAAAAATATATATATGTTCATGAATATTAATCCCAACAGTGTTCAGAAAATGTAGCCACTCAATGCAAATTACGATAGTAACAAAACATGCCTTGTCTGCCAAAAGGGCTATAGAATGCCTAAGCATAAATATTTAGCATATTTTTTAAGGTTTATACATTGTTCAATGCATGTAATTTTTTTAAGTGAATCTAAAACAAACAAAAATAAATAATTATGCACCAATTTATTTTCAATTGTGAAGAAATTCCTTCTTATATGTATTGTACAGGGGTTCTTGATAAACTCTGCTCTGGGACAGATAAGTCGAGAGCCACTCTGAATGGTATTTACTTAAGTTCGAGGTACAGGTAAATTACATAGAGGGAGAACATCCACCAGCCCCCTTACTCTGGGCCAGGCTCTCTTCAACTGTCATACACAATCTCCAGGGGCATTCACACCACAACATATCACAGGCATTTATTCAACCAGGCATTCTATCAAGCAAACACGAGACATAACAGCTCTCTAGAGGTTTCGGATTACAAGTCTCATGTTCCCGCACCATTGAATGTTCTGGCTAGGGCTGGTGGGAGCTGTAGTTCAAAACATCAGGAACACCAATGCTGCATTAACCTCTAGTAGGCAAACAGTAAACGCGGGCATCCAGGAAAATGTTAAAAGGGAGGTTATTTTTTGTGACAAACGTGAGTACATGCCAGGAAATCTAGCGTGCAGATGGGTTTCATCAATACAAAGCCCCCAAATAATTGGATGGGCATAAACAAAGATAAGCTTAGACAACCATTGTTAATGCCAAGGACAGGCCGGCATTAGGACTCCATCCCAAAGCCTTAAATCGTGATGTCAAGGAAGCATTCAAGATGTAAATGCTGACAATAAATGACAGCTATCGACAATTGTGTCTTTACGAAGCTAGTGTACTTAGGGAGGGGGGGGGGGGCGCGACATATTCGGAAGAGATGACAAGTCAAGAGGTGTGTTTAAGTGGTGTTAGGATGCAAAAAAGTGCCTAATAGCTCAATGAGAATGCAGCCAAAACTTGCCATGGGGCTCAGCAGGTCTGGACATCCAACAGCCGTCCACAAACAGATGAGCATCACATTAAGATCCTGGTTGTTTTAATCCAGGAACCAACTCCACAAGAACCATCATCGTCCCTATATATACACACATATGTGAACATATTTAAAGTACCTACCCTTAACCCCCGACCCACCAAGTAACTCTCGCCGGTTACACAAAGTGAAGCACCCCACTTGTGTATAACCGCTATATAAATAAAACAATTTCAACATGATTTCCCCTCTGGACGGCCTAAAAAAAAAAAAAAAAAAAAGAAGGAGGAAGGGCAATATCGCACGAACCACATCACTCAGTTTATTATACACATTGGGCAGCAAAGCCACCTTAGACGGGGCGATCAGAACTGGACTACAGACCATGCTGCCAAGTTGCAAACAAGGACTCCGGCGACATGTAACATCTCTGGCCCTGAAGACTTTGGCTTCACCTCCATTACCACCCAGAAGACGAGGCCGTCATCCTGACCATACGGCGCCAGGATACAGACGCTACCGCTGCCGTCTGGTGCATTCGCGCCAGGCGGGCTGACAAGAGATGCTGCGCCACATGTTCCACCGCCCTCCGGCAGGTACACAAGCAGTGAACCAAGCTCAGCCCTGCATAGCCTAATCCCACCGCCCTCGTCCTCCCTTTTCCAGTTCAGGATACTTGTTGCACGGTCCTCTGCGTGGACGTGTCCGGGGACTGCGACTCCTTGAGCAGTTGCAAGATCTGCTGCAGGCCCTGCTCGTCCGGCTTCCACTCGTACTCCATATTGACTCTTTTCCTTTGCCACTACTAAGGGACTCCCTGGCAGTGGGTCTATTAATACCCTGGCGAGGTTGTCGACTTTCCTCCGGGACCGGGCGGTGTCTCAAGCCGGGCCCTTCTTTGACAGCAAAAGGAGCTCCACACAAGAGAACGCGGACTTAACTGTCTGGTCTAGTTTGGTCCTAGTCGGCTACTGTAGCACGGGCAGTTTTCATTCACTGTGTCTGAGTTTCTCAACGCTACGGAATCCGCAGACTGACTCACTCCACTCGGCGGATGCGAGCACCTAAGCCAGGGACCACAGATTGATCTTTTGACAGGGTCCTGTAGCCCGCCGTTTAACAAGGAAATCCTAGCCACTCTTAGCTGTCATCGACATAGAAATAGGACAAACTATCAGGGGAAATTAGTAGATGTAACACCAATCGGATGTCAGGGTTGCGGCCATGTTGAATTGACAGTTCTATAACGTATATCGAACTGATTCATGAATTATTTTTGTGATCCCTAACTGGAAATATTATCAATCCGTATAAAAAAATTATACGGATTCGCAAGTAGGGTGTGTTCTTAATACTGAAAAGAGATTGACGTCTTTTGTCATTTTTCAAAAATGTATAATAATAATTACCCCAACTAGAATAATGCAGGGAATCTTGATTCCATTAAGGGCTTTTTTTTCTTTACTAACGCTTTAGCAACTTTACCTCAAATCAATTTAAACATAAATACAGATACATGCACATCCCATGTCCCACTTGTTTTGTGTAGTTCTGTCCATAACAAGTTTCTAGTACTATGGTCTATGTCTAAATATGATGCCCCCACCCCAAAAAAGATCCCAATATGAGCCAAATCTCTCCTAGTTTGACTATCTGCAACTTTACTTCATACATGCCAACATTCTGTGACCAAAAATCTGTAGGAATCTTAAAGTTTAAAAAATATTGAAAAAAATCGGTATTTATTGCCACTAAATCGGTAGGCGATAGGACTGCTTAAAAAGCGGTATCCTACTGCCTAAATCGGTAGGGTTGGCAAGTATGTAGCAGGTGCCGGAGAGAGGGGCGCAGCTTTGTGCAGCTACGCTGAAGAAATAGCATATTGCACTTGCAGGTGGGTGGAAGTGGCGAGACTCGCGCAGGGCGGGGCTGAAACGTGCGGTTTCCCCCGACTCCTGGAGCAAGCTCACACCTGCCAGAACTCATTAGGAGGAGTGGCTCGCCATTGCTTCAGCGGCTCGCCCCAGCATGTAGATGACTGGCACCGGGGAGCTGAGGTACAGTGAACCATGTGCATAGCTCTCAACTCACACGCTTTTGGCGGGTGTCACCCGCCTTGTAAAAGACTGACTCACCCGCCAAGCCTCCTGCACGCCCCTACATTCCAATGGGCGTCTCACCCGCCAAAAACAAAATCGGGTGATTTCACCCGCCGTTGCAACACAAATGGTTGAGAGCTATGCCATGTGGCTGTTGATATCCAGAAGTGCTGGAGCAGATCTCAAGGGCGCCTCTGACAGTCTGGGGAGGTTGCACTGGCGCACTGGTCTGTTAACTGCTGCCAGTAAGAACACGCAATTATAAAAGCAGCAGCTTGTACACATCCCCACTGAAGAACGTTCCTCGGATTCTGTGTACTTGTGCACCCTGCAACCATGGTTGAACAGGATGCTAAATCCAGGCCAAAAAAATGAAATAAATAAAATATTGAAAAAAATCAGTATTTGTTGCCACTAAATCAGTAGGCGGTAGGACTGCTTAACAAGTGGTAAACTACCGCCTAAATCGGTAGGGTTGGCAAGCATGTTACTTCCTGTATGGAACCAAATAGGGTTGCCATCATTTTGCCAGCACCCGGGGCGAGTCAACAAAATGTGGCACTCCCAGCGCCTCCCCTGCTACCCCCACCCTGTGTCCCTGTGGGGGGAGGAGGGGTATAATGTATTTCCAAGAACCGGGTATGTCACATACCCAGCGTCCCACACTGTGCCATAAATGAAGCACGGACACAGCAGGGTGAGGCAAATGTAACTTTACTGGTTGGCCTCCAGCTTCATACTGATATGATATGATATGGCATTTATAACGCGCCTATACACAAGTATTTCAAGGCGCGACAAGGCAAGGCAGGGGAACAAAGGGAGGACAGACAGCGATCCTACTAGGTCAGGTGTCATTCAGATCGCAAATACTAACTCCTTTTTATCCGCCCGCCCCAGTCCACGTGCCTTCCGGCTCCCTCCATTCCCAAATGATGCTGGTCATGACTTCACAACACCACAACATTCCTCCTTTTCAAACAAACAGTTAACTTTGTAATCCTTTTTTTCAGTGAGTCTATGAGGTCTGTTTGTGGCCCTCTGGGATCGACCAGGGTGTCTCACCTGGACACTTCTCAGTCTCCTTCATACAGGTCTTCGGATTCCCCTGTGTCTTTCTCCCCTTGCTCTGCTCTCGGCCCCACTGCCCCAGTGATCTTACTGGGGAGAGGTTGGATTCGACCCCCTCCTACCTCATGACCAAGGTAAGTGACTTTCCCCTGAGCTATCTGGCACTTGGTGGCCTTGATAGTGAGGTTAGCCCGTCGCAAGGCCTGAAACACCCGATCCAAATGAGTAAAATGCTCTACCCAGGTGGAACGTTGTCTAGGTAGGCCACACAAAAGGCCTCCAGCCGTCTGAGCGCATGGTTGACTAGTCTTTGGAAGGTGGTAGGTGCATTCTTCAACCCAAAAGGCATGACTATAAACTGGTAGATCCCCTCAGGTATTGAGAACGCAGTCTTTTCCTTGGCATGGTCTGTCAGAGTAATTTGCAAATAGCCTGAGGTAAGGTCGAAGGTGCTTACAAATTTGGCAATACCTATGGTATCCACAAGCTCATCAGCCCTGGACAATGGGTGTGCGTCAGTTTTGGTGACAGCATTGACCCTTCTGTAGTCCACACAGAACCGCCAATCCATGGTACCGGCCGGGGAACTTGCCTTGAGGACAAGGACCACTGGACTGGACCAGGGACTGCTTGAGGGTTCAATTACACCCAGATCCAACATCTTGGCGACCTCAGCCTGGATGTGGTTCTTTACAGTATCTGACATCCGATAGCACCTGCTTTTGATAGGTACACTGTCACCAGTGTCAACTTTGTGCCTGCACCATGGGGTGAGGCCGGGTATCAGTGAGAACAGAGGGGTACACTGCCGGAGCAAAGCCCTGCAGGCCCTCTGCTGCTCTGATGTCAGATCTGGAGAGAGATGCACTGCCTCCACTGAGCCATCCTGAGGGTTGCTATGCAGCAAATCAGGAAGGGGCTCACTCTCATGCTCATCTTGCTCTGAAGTTAGCAGAAAGCATGAGACTTCCTCTCGCCTGTGGAAAGGCTTGAGCCTGTTAACGTGGAATACCTGAGGGGTTACCCTAGGGACTCCCATGGCAACCAGATAGTTGATGAAAGGAAGCGCCCCCAATTCAGCACGATCCTCCCCGTAATGAGAGACAATAAGGGACTCTCCCGTAGTGGGAATAAGACCAAGACAGAGTGCGGGTGAGTGTAAGTGGGAGTTTATCCAAGGATAAGGCATGCAAAGAACTCTGCAACCTACGAGAGCGCTCTGCCTGACAATAGCAAAGACAGGCGTATATCTAATACAAAAAACGTCATCAGCACCTAAACACTATAGGGGGCACAAGTCAATTGGGATTGGGTGGCGTCAACTAACTATAGGTGTTGCTGCAGCGGGGTTGGTCCTGGCGGGACGACGTCACTGGTCAGCCTCGTGGGTTGGGTTGGGCCTGGCAGGCCGGCTTGAGGTCATCCGTGCGGTGTTGATGTGCTGGGGCAGCCTGTGACAATGACGAATACCTTTCCTGTCTCATTTGCCCTAGGCCATGCACACTGCAGTTATTCAGAAAATGACATTTAAGTTCATTAATAAATTGCTTCAGCAGCTTATCTTGTAAAAATAAACACAACACATGAGGAATGCACCTTGTGAGAGGTCTGGTGGTCGTCGGTTGGGGTGAGATTTACCTGTGTCCTATTGACCGGTATTTTAGGTCGCGGGACGGGGCTCTGGGGCCTGGGCCGAATGATACATGTCTGTCTGCTGCGTTAGAAGTGATTATATAGATGGGTCTCTGTGTCTTGTCCAAATGATGGGGGTCGTCCTTACACGGGGTCAGGATTCTTGGGGGGTTCGTGGGATTTATGAAAGGGTGCTGGTAGATCAGTGGGTTCATCCGTGGGTTTATTACCGTGCTGTAAATAACACAGGTGGCGGGCTGTGGCCTTGGTTGCGGCGCCGGGCCTCTGACTCTCTGAAGTAGCGCCAGCTTGGTTGGGGGAGGTGAGGGAGCGCGGCACAAGTCTTAGCTTTTTTATCTGGCAGGCTTGGTGGGGAGGGAGAAGGAATGGCCTTGCATATATCCACAAAGGTATTTTCCTCGTGCGTTGCTAATCAGTAAATGCAGAAGTTCTATACTGTTTTGCCTTATTTTGACGTTATTTAGACATATATATATATATATTTCAATTTCGCTACACATTTCTTTAATACAGTCGGTTCCAGTACCTTTTCATTACCTATTATTAAATTCACTACATTGTGTGCGTATTGTATGTACATTAGACGTTATACGAGAGATATCTAGGTTATGGCCTACAGAGATTGATGCTCGCCGCTTTGGGTGAATTAAAAAAAACATATATGAGTTCAAGTTTCTACATACTATTGAAAAACACTTTTACAGATAAAGGTTACACGTTTGGTCAACATCTTTCTCCGTGGTTATAGCAGCATTAGTCCAGACCTGGAGGGATATCATATAACGTTACATTTTTATGGCTTATTCACATTTTAAACAGAGGTAGTTCATTAATACCAATCCTTGAATTGTTTTCTACCTTCTTCAGATAGTGATGCTTCAGCTTTTTTCCTCGCTACCCCGTCCTTGCGGTCCGGGTCATACGGGGTGCAATATCACATTGTTACTAATATAATGTTGCCGTGTTGGCGTCTCGGGTTTAGCTCATCTCCGACTTTCTCATGGGAACGCGCTCGCAGCGGATCTGTCAGGGCTGCTGAGGCGACAGAGATGCATGAAAGGCCCTCCAAAGGTGGGGGTCTCGTTACAGTGTGTTGAACTCACACCATGTTTGCTAGGCAAGATGGCGTCTAGGCCTAACTTAATTTTTGGTAAATGCAAAGACGGGGTGCGTGTGGGCAATGTCGTCGGCGGGTGAACCCTCCTCCACCTGGGCCCGGGTGGCATGAGGGGGCGCCCACCGAGCCATGGTCCTCACCTGGGGAGGGAGCTGTAGGTGAGGAGGGCCTCGTGGCCATTCCTCCCCTACATTTCCCCCCTTTCGTTACTTAAAGTAACGAATTTCTTTAGCTCTTCCAATCTTCTACATTCTTGTTCCTCTAACACTGCACCATCCCATGCAGGGGTTCCTTTTATAGGCATCCATGCTCTGCACACCCCCCTTAAGCTCTCACCTCTCCTAGCATACTCGTCTGGTGTACATGTTAGATATATATACAGTCGCCAGTTTCTTCCAGATCCACCCAGACCTCCTCATACCATTCCAGTTCTACGTCTCGTGGTTCTTTGATAGTGGTGTGCCATAGTTTATCTACTATGTACTTATCACGGCACATAGGCACTAACTGGTACCTGGGAGTGTTGTCTGCTCCTGTCTGCACATGTACTTCTTGTGTTGCTTTAATTGTACCACCGGAGTTGCCCATTGTCACCATCATCATTGCACCGTTAGGAACTGCATTAGCACAACATCGGAGGCCCACCTGGCACAGGCAGAACATCACAAGGATGATCACCACTATTGGTATCAGGAACTTCATTGTCACTCCAAGCCATGAGGGAACCCAAGAGAAGATATTGTCGAACCATGAGCTATCCTCAGCTCCACCTTCCATTTTCATCTTCTCGCCCAGGTTATGTACTGCTTCAATAACGTGGGACAGGGACCCATTTTCTGCGTCTTCGGAAGGTACGAACGTGCAGCACGCACTTCCTATTTTTCGGCAAACACCTCCATCGATTGCTGTTAACAGGTCTAGAACATACCTGTTCTGCATGGTCATCAATCGCAGAGCTCGTAGTTCCACCTTTATTATGTTGAACCCTTCTTCAGTGTCATTGGCCAACTGGATCAGTTCCCACCGTGTGATCTGGAGCCATTTTGCATTTGCTCTTGCTTGGACACTTGAAACTAGCGAAGCAAAGAATGTTTCCACGGAGCTGAATAGGCGATACTTGTCTGGGATCTGTGCCAATAAATCAGATGATGCTTGTGATATGTAGTTCGAAGCTCGCTTGTTCCTTGAGAGCTCTTCTTCCTTCCCTCCGGAGGACAGGACGTAAAGGTGCGCTTGTGTGGTTGGAGAAACTGCGTTTGGGTTCAAGCCTCCTTTCATCATGTTACTTCTGTCAATATGGCTTTCTGGAATCACCATTAGTGTTGAGTGCAAAGTGGCCATTGAGCAGCTACCACTCCATGCTTGGGGAAGGTGCAGGTACGCCTTGTTTCCGCATACCCAGTAGGTGTCCATTAGTGCTGCTGTTCCTTTTTTCATATCTGGGATGGTGAGAGTTTTGTTACAGTTCTTGTTCGTTCCCATTGCCATTTTTCCTTCTCCCTTGAAACATAGTTCGTTTTGTATTTCACTTTGTAGCTTAAAGGGTTTCTCCATCGCTGTTACCCATGTTAGTTTAGGGATGTGTTCTTTCCATATTGGCAAGCACGTTCTTTCCATCCACCGCAACTTGTCCGGTTGGACACCTTTCAGTGCTTCTGCTTTGCACAGCACTTCTTCATCTTTCCATTTGTTTTCGGAAAACAGTGTCCCTTGTATTGCAAAGAAAGGTTCTTTAAGACAGATCACTCCAGACGCTTGCGAATAGCACGTTTTGTTGTTCTGTAGCATTCTGAAAGAGACATCGTGTGCTTGGAAGGTGTTCTTTATTCTACACAGCGTGAGATGAAGGAGACATTGGGCATCCACAATGGGCAATTCTCGTGGCAACAATACTTTAGGTGTGCCTGATGCATGGGGGATGAGTGAGCAGACATAACAGCTCTCATTGGTTGTCTGTTTGGCTGTTGTGCTCATATCTGCATACCATTTATTTGCTTGGTGAGGGTGTCGTGGGTCTTCCATTTTGTCTAACCCTAGCCCATAATACTCATCATACCCTTTTCCACCAGTCTCTCTTCTCCGCCTACTTTTCTCCCTTCTTCTGTACCTTCTCGTTATAGTAGGTGAAGAACCAGGCCCCCCTTCCTCCCTCCCACCCCCCTTTTCTAATTCTTCATATAGGGACTTGTGTTCTGTCATCATAATCACTTTTCCATCCTCCTTAATAAACAAGAGATCGTTGTTTGAAATTGGGGCGGGAGGGATCGTGTGGTTGTTGTATGTTTCAGGTTGGGACATTGCGTAATTATTTACATTTTTGGTTCTCAATTGTGACAGGACAGCAGTGGGTGGTGTAGTATAGTATCCCCACACAAAGTGTGATCCATCCCAGATCAAGAAATCACCTTCTTTGATACTTACAGTCGGAATTGTTTTCGTTCCAGGGGCAAGGGTGGTGTTGTTCCCCCCTCCCCCCTCGTTCATCTCGGTAGAGATGAACGCTATAATCCAGTGTAATACCAGGCAAAACATTGAGATGAAGAACACGATAGCACATACTGATAAACCACATTCAAATGAATATGTTAATCTAGCCACTAACATTTCTCTAAATCTAACATATCTATTAGTTGCAGGCTGCCCATTCGATGCCATGATAAATCCTGTTTGAGACACAAGAGTTCATTAAATACAAACATGTAAGCGTTTCCACGTTGTAACTTTTCGGTGATAAAATATAGGGTTGGGTGAGGGAGGGGGTGTGTTGACAGACAAGGTAGCCTTTCAATCATCATTATTCGTACCTTACTATATATATATAAATAATAAAAAAGACATGACATTTTTTTTTTAAAAACAACAATAAAAATAAAAAACATCTTAAAGAGCACAGGAGGGGAAAAAAGAACCCCACGCAAAACTTTCAAAAATCGTAATAAAAAGAAAATTTACATATACATCTGTACATGTTTTAGTCCAGGACATTTGTTGCGCGCTAATTGTGTTCACTGTTCATCTCATAAAGCACACAAAATTCTAATCATTCATTCCGCACAACTTCATCGTCCGCTGTTGCCTGTGCCTCGTCTTGCACCTCACTCTCCGCAGCGCTGTAAGCCTTACGTACGTCTGTCAAATGCACCCAATATCGCAGGCCCTTAACCTTTACTGCTGTAGGCGTGCAAAACACTACCTCATAGGGGCCATGGAAACGTGGCGCGTTCCACCTCCGCACAAAACTTCTAACATATATAAGGTCACCAGGCATTAGCTGTAGTGGTTTTTCAGGCAACCTGTTTGGTTCAGTCGCGTTCCCCTCCTCTCTTGTCGAGGGGGGGGCTAGTTGCTTTGCAATTACGCGCGCTGCCCGTGTCAGTTTTCGCAGGTATTCTGTGAACTCCTCCCCCAATATAGCTGCGCTTCTGTGTGCATCAGAACGCTCACGGAGAGGCGAATGCGCTGTGTGCATTCTTCTTCCCGTGACGATCTCGTGCGGGGACAAATGGTGATCCTTACTTGGCTGGTTTCGTAGTTCAAACAAGGCCAAAGGCAGGCAGTACATCCAAGTCTTTTTAAGGGAAAAACAAAGTTTTGATAATCTGCTTTTTAACAGGCCGTTTATTTTTTCTACGACGCCATTACTTTGAGGATGATAAATCGAACATAATTTGTGCTTTATTCCCAATAATGTAGTCACTTCTTTAAATAATTCATTAACAAAATGCGTCCCGTTATCTGAGCGAATAACGTCGCAAATTCCCCAGCGCGGAAACACTTCCCGCACTAGAAACTTCGCGGCGCCCTTCGCGTCAGGGCGGGCACAAGGGCCTGCCTCCACCCACCTCGAAAATGGACATACAACCACAATCATGTATCGAGCTCCGTTACACCTTTCTCCCATGTCTACATAATCAATGTGGAGCTCTCTGAATGGGCCACTTGGTTTTGGTATCGTACCCCTTAGTGTGCGCAAGGTCATACCTGAGTTGTAAATTTGACATGTCGTGCATTCTAGTACTAACCTCGTGATGTGTTCCTGGAGGCACGGTGCAAACCAATCTTCTTGTATTTCTGCCATTATGTGTTTCTTCGTGTTGTGTGCGGGAAAGTGTAGTTGTTGAAATGCTATTTCTAACAGCGTAATTGGCATTACCACTTTTCCTGAACTCTCTTGTCGCCACAATAAGTCAGTCGGTGATTTGCTGCATCCTCTCTTAGTCCACAGCAATTTTTCCTCTGCGCTAGCTCCCTCTTGCAGCTCTATTATCTCCTGTGTGGACATCATGTTGTATCCTGTGGGGACCTCTTGGCTTACTGTGTGGTGCAACATGTACTCTCCTATTTCACCTTTTTGTAGATATGAAGCTGCTTTGGCAGCGGCGTCTGCTGCCGCGTTCCCCAAAGATACAAAATCTGTATTGGTGGTATGAGCTTGACATTTTACGATGGCCACTGCCGTGGGGTCTTGCAGGGCCTCAATCAGTTCTTTCAATAATTCTGCATGCTGGACTGGCGTTCCGTCTGCTCGTCGGAACCCTCTCCGCCCCCACCGGGCCAACCCACCGTGAACTGTTGTTGTCATGTATGCTGAATCTGTATATATGGTCACTGCGCACCCCTTGGCGGCATGCAATGCTTCTATTAGCGCTATTAGTTCTGCTGCTTGCGCTGAATAGTGTGATGGGAGGCGGTGTTGTACTAGTATCTCATATTCATCTTCTTCCAATCGTACCACTGCCATACCCACATGCTTTTCTCCTGTCTCCATGTCGATTGATGCTGACCCGTCCACAAAATACACCTCACCCTCGGTCAGGGCGTTTTCAAAAATCACTGGATCCTTACTTTCGTCACCTGTGTACGTAGCGCAGTTGTGGTTTTGCATGTCCTCTACGGTGCATGCCTCTGTGATGAATGTGGCTGGGTTCACTGTCTTACATCTTACTATATGGATGTTAGCGCTGGACAATATTATCTCATATGCTGTGGCGCGTTGTGTTGTCAATGTGCTCTTTGTTCGCTCTAATATTGCAAAAAGTGAGTGTTCCACAAACAGTGTCACCGGGCAGCCCATCACTATCGTGGCACTTTTTTCAATTGCGAACGCGGCTGCAGCTAGGGATTGCTCGCACGCGAAATGACCTTGCATTACTGCGTCTAGGGTGCCGCTATAGTAAGCCAGTGGTTTGTGCCCTAAAGAGGTTTTCTGTGTCAGTACTGCTGTCATCAGTGTTTCTTTGCAGTGTGAAAATAAGAAAAATTCGCGGCCATAATCTGGGTTTGCTAGTACTGGAGCGCTTGATATCAGCTCTTTTAGTGAGTTAAATGCTGTGTTCATCACCTCTGTCCATTCTATGTGTTTGTGTTCTTGTTGTGCTTCTTTCAGTGCCTGTAGCAAGGGCCGCGTGTACGCCGCATAGTCCAATATCCATGCTCGGCAATAGTTACACATACCCAGAAATTTCTGCATTTCTTTTACTGTTTTGGGCTCTCCAATTGTTCTAATCGCCTGTGCCCTGTCTGGTATAATTCGCTTGCCATCCTTTGATATCAACTGACCCAGGTATAGGACCTCTGTCAGACAGTATTGTAATTTCCCCTTGTCCACCTTGTACCCCTTATTGGCCAATAATGTCAATAGTGTTATCGAGTCCTGTCTACATTCTTCCTCGTCCTGTGCACAAACCAATAAATCATCAACGTACTGAATCACTGTGCTTTCTACAGACAAGTTCCCCAGATCTTCATGTAGTACCCTGTTAAATATGCTTGGGCTCTCGCAATATCCTTGTGGTAGTCTGCAGTGTTCGAACCTCCTTCCTCCCAATGTAAATGCTGTCAAGTACCTGCTCTCTTCTGCTAAGGGAATCGAAAAAAATGCATTTTTTAAATCAATTACTGTGAAGTGTGATGCTACTTTTGGAATGTTGCACAGTATTGTCGCCGGGTTCGGGACTAAAGGGAACTCCTTCATTACCACATCGTTCAGTGGGCGTAAATCTTGTATCATCCTCCATGAACCCCCCTTCGCTTTTTTGATTGGGTAAATGCATGTGTTGCATGGGGAGTTTGAGGGCACTATTATACCCTGTGCTAGCAGTGCTTCTATTGTCTCTCTGATCCCTTCTTCTGCTTCTCGCGACAGTGGATATTGTTTCACCCGGGGTAGTATTGCTCCCTGTTTTACTTTTATCACCACAGGCTGAACTTCATGCAGCAACCCTACATCGTGGGGGCCATTAGTCCATAAGTTAGCGGGTACTGAACTCATGTCTTCATCAAAAAATGTGTGCGGTGCTCCTACTACCGCCATTAGTTCAACTTTAGTTTGTCTGGCTGTAACTACAATGTCGCAGGGCATTGCCAGTTCCATCACTACTTCACCATCTCCCTCAGTGTCAGAAAATAGCTCCTCGTCCGAGAGCTCTCTCAGCGGGATATTTGCATTTGTACACAATACTGTCCGCCATTCACACCCTTCCATGTCAATACCAATCACACATATTCTGTTTGCTGACACATGTATGGCATGCAAATCCAACGATAGTACTGTCCCAAGAGCAGTATCAGGGCTTGCTATGGGACGAAAAAGGAATTCTGCTGGGATCCTCCACTCCACCCTTTTTAGTTCTGGTACTATGAGAGCCAATGTTCTCATACCTTCAACAAACATCTCCTCATTTCTTGGTACCCCTCTGATCTCTTTCATGATTGTGTGGCCGTGTATTACTGCTAATATACGGAGGGGGCATATGCCTGGCGTTGAACATACGATACCGCTCCCTGTGAATGATATTGTCATGTTCAGTTTGCTCAAGAGATCTCTCCCCAGTAAGTTGATGGGAGAGTTTTCATAGTACAGTAAGGGTGCTTTCACTGTTTTACCCCCCACTGTCACATCCAATACCTCTGTGTAAGGAACTTCAATTACAGCCCCAGAGAACCCCTGCGTCTCTAACGTTCTATTAGATAACGGGAACCGGCCCTCTCTAATGCATGATTTCTCCGCTCCCGAATCCACCATGAAAATGAATTGCTTGTCTCCTATCTGCGCTCCTATCAATGGTTCCTCTGATGCATTGTGGGTCGTAGACAGTACTGGACACGCAAGTGCTCTCTGTGGGCTGTCCTATGCGGGGTGTCTCATTGCCCCCCCTTGATCGAAAATGTTCCCCGAAACCACTGACACCCCACTGTAAGGTGCGGGGGCGGGTGCCCCATTAGCTACTGTGGCGAAAGTGTTACCAGGCGTGTAGTGCACATTGTCATTATTCTGTGGGCTGGTTTGTGTTCGATATTGATGTCCGTGCAGTTGTGCGTTATTCCTTTGTACTGCATTGTCTGATTGCTGGTATTGTCCCATGGGGAGGCCGTAGGGGCTTCCTGGATGGGGGTGTCCGTACTGTTCTATCTCTTGGAAACCGTTGTTTTGCCTGCTCCTACATTCTCTTGAGTAATGCCCCCATCTCCCACAATTCCAACAGCTCCCCTGTGGACCTCTGGGACCCTGCCACCCATTTCCTCCCATTACTCCATACCCTTGTCCTCCTCTTCGACCCCTGTACCCACCTCTTCCTCCTCTTGGGGCCCACTCTTGCCACGTTGGACCTCCGTTCTGCTCCTGCTCTGTCCACTGTCGTTGCCCTTGTCCTGCCCAATTTGCTGCTATTCTTCCTTGTATTGCTATTTGCCCCTCCTCTCCTTCCTCTCCCTCCCGTATGAGTGGGAGTCCCGCTACCGCTGCTGCGACCTTCACCAATTTTGATTGCACCAACTTCGCCTCATCCGCCAACCTTTTCTGTGCTACTTCCCTCTCTCTTTCTTTGATCCGTTTACAATGGTGTACTATTATGCTTTGGATCTCCGGCCAGCCTTTTGCCTCAACGCCTGCTATTTTATCTAGTGCCTTTTGCACTTCCTTTGGGAGCCCTCTCTTAATGATGAAGTAAAATAGAGACGTGGATTGGTGCCAGGGCGTACCCGTTTCCGCTCTCCACATCTCCTGCACCCGGAGAATGTAATCCATAGCGTCCTCCCCGTCATTCATGGTACATTGCATTACTGACTGCAAATCAGGGGTATCTGGGAATGTTTCCCGCAGTGCGTCCCACACCCTTGCTCGCACGGTGTTAAAAGAAGCCCCATCATGGCGGTCACACTCTAAGGTTACAGCTGGAAAACCCGCTTTAGCCCATACTCTGTCTGCCTGATCCCCTACTGCGGACACTAGTAGGCTTTTCACATCGCCTACTGCCAGCGGTATACCAGCGGTGTGTTTCTCAAATGCATATATCCACTTGCTTGCCCCTCCTGACAGCTGTGGTAGTAATTTCATTAAATTAGCCTTGTCCATCTGAGCCCACGGTATGTAGTTTGGCCTCCCACCTCCCCTGTGGAGTAATGGGAGTTGTAATTTCCCTTTTGCCGTTGCAGCTTCCTTTTCCTTAGTCACTGCTGACTCTAATGACGCCATCTTCCCCACCCTATTTCTTAGTCGTCCCATCCATTCATCTTCTATAGTCCCCAGTGAACATGCACCATCTAGCTCCTCGCCATCTCCTCCTACTGCCATGCTCAATCTATCACTCTCATCCCCCCTTCCTCTGACATCACATAACAAATCCTCTCTGATCCCTCTCTCTCGCGAGACATCACCAATGCTTCCTTCTGCTGTCCCTATTTCTATTATCCTGGTCGGTTCTTCCTCAATTCTGAACAATATTTCCCCCTTTTTCCATCCCTCCTCAATTTGTCTGCTGTCGCTCGACGCTCTAGATGTGCGTCCAGATTGTGTGGGGGCGCATGCTGTGCGTTCGCATATGTCTTTTATTCTTGAGAGTTCATCTCTTGCCACCGTAAGCCTTGACTCTAAGTCACTCGTTAACTTCTCTATATCCCCCCTCTGTGTGCCTCCCTGGGCGCGCTCTCTGGTGTTTTCGTATGGTGGGGGTGCAGTTGGTCTTTGTGGCGTGCTGGTCGAAGGGGGAGGCACATAAATCGGGTCGCTATATCCTGCTGCAGGAGCTGGTTTAGGTAATATTGGGTACAACATAACCACTTCCGCAGGCTGTTCTGTATTTAACTGTTCCTTTTCCTCTCGCGGGATCATTAGTGGATTGTCTGTGGTGGAGGGTAAATCAATATTTGGAGCTGGGGCTTTGGGTGGGGGTGCTTCCTCAAACAATCTCCAAAGATCTAATATCTCCTTCCTGTTCTGCCATTGTTTTCCCTTATACTTGAGGCGAATACATGTACATACCATATCAAGAACGCTTTTGTCAAAAGACCCTCCTTCTGGCCAAATCTGGGGCAACCCCTCCCCTTTCAATTCTGTTAACCATTGATCATGATATTTATTTATGCGTTCAGCATAGCCCGGCAAGCTCTTGCAAATGTGTGACAAGGGAGTTTCAGCCCCCATACTTTAAATCGCTAGCGCTACTGCGTTCGCTTTTGTTACTTTTTATCAGGCGTAAATATGCGTATGTATACCTTTATGGCACAGACAAGAGCGGACCTCTCGAAATTATCACCCACTGTTGTTCACTGCACAAATCTCTCCTCACTCACCATATCTCATCTCCTTCCCATTCCCAGGCACTCTTATGTGATCTCACTTGTAATTAATCAAGTACTGGTTATGGCCACACTCTCTGACACCACCTCGCGGCCACCCGTCCGTCTCTAACACTCGTACGGTGCGCGCACCCTTCACAATGCTTTCCACTCACACTTTTGTCTTTCTCCTCCCTTTCCTCCCTAGCCAGCTGTCCCTGTTTTCCTGCTAAGGTTACTGTGTTCACGTCTGTACGTGCCACTACTGAGTCCCCACTTTTTAAGATGTTCTAACTTCTTTATACCCTTCTCATTTTCGCCCCCTACCCCGTGGAAATGGAAAAAGAAGAAATAGAGAGAGAGAGCACAATCACTAAAAAAAAATATTCCCGGTGTCTCCTTTTGCTAGACACCAATAACTTATTTCTCACTTCTTCATATATTCCCAGTACTAGTCTAGATAGTACTATGCGGCGCCGCCTTCCACCCCCTCTCGGAGCTAGGTTTCCGTCACTTCTACCACGTCACTTATTTCTTACTCCTAATGGCCATATGCAAAAGAAAGAATAAAGAAAGTTTCAAGACCCGTCTGTAGTAGACCCCCGATATTCTTCTCCTCTACCTGTCCCCGTTCTTTTGTTCCCAATTCCCCTTCTTTTCCCCTTGACGATCACTCGCACTCGGTACTCACGTGCCCGTCTTGAACCGATACTCTCCGAAACTGGGTACGTCCAGGCGGCGTCACCGGTAACTCAACGGTCAGCCCCTGGCTCCGGCGAGCGGCACTCAAAGGGGATTTTTTTCCAATCGGGATCCCGTACCCTTTCTCATTGAGTGCGCACTTCTTATTGTGCCGGTCGCCGTTGGCGGGCGGCCTCCCGGAGACGGCTCACCGTGCGTATCCCTTCTCGACCGGAGATTCTCGTGCCACAAGGGGGTCGTTTAAGAAGGAGTTAGGAAAAATAGTTTGGAGATATCACGCTATCGGGGTCACCACTGAAAGGAAGCGCCCCCAATTCAGCACGATCCTCCCCGTAATGAGAGACAATAAGGGACTCTCCCGTAGTGGGAATAAGACCAAGACAGAGTGCGGGTGAGTGTAAGTGGGAGTTTATCCAAGGATAAGGCATGCAAAGAACTCTGCAACCTACGAGAGCGCTCTGCCTGACAATAGCAAAGACAGGCGTATATCTAATACAAAAAACGTCATCAGCACCTAAACACTATAGGGGGCACAAGTCAATTGGGATTGGGTGGCGTCAACTAACTATAGGTGTTGCTGCAGCGGGGTTGGTCCTGGCGGGACGACGTCACTGGTCAGCCTCGTGGGTTGGGTTGGGCCTGGCAGGCCGGCTTGAGGTCATCCGTGCGGTGTTGATGTGCTGGGGCAGCCTGTGACAATGACGAATACCTTTCCTGTCTCATTTGCCCTAGGCCATGCACACTGCAGTTATTCAGAAAATGACATTTAAGTTCATTAATAAATTGCTTCAGCAGCTTATCTTGTAAAAATAAACACAACACATGAGGAATGCACCTTGTGAGAGGTCTGGTGGTCGTCGGTTGGGGTGAGATTTACCTGTGTCCTATTGACCGGTATTTTAGGTCGCGGGACGGGGCTCTGGGGCCTGGGCCGAATGATACATGTCTGTCTGCTGCGTTAGAAGTGATTATATAGATGGGTCTCTGTGTCTTGTCCAAATGATGGGGGTCGTCCTTACACGGGGTCAGGATTCTTGGGGGGTTCGTGGGATTTATGAAAGGGTGCTGGTAGATCAGTGGGTTCATCCGTGGGTTTATTACCGTGCTGTAAATAACACAGGTGGCGGGCTGTGGCCTTGGTTGCGGCGCCGGGCCTCTGACTCTCTGAAGTAGCGCCAGCTTGGTTGGGGGAGGTGAGGGAGCGCGGCACAAGTCTTAGCTTTTTTATCTGGCAGGCTTGGTGGGGAGGGAGAAGGAATGGCCTTGCATATATCCACAAAGGTATTTTCCTCGTGCGTTGCTAATCAGTAAATGCAGAAGTTCTATACTGTTTTGCCTTATTTTGACGTTATTTAGACATATATATATATATATTTCAATTTCGCTACACATTTCTTTAATACAGTCGGTTCCAGTACCTTTTCATTACCTATTATTAAATTCACTACATTGTGTGCGTATTGTATGTACATTAGACGTTATACGAGAGATATCTAGGTTATGGCCTACAGAGATTGATGCTCGCCGCTTTGGGTGAATTAAAAAAAACATATATGAGTTCAAGTTTCTACATACTATTGAAAAACACTTTTACAGATAAAGGTTACACGTTTGGTCAACATCTTTCTCCGTGGTTATAGCAGCATTAGTCCAGACCTGGAGGGATATCATATAACGTTACATTTTTATGGCTTATTCACATTTTAAACAGAGGTAGTTCATTAATACCAATCCTTGAATTGTTTTCTACCTTCTTCAGATAGTGATGCTTCAGCTTTTTTCCTCGCTACCCCGTCCTTGCGGTCCGGGTCATACGGGGTGCAATATCACATTGTTACTAATATAATGTTGCCGTGTTGGCGTCTCGGGTTTAGCTCATCTCCGACTTTCTCATGGGAACGCGCTCGCAGCGGATCTGTCAGGGCTGCTGAGGCGACAGAGATGCATGAAAGGCCCTCCAAAGGTGGGGGTCTCGTTACAGTGTGTTGAACTCACACCATGTTTGCTAGGCAAGATGGCGTCTAGGCCTAACTTAATTTTTGGTAAATGCAAAGACGGGGTGCGTGTGGGCAATGTCGTCGGCGGGTGAACCCTCCTCCACCTGGGCCCGGGTGGCATGAGGGGGCGCCCACCGAGCCATGGTCCTCACCTGGGGAGGGAGCTGTAGGTGAGGAGGGCCTCGTGGCCATTCCTCCCCTACATTGACTATGCCTATCTTGGAGATTATCCTAAAGGGTCCAGTCCACTTATCTGCCAAAGCTCTAGGCTTGGTAGGCTCCATCCCAAGGATCTCCTCTCCTGGAGTCCAGTCCACTTGTGAGGCCTTAAGGTCGTGCTAGTACTTGTTTAATTCTTGGCTCGTTTTAAGATTCGCTGTTACCTGGCCCATCATCTGTACCATCCTCCATCTGAGGCCTAACACATAGGCCCCCACTTGCTTAGCAGGACCTGGAGGGATGGCTTCCAAACCTTCTCTTACTAAGGGGCCCCCTCATGGGATGTCCAAAGATAAGTTCAAAGGGGCTGAAACCAACACCCTCTTGAGGCACTTCTCTATAAGCGAACAGCAGGCATGGTAAGAGGAGATCCCATGTCCTCCTTAGGGGCTCTTCCAAAGCACCCAGAATGCCCTTGAGAGTCTTAATGAACCTCTCAACCAGACCATTGGTCTGGTGATGGTAGGAGGTGGAGAACTTATAGGTTACCCCACATTCCTTCCACATCGCTTGCATGTAACTAGACATAAAGTTGGATCCTCTATCAGAGACCACCTCTTTAGGGAATCCAACTCTGCTAAAAATGCCCAGGAGAGCCCTGGCAACCACCTTGGAAGTAATGGTCCAAAGGGGTATAGGCTCAGGGTACCTGGTGGCATGATCAACCAGGATGAACCTGTGTCCACCTGATGTGGGAGGGTCTAGGGGACTGACAATGTCGATGCCAACCCTCTCAAATGGTGTGCAAACCACTGGCAAAGGCTGCAGTGGGGTAATGATACTACCTCCAGTCTTGCCAGACAACTGACAAGTGGGGCAGGTTCGGCAGTGGGACTCCACTTCTACTCCCATCCGGGGCCAGTAGAAATGGGCAAAGAGTCTTTGCTTAGTCTTCTTGGTCCCAAGATAACCAGCTAAGGGCACATCATGCGCCAAATGCAACAGGAAGGGCCTGTAAACCTGGGGTACCACCAACCTCTTGAGGGCACCAGGTTCAGGCTTAGTGAACTCACTACAAAGAAGCTCACCCTCCCAATATATTTTGAAAGACCTAAGCACTTCACCTTGTGCCTGGGACTGGGCCTGTTTTCTTAGACCCTCGAGAGAGTGGCACTCTTTCTGACCCTTATGGAAGTCTCCCCGAAAGGGCCCTCCTTCAGCCAGTAGGCATTGAAGGTCAGGGGGATCCTCTGGGTTGAGCACCTCTATTGCAGGAGGGTCTTCTGGCTCTTCTCCCTCGGGAGTTGAGTCTCGGGTTACCACTGGACCCATCCCGTCTGGAGCTTGAATCCCAGTGGGTGCTGTTGAAACAACAGGAAGAGAAAGAGCCCCCTTCACAAAGGTGGCCTTCTTGCTCTTGCGTCTTGCCTTGGGTCTTCCATTTGGCTTGGGTTCCTGACTAGCAGTCTGACCCGGTGTGACCTGTGAGCTAGTGACTGCAGCAGCAGTCAGGGTTAGTCCATCCGAGATCAACCCCAACCCCACTAGATCATTCTCCAACAAATTGTTGGCAGGTACATTATCCTGAACCAGGACGGGAAGCTTTGCTTTCTTGTCCGCAATTGTGATGTAGACTAAGGCAGGTAGTTCTCAGAAGAGCACCTACATAGTCCTCTGGCCTGAGGGTCCTGTCCACCACTGTCTTACTTGCCCCAATGTCTCTCAAACCAGTAGAAGGCTGGCCATTGAGGAGGACACTTCTAAAAAATCTGCGGGTGTTTTGTCGGATGGTAGCCAGTACTTCTGCTTACTGGTCTCAGGTCCCAAAGGACACTAGGTAAATCTCTGCAGGAGCACCAGAGGTGATTCCTGTAGAGGAGGGCTGGACAGTGGCCTCCACTTCAGACAAGAAGTAAGGGTAGATCAGGCTGACAGCCTGGACTCCAAGTGCCTTAGCTTTACACTTGGGGTCACCCGTCTTGTGGTCCAGAGCCCCAAGGTCCCAACAAGTGCCAGGTATGCGAGGTAGGGTACTGGATCCACTGGGAGCCTGCTTTGCAGCAGGAGGACCACTTCTCTCACCCCCACCCACATAAGATTTATCCCCACTAGATTTTTGGGTTTTAGGAGAGGAAGGTTTAGATTTACTCAACTGTTGATGCTTTTGGGACTCCTCAGACTTCTGAGAGGCCCCCTTTTCTGTGTCCTTGTCCTTTCAACTGGGTTCCTTAGGGGACACCCGATGGGAAACCCACTTGTCAGCCAGCCTTGCCAGTTTAAAGGGATCCTAAATGTTCTGGTCAGCAACATACTGATGCAGCTCTGGTGAACAGCCTTCAGAAAAATGCTCAAAAAACAAAAGGTGGGACAATTCAACAAAAGTTTTCACCTTGTATCCATCAATCCACCCCATCATGTTCATATGTGCAGCACTCACCCAGTCAACCCACGACACATTCTCTCATTTTTTAGAAACCCTGAACCTTTTAAGGTATTGGATGGGTGTCTTGCCAAACTTGGCAATCAAAACAGATTTCATGCACTCATACTGACCCCTTTCTTCCACACTCAGTTTCAGAATACAGTCATAACCAGTCTGAGGCACTCTACTTAATAAACACTTAGCCCAATCTCTTTTATCAACATCATGGATTCCCCAAGCCATTTCAAATGCTTCAATCCATTGGAGTATATCAGAACCCTCCACATACACACCAACCAAATCTTTCATAAACTTGATTGCAGGGGACTTGACACTCTCAACTGGTTTGGCTGAAGACTCCGCTCTAGTTTTTTCCAACTGGATTATTTGACATTCAGTATCCCTATCTTTGAGTATCACTTGCTGTGCCAACTCCTCTTTCTTAAGTTCAGCTTCCATTTCCAACTTTTTATATGCCATGGCCAATTTCATCCTCAATAATTCAAGTTCCAAGGAATTCCCTGAAGAAACAGTACTGGGTTTCGGAACAGAGGCAGCGGGAGAGGTAGCACTCCCAGAAACAGATTCAATAACAACCCCAGGGGCAGGGTACCCAGTCGTTTCATCCCCCCCCATTCATCAAGAGCATCACAATCAGTCTGGTAGTCCACCAGGGTAGCTATCAGCTAAGCCCTAGACATATCTTCAAAGTCGAACTTCCTGGCTTCACAAGCACTCTGGAGAGGCTCTAAGCTCACCCTAGTCAATTTACCATTTGCAATAGATGCCATTGCTTGTAATGTAGTTATCCTAGTACACAACTGGTAGAATGGAGGAGCAATCAAGGCTTAAGCTCTCAGGAGGTGGTGCAGGCTGGTGCTTAAGTACAGTGCAGTCCCCAAGCCCCCCACAAAGGAATGTCCACACACTATGTCATGTGCTAACACAGTTCTTTATATAAATAAGGTTCAATATATATATTCTCATTCTTTGTGTCACACACACATATATATATATACACAATCAATAACACACTTTGTACTTTGGTAAATCTGATATGGTAAATGTGCAATGTCTATGTGGTACCACAGTTCACTCTTGACTCCTTTCAAATGCACCAACTGCTGACAGTTCCAATGGCATACAAATCAAATAGTAATGTGAAACATCATCAGACATAGGGAGGAAGACAAGTTAGGTTAAACAATGGCAGAATACTTTGTTCCTACCCAAGACACAGTTCTGTGTGAGGATCCCCCCACCTGGGCAACCTGTAAATAAAGTGTATCAACAAGCCCAGTCCATATGTGTTTAAAATAGTCTTGTTTCCTGCTAAAATGTTCTACTACCCCAATGTACCTGAGTTTAGCAGAGTTTCTTTGACGGTTCGTCGACGGATCCCTCAAGGGTGGACTCCCTTTAAAAGATTCCTCAAAGAAAATGGCAACACTGTCGTTGAGACAGCAGCTTCGGTCTCCTGCAAAGGCGAGGCGTGCAGTGCCCCTCGATGACAAGAGTTTGTTGCCTCAAAGCAGATTCGATGAAGAACGTAGGGTGTCGGCGCTGGCGTCGGCGATCGGGACTCGACATTGGCTGGCTCTCGGATCTTCGTTGGTCTGTGTCTTTGTGGACTTCAGGTGGCGGGAAACCCACCAGCGGATTCTCCTCGGCTCGTCGACAACCTCGACTTTCTCCGGCAGGACAAAGCAGTCAACGGTGATGGCAAGGGAGTCCTTGATTTAAATGTTCTTATGCAAGGGATCGTTGCGGCTCTGGTCGACAAGGTTATAGCGGTCCTCCGAACCTCGGTCGACGGTGATGGTCGTCGACGGCCTCGATATCCTGGTACTTACTCCAATGTTTCTCAGCGGACCCCGTCTCTGACCGACAGCCTTTCGGGACTGGCTTCTAGGGTGTCTCAGTGAAGATCAGCTTCTGCACGATGTTCCATGTTCTTGGATCAGTCCTTGACAGGCACGGCAGCTTTCGTATTTTGATGTCGGCAAGCAGCATCAAAACCTTCTTCCAGCTGGGCTTCAAGGTTAAGCATCAATTTTCGACTTCAGCTTCTGAACAATTCTGGTGAGTGAGAGGTCCCCAGATATACAGATCTGTCCCTCATTTACACTGCTGAGCCAAGCTCAGGCAACCAATCATTCAGAAGGGCATTCATCCAGGCAGTCAGCCAATCAAACTCACTGTGCATTCAGACCATTCACTTCCACCCAGACACCCATAACAAGAAATGTTGATTGGGGTAAGCACCCAGCCTTTCAGCACACCACACTGCATTCATGTCCATTTCGGGCAGCACTGTCTCATTCTTTGTGTCACACACACAGATACCAGACACCAATAGCATGGAATGCATATTGGTCACACACTCCATTCACCCAGGTCCCACCCCAAGGGTGTACCCACAACATGCAGTCACTGGGAATGCTCCAGCCAGTCTGGCCTGGACTTCCCCACAATACCATATATGGTTCTTTCACCCAACAGCCAGTCGGAGGAAGGGACAGAGTTAGGGCTTCACAGGACTTTGGGAAAACAAGGTAACAGCCAATAGAAAGCAAGAGACCACAGGGGCCATCTTGTCTCCTATCAGGAATCAACCGATTCCAATGGCAGGGCCTGGGTATCCCAAAATTGAAGATACTCCGAGCACCTGTCAAATTCAGCATGGAGCTGCCACCAGCCCATACCCTGCTCTTCGGGCCACACACAGGTGCCCAAAAACATACACTGGCGGTACAGGGTTGTACCCCCACCCATGGGTATCATAAGGGTATCCCAAGGGTCTGTTCACCGCAACCAAAAAGAGGAAGAGCTGCACTGCCAGGAGTCCCACATCGACCCCTGTGCAGAAAACAACACAGAACACACATGATAAGGGAGCACAGGACAAGGACATGGGGGCCCTGTCCTCCAATGCATTTTCAGCATCACAGTCGGCAAGAGAGACAGGAGGGAATCTAAACATATGCTCTGATTTATTGATCAGAGGAACAGGAGGAGGACAGAAAGATAGATGTTTATCAGCCAAAGGTTTAGCTCTAATTTTGTCCTGCACCTTGTCCACCTTGGCTCGAAAGCAGACTGTATATCAGCAAAAATTTGGTCTGTGGGAGCTATGGCGAAGGAGAGAGCACTGGGTTTCTCTAAAGACTTCACAACCTCAAAAAGTTTTTTAGAACTGTTGTTTGCTTCCTCTATTTGTTTGTTATAGAATTATTTTTAGCTTTGTTGATAACTATCCTGTAGTCTTTGTCTAAGATCTTCCGCTGGGCTTTGTTGTCTACTGAAGGGGATTTAAGCCATTTGGTCTCTGCCTGACAGTTTAGAATTTTTTCATTTGGCACAGATCCTGTGTGAACCATTTCTGGTGAGAAGGATTCTATAACCAGTTTACTCCTAACCAGCACCACACAATCCCTCCTATTCATTTCACAACAATAATCCCGGTCATCCCCTCAAAAGACCTCCAAACTGTTATTTTATGGATTTTTCCAATTCATATCACAACCCCTACAATTCTCAACCTTCTGAGATTGTTACGCTCACCTGGTTCCATGGGGACGCCACCCAGCAGTTGGGACTCAGGTATCCTCCTCTGCGGTTGCCAGGTGTGACCAGCGGGAGGGTTCTGCCTGGAATACAGGTGGGCAATGTCCAAGACTGGGCAACTGGGGTAAACAGCCCCCCCACCACCCCGTATACCCGCGCCCTCTCTGGACCTCTCCTCACCTTGTTTTTAATGCAGGTGTGTTCTCCGTCCTGGCGTTTTTAGAGCGCCTTGATGCGGTAAGTAGGCGCTAAGTGCAGCGCTATGATGCCTTGCCTTTTGCTAACCTGTTGTCTTGTCTTCCCCACAGGTCGCGGTGCTCACCTGGTGCATGGAATTCCTGAGGCAATGCTGGTCGAGGAGCGGCTTGCAAGGTAAGCTTTTTCGGCACCGTTTGTTAAATTGTAAAAATGTCCAATGCCTTGTTTCTTCCTTTTTTGCAGATCCGCCGTTTTGGGGGAGCGCTGGTTCCGGGATGCTGATCGCAAGAGCTGTGGACAGCTAACGATGAAATTACAGGTAAGCTGCTGCTGCTAACGATGTCCTTTTCCTCCTTAACAGATGCTGTGCTTACACAGTGAGCGTCACGTTGCAGAATTGCAAAGTAACGCTGTATTGCTCTCCCAGAGTGCACGGAAAATCATAAATCACCAATGCAATAACAGAGCCAATACTTTGAACGCAGAAACACTCTTAAAGAATAATGAGCACTTATACGGCTATTTATTCAAAGCTTAGAAGCAACCAGTGATAACATAGAAATAAATCACAGAAGAAACATAGACATAAATCACAGAAGAAGAAAAGAATTCAAAAGGAAATACATCACTGTGAGCGTAACTGGATTCCTCATCTCGCCAGAAGCGGCTGGAAGACCCCGATAACAGACAGGCCGAGAGCACAACAGCTCACAGGAATGCCGGACGAAAGTGTCCCCATCCGGCTGAAGTCTCACCTGACCACCCCCGGGGTTCCGCATATATGCACACTTCGAAAAGGGGTGGCGATTTCTAGAACCTTCTGGCAACGCACTTGCGCATTGATGAGCAGCCGTTGGTTGCCAGCTGGGTCAACCGGCAGTACACTCAAGGAGCAGAGTGCCTTCCTCCTCTAAAAACAAGCACCGCGAAAAACAGTCCCATAGCTCATAACAAGTCATAACAAAGTTATCTTTCCCAGCAGAAATGTCCTTGACTGCATACCAGGTTTGGAAAGCATGTTTTCTTCAGCACCGTGAATCTAACTCTCAGCAAAATGTGTGCAGCTTTTCACTGCAGCATGAAGTAAATATCTATCATGGCTCCGAGCACTCCCACAATGCACTGCGCACCAGCGCCATTTTAGTTCAAGCATAACAATACCACCCTTGGATATTTACCTTCCATAGCCCAGGCAGAGGAGCTGGTCTCTGAAACCGACGAAAGATTAAAACTAAATTAGGAATGCATTGAATACAACAACAACAAGGTATTATGATAGCTAATATAATGCAAGCAAAAGCGTAATATAGTGTACCCCCAATATCAGGAATCCATGAAAATAACGAATCCCACCAATTCCCAGTACGATCGTGGGACACTTGAGAAATGAGATCCCTCAAACCTCGAATATGACTTTCAATGGATCGTGAATGGTCACTTATATTGAAACAACACATACCTTCAACTGCGTTACACCCTAAATTATGCTTTAGCAATAGATAATCAACAGCAGCTCTGTTTTGCAAAGTTGCTTTTCTAATAACTTGACTAACAAGGAGTAATTCTTCTAATGCCTGAGAAGTATGATTAAGGCCTTTGACTACTAAACATGCTAATTTCATTAAAGATTTGTAACCCCCAGCAGCTAAACCCCAAACTCCCACTAATGAAAGGGTTAATGCTAGAACCTCAGCTTCTGATAACAAGTGTACATGTGAATCACAATCGGGAGATAGACCCACAGACTCGGAAGTTGACCTTTTGCCTCGAGTTATCGCTGGGTATAAAGGAAACATCATTAGTCCTAATCGAGTTAAAGCACATGGTCCTCCAGAAATGTTAGCTGGAATATAAGTGTATGTGATGTTGCCACGTGAAAAAAGCCATCCTGTTGGAAGTTTCACATGATTCAAATCACTGGCAGCTATCACTGTATGATTACAAGACAGTATTATTTACACTGGTACATGTGCGTGGCACTCGAGAACATAATCGTTGTTCAAACATTGTATGATTTTGCTGTTTGATTAAATCGAGCTGTAGGCATTTGCCAATTTCTTATGACATTTACGTGTCATAAAGTAGCATACATCACCTTGGGAGGATATATTATAGGTAATAACACGTGTCAAATTTCTCCATTTGCGATCGGATTCTTGGCAAAATCTGCAGTACTCATAAACAGATAAAGATTGCCTAATATCAGAATCTTGAACCAAAGA